>NW_027316532.1:9240090-9650090 GCF_026437365.1 Eucyclogobius newberryi | reverse complement strand
AAATATTTGCCACCTGGAAAAGATGGAGCGGAAAGCAAATAAGTCTGTGCATAAGGACAGATGTGGCGTTCGAGATGCTCCTGGAGAAACAAACCTTTGTTTTTCGTCTGGGCTCTAGCTCGTCCTTGTTGTTTCTCAGTCGTTTGTAAAAGAAGCGGATGTCTTCAGTGAGAGAGCGAATCTGCTGCAGACGAACTTTCTGTGTGAACGAACTCTGGATACTCAGGCTCTGGTGGACCACTTTTCCCTGAAGAAAAAAAAATTAGTTTATATTATTAACTCTCAGGTGCAAGAGTAAATGTTGCTGGATAAAAAGCATACATACATTAAATAGACAGTAGCACACGTGAGAAGTTAAATAATTTACAGGGCAATTATATAATTTAATTATATGAGATGATGACAAAACTACTGTTTGCTCCAGGGCAAATAATCTTTTATGCTATGAAATGCACAGCTGTATAACTCATTTGTACAGCATACAGTATCTACTGCTTTAATACACTCACAGGAAATGAAGATGGCAAAACAATGTGTTTGGGAGAGCTGTTTAACGTGCCCACAGCGATGAGAGCTTTCACTGAGAGGGTTAAGATCTAAGGAGCAAAAAAAAAAAAAAATCAACAAAACAAAACTTTTCAAAGACTTTCTGCAGATTCGATTGTGCTGACCTCATAGTCTGTGGTTATGTGGACAGCTCCGTCGTATGTGCCCTCCAGAGCCTTAGCAACCAGCGTGACTCGAAACACTGCGTAATAACCTGATGCCAATATCGCCTTGAAAAGATATGTGTTTTAATTAACATTTTAAGTCCAAGAAAACGTGCTGTTTGGATGTGACGGAGTGGAATCACCTTAAGCCACAACATGTGCACGTTACACTGGAGAACATCAGTCAGTTGTGGTAATTATTCATTGTCAATTAATAACCAAATAGATTGAGATGCACCACAACTGGCTTGTAACAATGATGCTCCAACATTGATTCAGTTTGCAGTACACATATTCCACAATACAACTGCATTGTTTGTTGTAACTGAGAATCACTCAATTTACTTATTAGGAACACAAAAAGATCAAAGTGACAGTTACCGTTCTGTGCGGCGAAGCAGAGGCGTTCTGCAGCTCTCTGTGGCGATTCTGAGCCGCAGTGGCGTTTCCCCGCTCGGTCCTCAGCAGCTCCATCGAGAGGCTGTCTCCAGTCACCAACCACGACTTAAGCTCCAACTGAACAACGAAATGTGGGTTTGAAAACGCGTACAATTTGACTTGACAAACTAAAAGAAGAAATTGAACATCTTCAAGTTTTTTTATCAACATTAATTTGTTTGTGTTTTTTGTTCATCTTTGTTTTCTGTCATAAGAAATAAATACATCTGCACCTTCATCTACGAATACAAAAGAGCCATTCTTGTACAGTATACGGCTCAAGCATTACGCAACAACATGTACACAGACCTCTATGGGATTGCTGTTCACCACAACAAACGTGATGCTGCTGGTGTCTGTAGCGCTACGAATGCCAAAGTCCAGCAGGTTTTTCTTCAGACTGGGGGACAGGACCAGCGGCTGAACATAAACAAAGGCATGTGTTACGTCTGGGTATGGATTTTGTAAATGTATGTAAACACTGTCCAAGTTTAAATCAATTTCCTTCCATAACTGCAACAAACGGACCAATCATTTGTTTATTCGAGTTGTTCTGGTTTGAAACCCACCTCGAGGAAGCCGGTGTAGGCCCGGACCGGCAGGTGGAACTTGGATGCGTTTGTGATGAGTAGGAGGTTGCTGTCGATGTGAATGGATGGTCGGATTGGTCTGAACAAAAGGGAGAAGATGTACCGGGACTCGTGAGGCGGGATGGAGATGGGTGCGCTGAAGTTCTGCACCTGAACACAACAAAGTGAGTAGTTACAAAAAGGCTCAGAAATAGTAGTCCCATTGTAATGTCAACATTGAAAGGTTCTTTTCTTCTGTATCTACCTCTGTATCTACCTGCGTTGCATCAATGGAATTTCCCCATGTGGGACAATAAAGGATTATCTTATCTTATCTTAAACCAGCCACAAATGCAGAACTTGGTTATTGTACTGTACACTTCTGGCTTCAAGCTTGACATCTATTTTGTTAAAAGAAATTAAATATTGAGAAATATTCGTCTGGACTGAGATAAAATCGAATCTTACAATACTCTGTCTGTACAGAGCCAAGTTTAGGAGGGTTTTGCATCAAATTCAACACGCCAAAGTGGCTCATGAGACTGAAAAAATCTTTCACCATTGAGTCAGTGAGTATACTGTATCTACGTTTAATTTTGCAATATTCTCTGAGTAACATCTGTTGAAAGTTATTACTGGACTGTACTCGCTTCCACCAAAAAGCACCTCAATATAGCACTTGATCAAACTCCAGCCATTTTTAGACCAACAAAAGGATATATTTTGGGTCATTTTGCCACTGGCTAAACATGTTCCTTCACTTCCTTTTGGCCTCTTGTGACATGAAACATTTATTCCTTTCAGAATGTAAAGACAGCAACCTTTATTCATTTTGTGACGATGCTACCAAATGCATAAGATTCACAATATAAAAATATATACAGTAAAATGCTACTGTTTTGTCTTTGTCAACAATGTGGAAAACTATCCAACTTTCACACCTCCAAATTACTTGTAGTTTATTCAGTCCTTGTCAAACATCTTTATCTTTGGGACTGACACACTTTAGTGGTACTTAGTGAGAGATGTTTGAGACCATTTATCTTCATAAATCATCTTGACAGGTGAACAGAGTGAAAAACAAGGCTGACAGCCGTAGTTTTAGTCAATAAACGCATGACTTTAGTCAACCAAGAATGTCTTCAGGTGATTCAGCCCATTTGTAAACGTCTTACTCTACACAAGAGGCTTTATCAGCACAGAAGAAATACAAGTTCAGGACCTCAGAGTGCCGTGCATCTCCATCTTGAAGCCTCTAATCACTCGTTTGAAGACGGTGAGGTGAAGGTTTTAAGCAGGGAGAAAAGATGGTTTGAAAGAGGAGTCAAGGAAGCTATTTTTGTTAAAAAAGAAAGACCTTCTTTAAACAGAAATGGAGGGCTAAGGTTTAATCTTCCTGTTATTTATAATGGGTTACTGAACCCCTGGAAAGGTAGAGGACCAGGACAAGGACATTTAGATGCTAATCAGGTACTCAGGGTGGTTGAGCCAGGGTCTCACAAAGACAAAGAGGATTCTAATAGCCCATTAAGATTCTGAATAGGCTAGCTCGGTAGATACAAGGGGGGAGTTTCTGTTGAAACAAACAACTCTTTCTACTTCAGGAAGGCTCCTCCCAATGGGTGGGTCTTACCACAGAACAGTATTAATATCGGAGTTCTCGATCTAAATTCTTTTATTGGCAATGACTCTTGGATGAGAGTCGAAACGTCTATTTTTTCAAACTGAGTCCAGATGACTACAACTGAAGCTTTTTCTACTATGTCCTACTCTTTTCCTCCACACACCTTCAATGAAAATATTCAGATCAAGCACATTTTGAATACTGACGATAGCCAAGCTGCAAATTTATACTTTCAATAATCCAAATTCATATAGATGCAAGCGGACGACACCATTGCCACATATTCCAAGAGCTCACAGTGAAAGTGACTTACATTGAACATGGTTTTTGCCTCCTCTGGCAGCGACACATTATGAATCCTGATGGCAAAACTGAAGGCATTTGTGAGATAAATGGGTCTGTCCACTGGGTCGACAGGACTGTCCCGGATGTGGAACAGTGTTGCTGTGTGGTCAAACCCCAGGTATCTGCCAAAAGAAAACATTTACATAAAAGAGGTTTAGGTCCATTTTCAGCACAAAGCAGAAAAATGCACCCAATATACATTTTGACCGTTTTAATGGTTCCAGCAGATTCAATATAAAAGCAACAACCAAGTGTAGAAAGTATGAACTAGGGCTTCAAGGGACCTAAATATGCCCCGAACAGTAAGGCCAGTTTTTTGCTAACAAATTGCACAAAAGGTCTTTAGCTAGATCAAGGCCAAGTATATTTGTACTAAATGATTGTCCATGAAAGGCGCTGAATAATCTTACATTCCTAAAGTAGCGCTTTGGTTACAGAGCATGCCCACGCTGGCGCCGCACTAGCAGAGACCAGAGGAGCAGAGCGCATGAGGCGCAGTATTTCAGTTTTGTCAATGGTAAGTTTATAATTAACACTGTCAAATACCGTGTTATTACCATATTATTAAGGTATTACATGCGTTACAATAGTGTTTCAGAATAAATTGTCAGAAGGAAATCAAAACCCAAGGTATACCAATAGTAAACTATGAAGTATTTAAATATATGTTGGTGTTTTAATTTCCTAAATGAATGTATCTGTAACACACTAACATTTGAACTTTTGCCAAAATGTCAAGGGAACCTTAAGGCAAAAGGACTCACCCTTCTAACACTTCTGCTTGGTAAGGGATTTCAAGCTTGGAGTAACTCTTTTCTTTTGCTTTTACTGTTATTTTACCCAAAGTCTGATATGATCTTCTGGCTTTAGATGCTGCAAAGATACAAAAATGTAATGACAGATCAAACGGGGGATAAAATGAACTAAAAATATGCAAACCACCACACAAGAGGATGTTGTGCAAACACGCAAACCAAGGCATAAAGAAGCTCTGTCAGGACTGAGGTGGCTATGCAAATGACTAGACAGGAATTCAGATAAACCTAATAAAATAAAAACTTACCGTCGAAACTTATACTTGCTACTTTGGTATAGCTGCTTTCTCCTGCTTTAAGTGTTACTGCTTTGAAGTCTATTGTGACGGCTTCATTTGACGGTGTTGTGCGTACACTCTAGAAATAGTGCAAAAAAGTAGAAAGAAATAAGTACAAAATAATATAAACTGCAATGGCTGTTTACAAGTCAGCTAAATGCTACATACAGTTATTGGGACATCTTTGGTTCCTGAATTTAAAAGGTGTAGATTTAGCAGTTTTGGGCGATCTGTTTGAGGAAGTAGAACAAACCACAAAATTAGACAAAGTTGAAGGCAGACCATTTTCCTGTTCAGTTTCACAGTTGTCGTAGGCGGTCATACCTTGTGACCGCAGTGTGCCAAAGTCAAGCATTTCTGTGGAGGAGTATATACCAGGTGCTACAAAGTGAAAACACAGTTACAAAAGCAGCTACTTTATGAAAAAGTTATTCAAAGGTTTTAGTCACATTCTTAGTTTAGTAAGGGCTAAGCACAAGTACCAGCAACAAAGAAACATGAGGAACACAAAGTTCAATCTGTTTTAATCTCAGTTTTACCCTGCTCAACTTCAAATGTGTCAAAATGTACTACCGGATTTTCCGGACTATACCTCTTCGCACCTCTTTTCATAGTTTTGGCTGGGGTATATTTATTCTTATAAACTTATATTCCAGAGTGACTTATGTGTGATATTATTTGTTATTTTCACACTTGCAACCGCATTTCATACTCCAGTGCAAGTTATGTTTTTTTTCTTCTCTATTATGCATTTTTTGACTGGTGCAACTTATACTCCGGTGCGACTTAATAGTTAGAAAAATACGGTAGGTCTCCAGGTTGGGCCTGTTTACATGTGTGTCTTGTAAAAGAGTGAAACGGGGTCAGACCTGAGGAGACTTCTACTTCCACAGGGAGGATGATGAACTGGTCCTCAGCGGCGTTGGTTTTTATTCGGATAAACGCTGTGTGGTTGTCCGCATCTCTGGATGAGAAACTGGCTCTCATCACTCCCTTTGTTTCAAATGGAGGGATCTCCTGTAAGCAGTGCAATTGAAGCACAATAACATGCAATATAGTTGAATTAGTTCTATTGTTTAAAGCAACATGTCCACAATTGTAAAATTAATGAAATAAGTGGGAGGGTGCTGAACCTGATTCTTACTGTCTTACAAAAAAAAAAACAGAACTAGTTCATGATAAACTTAGCAGCGGTCCAAATGTAATTCACCACAATGAGTTTATGAGTGCTTTTCACTTCTTTCAGAGGCAAGAGCAAGCCCCAGGTCTTTAAACACGGCTGTCTCTTTGAGGCTACGGTGGAGCTCATTGGCGCATGTTGCCAGTTAAGCCTTTAATGGGTAGATACGTCCAGTGGCTGTCAGTAAAGCTATTTTCCCACGTATTCATGGATCTATTAAAAAATGTGGATAGGGTTATACTATCTTAACCTGTCATAAGTTGGACTAGAGGCCAGTCCATTGGAACTGCAGTCCAGAAAGTATTTTTCCCATTGAGCGCAATGTAAAAACAAACTGCTGGTTTTCCACTGACAGGGACGTACAACTTTCACAAAGATTTGATTTGTTGGCCTATTTTCAGATCATTAACTTTTACTTTTTCTTTAAAACGGCTTATTAATATTTAGCTTTGCCTCATTCTGCTCCGCTCTAGCAGCTCTCGCTCTCGTTGGTCAGGGTTATGTGAGACTAAATACTGGATTAAAAGTAACAGCTTGTTTTGTTAGTATATAGCAGCAACCTCTGTCCACAGAGCTGTTGTGCAACCTTTTGTAAACTGTAGGTGCCCTGACGGCCAAAAACCAGCAGTTAGCTTTTAGCTCTGTGGGGAAAATGTTTTCTAGACTGTAGAGGATTTTCTCGCAGTACTAATGGGACAGAGGGACAGAGTGAGACATGGGACAGAGTTTAGCGTTACAGTAAAACCAACAACCAGCATGCCAACAACACACTTCCTGCTTTGTGGAGAATAAAACTCTATAAGATGCAGACAGGACATAGTGGTTTCATTTTCACACTAAAAGCTGCTTTTACAATATAACTACGGGAGGTAAATCTGATATTACTTTTATTACATGAAAATAGCTGGTACGGTTTGGTTCTTACAGAAGGATATTTCCACAACAGTGCATGGGATAACATTGTATGTAAATGGTAACAAATATACAAAATATAATTTATAAAGCAGTGACTAACCCATAGTTTCCCAGTCCCTCCTTGTTGTCCAGTGGGGAGCTCTAGGTGCAGGTCTCCACCACTGGAGTACATCTCCACAACCTCCAGCACAGAAATAGAAATGTGTCAAAAAATGATTAACATATATTCAAAACAAAGTAAAGCAGGCCTCAGATTCACCTGCAGCGGCTCGCTGAACGGATTGTGGATATTAATGAGAGGAGAGAAGCTGCTGTTCACCGGGACGCGGGCCCCTATAAATGGACGCAGCCTGTATGGGTTTGGGATGCCAACCCCAAAAACCTAGCCAGAGAAGAGGAGCAATTTAATCAAACAGACTAATAAATACCAGTTCAGAACTTGCTTTGTATCAATCCACCTTATGTACCAAGCCGTAAACCATGTAATAAAATAACCGCGCCCTTAGCTCCTAATAAGCTGAACATTAACAATCAGTATGCATTGCTTGTGTATATATACACACACACACATATATTTATATATATATTATTTGTTTTATATGTTTACCATTTACTAATAAATGTATTATTATATTTTTTTATATGTATTTAAAATAAAGGTTAAAATATGGTGACTGAAGGCTTCTAGAATATTTAAATATTTAAAATCAATATATTATATGATTAATTTATTTAATTTTTTTTAATTTAATAATGCTACTGTTTTTACGATGATAAAAATACATTTGCAATGTTATTACATAGAATGATTGCTAGTCACACACGACTGCTCTGTCTGCAGAGGGCGTGTGAAACAACCTGGTTGCTCAAGATGTAGAGCAAAGAACCAAAACCAAAATAATACAGCTAGTAGTGCTTATAAGTCAACTAGTAGTGAGTACTTCCTTGTTGCAGGCATTAGTTTTGGTTTATACGGCTACTATCTATGAAAGTGGGCACGCCCTTAAAATGCTATTAGTACCTGGTATGTGAACACTCCATGATGCGAAGTATTAATAAATAAAGTGTTTTCAACATTTCCAACTACTCGAGCCAGAAAAACAACATCAAACGATGTGTTTCCTCCTGGGGGGATTATCTACAGACAGAAGAGAAAAGAAAAGACAAATGATTAGAATGTAGTAACCTCCATCACCCCAGACAATACCAGACCCTAGAAGTGTCCGCACAAACACATTACAGCATTAGCAGTTTGGTGGAGTGTCTGTGGCGTCTGCTAGTGACAGTCAGAGTTTTTGTAATTAACTGGGTAGTTTTAAAGCAGCAAATTGTAAACTTGTTCACAATTTCTCCTACTATGCTTGGACTTTGATCATTTTGATGAAAACTAACTTATATAATTATTGAATGTATTTCAATTTATTCAAAAGAGAAAATGGTTATAATTCATCCTTTAGAACCTACAGGTTTGTAACTGATTAGAGCGATAATTGTGATCATGATTATGTTGCATTATGTTTCAATTTGTTTTGCCATATATGCCATATATTTAAGAGTTGACAGCTTTTATTATTGGCTTGACCAATTATTACAAAAACATGAATAGTACCATTAAAGGTTTATCTTATCTTATTCTCAAAGCTACATAAAAACAACAAATAATTGAAATGGGAATTTTGTTTCACAAAGCTCAAAGCACAAAAGCACCACTTTTACTCGCTGCACAAGCTACTTCACACTTCTCGAAAAATTCTGAGGAAGAACGCAAAGATGAGTCACAATTTTTCTTGACAAATGAATGATAGAGTGAAATCCTTGTGTAACCACTGTTAAAAGCCCTCTCTAGCGAATTCAATACTGTATCAAATGTGTAAACTAAAGTATGTATAATGTCCAGAGGGGCAGGTAATTTGTCATCTTCAAACAAAACATGCCCTAAAGCTGGAATGGGAAACTTTTTTTAGCTCGAGATCTACTTTTTGGGTTGGCAAGACCTAGATATCTACCAGTAGATTTATATTATGGGTGTAAGGACTGGTGTTTATCGGGGTCATACATATTGATCCCAGATTACATAGATCTATTTCAACTAAGCGCTAAAGAAACAGAAATAAAATGTATACAAATCTACACCATCAAATTGGTAAAGGCATATTTGTTAAATAGTTTGAATTTGAAATATTTATTTGACAGCAATGGGCTTTTATAAGATACAGGCGCTGATTAATATTAGGCCTATAATGCCTCTTCCATTCATTTATCATATAGTCCCAAAAATACTGCACCAGCCCATCTGTGCCACACTTTATCAGAGAGCTCCTTACTGCAGCTACTGCATATGATAGTATGTTGGTTGGAGGTTATGTTAATTCATTTTAGCTCAGTCATTTTGCCCGTTTATTTTGTGAGGACAAAAATCTAAAAATTTTCACTGTATGTATTTTGATACCATATCCACAAACTGAAATACAATCTCACACAGAACCACTCCATTCGCTGTCAACTATGTCCTCTTTCAGTTTAGTTTCCAAAGCCCTAGATTGCAGTAGCTTCCTTAAATGACTTTAGTTAACTTCATATCTCTCATACACTGTGTAAGTAAAGGCAGAAAACAGGTATTTCCTGAACAAGGGAGTGTTCACCAACACAAAATCATATCCGCAGAAATCAAAAATGTTTCAGATTTTCAAGCAATGATTTTACAACAAAGGCCTGATTTCCATTCACAATATTTGTTGCACAATAAAAAAAAAAGAAGTCTTATTTTTCTGATAAATGTTTACGTAAGTGAAGTATTCTCTGTTGACAATACGGTACATCCTGAAATGGTTTAATAGTTAATGGCTTACTTAATACAGCCTCTCCAATCATAGGCACACTGCAACCGCACCAAGCTGTCATGCTGGGACATTTGTCTAAGGACAGGGGATGCTGGTGCTGGGACATTTGTCGTCTAAGGACAGGGGATGCTGGGACATTTGTCGTCTAAGGACAGGGGATGCTGGGACATTTGTCTAAGGACAGGGGATGCTGGGACATTTGTCTAAGGACAGGGGATGCTGGGACACTGCCAAGTCCCTATGGACATTGTTTAATCTGTTTTTCACTGTGGCCCTCCAACGCAACTGCTGTTGTGATTTTGGGCGCTACAAAATTGAATTGAATTGAAATCAAACGGTATTCCTCACTAGTAAGTAGGAGGGGGCTACTGTTGACAAATTGGGCAGTACTTCTGAACATTGAACAACCAAATTAGATTTGGAGGCAACTTGTCTATTGGCACTGCAATCACCAAACCTCATGACAATGTACTTACCCTATTTTGGAAAAAGGATGCATGAAAATGTGCCGTTGTTGCTGATATTGATATCAAACTTATTTCTTCTGAGCTTGGATTATGTAAATAAACTTTCTCCATTTTGGGCATTCCAACAGGCCTGTAAACACAAGACACGAGGTTAGAACAAGCTTCACTGCTGATGGTTCAAACTGTAAAAGAAAATGTATTACTACTGGATTTTATACAGCATCTTTTAAAAGAGACTCAAAGTGCAAAGTGCTTTACATTGCAGTATTAATTCCCTCTACTCAGATAGCTGTTACTGTAGCCACAGCTGCCCTGGGGTAGATTGACAGAAATGAGGCTGCCAGTCCGCGCCATCAGCCCCTACAAGCACCACCAATCCCTCACACACAAGAGTGAGTAAAGTGTTTCTCCTAAGGATAATGTTGTATGGGCTTTTATAAACAGTCCTCAGAGCGGACAAAGACATATTAGGACTACAACCCTTTCCCTATAGAATCACTGACAGAAGCTTTCAATGGCTAAATTAGTGGAAATGTATTATTTGGCTTAAACCAAGAAGCAATTCAGATTTTTTCATGTTCCAATATTTTTCAGGTCATTTATGGACCTTCTAAAACATCAGATTTTTCATTTGTCCACAAGTGATCGATTACATAGTGATTATTTTTTTAAAGATCAAGGATTGAAAAAGATCATTTGCATACTCCGCCCTAACGCCAGCTCAGCTCACTGCACTTTGCATGGCTGTCACTCCATTTTCCCTCAAGCTGTTTGAATGTTTTATCAACCTATTACAAGATAGACATTTGTTTTATTTTCCTTCACTTGCTGGTCATTGCTAGAGAAGAGTAGAGCTCGATAAAATGATCTCTGCTAAGAAAATGTTTTCTCTCTGTGGGCCATCAGGTGTATGGCAAGTGGATGGTTTGAGGTGGATGGTTTGAGGTTCTAGGTCATACTCCCAGACGCACTTCTCTATTCATTGTATTTCCATAATAAATATTCAATAAGTGATCACATCTATTGCTATGTTTCCATGAAAATGTACGTTAAAACAATATTCATTCTCACTGACCCCTGGTGATGTCATCTGAAATGCAGCAATAGTTTACTTTAGACCTTTACAAATGTTCTCAAAGGTTTGTGATTAAGTGATAATGCAGCTGGTCGAGCTGAAATGTGCACATTGAAATGGAATATTGTTGCTTTTATATATTTCGACAAGCTGACTGCAATATAGTATGTCAGGAAAAATCTAGATAATTTTACTTGGTCATTCAGTCCTTAACTTGAGCCACTGCGTGCACTACTCAGGAAAAGAAAGATGGCTCTAACTAAAGTAACTACACGGACCGGTACTCAGAAGTGAGAGCATGTAAGTGAAGTTAGGTCGCAGGCACAGGTGTGCACACAGGGCGGTCAGGGTGGAGCAGGAGCCTTAAGTCACCTACATTACACATGACATGACATGGGTTTGGTTCAGCGAATACCAGAGATCTGGTTAATGCTTTAGGTATGCCATCACCGCATTGGCTTAACACAACAGGCTGAATCTAGGTGTGGCTCAATAACAATATTAAAATAACACCCAGAGTCATGTTTTAAGGTGATCACAGATATAAGAATAAACTGCTTACTGTTCATGGAAGTCCAACATCGGAGGTTCAAATCGTATAGGGCGGCAGTTCCCTCGATGCGGGGATGTGCTACAGAAAAGAAAAAGGTACGTCAGGAAGAAGAAAAGTGCAGGAGAAGTCGCCTCCATGCTGGAGTGGTTCAGGCAAACGAGACTCGAAAAACACGGTCTTGTCACTTTCTTTCTTTTTTACAAGTGTCGATGACAACCAAGAACCCGTCCCATGCATAGTTGCCCATTTCCGTATGTAAAGTTTTCGCAGGTGTCCATCGCAAAAGCAAAACACCGCGACACACAAAGGCTGTCCTGTATGATGTTCAATCACTCACGGCGAAGCAATGCTCAAGTGTGCATCGGCTGAGCACTGACTGTAGGATGGACACAACCCACCAAACCTGTTGGACGACAGGTGTAAAGCAACAATAAGCTGCACGGTGCCTGAAGAGGAGCCAGCCTTGTCTTTGGTACAGGCAGACTCGGTGTAATGAGAGACTTTATGTAAAACATATGCAAAAGTTCATTAATGATGCAGGTACAGTCCAAAGTGACAGAGTGACACAATTAATCATCATAGCCATAGTCACCTACAATATTATTATTTAAGATCTCAGAGACACAAAACCTAGTCACAAGGAGTTATTACCCTTCAAGTCTATAAGGGAGGGCATCAGGTACATTTCTGCAAGCTATGAAGCAGATCATTATGGTTTATGGTGGATGTTCCAGAATGGAAAAGTCAAAAGGGAAGAAAAGAAGTATTACTTATATGATTTGAGGATGTATTACTTTAGTGAGGAAAAGTTCCCTGTTATCATTACAATAATGATTCATCCAAAGTTTAAACATGAATGTAAGACATTACAGGTGTTGGCAATCATATTTGTATTTATAGTGTAAATTAGGCAAGTTTTAGCCCATAATCCAATGAGGTTCATTTGGTTTTCTAATTTATTTGAAGATTATTTTTCAAAACCACTGCATGTTTTTCCATACCTGAATATCAACCGCTTACTCAGTTTCGCCCTTATTTACCATATGGTTGCTAGGTAACGGTTAGACAACAATTACCTCTATGTATATCACATTTGCTGACTATGTCCAACCAGCAAGTAAAATGATTAAATCAAAATTGTCAAACTATGGAAAACAAAGGGAAAACAGCTAAACATTTTGCCAATGAAGTTTCAGTGAAATATTTAATCTAATTACTTTGTCATACACTTTAATGTTAAACCCCATAACAATAACATGATACTGGTCATTTAAGTGTCTAGCTTTAGTAAAACTGGTTTCTTTTTCCACTGTGAAAGAAGTCTCAAATAGAACTATTGTACAAAAATGAAAACGTGAATAAGGATTTCTGACTGAGGGAAAGGCAGAAACGGTTGTTGATGTTGTAGTGGTGGTGTCATTACTCCAACATTACCCGGGAGTCAACGGCTCGGCTCAGATCTATTTCACCCATTTACTACAACACGGTCTACGTGTACGAAGGAAGAACAATGGCCACAGCAGTTGAGCTCAGAGCAGACAGGGATGGATGTCTCTCCCGGGAGGCACTACTGTAACAAACCCACACGCCTCTGCCAGCCCACACGCATCACAATAAAACAACTGCTGGCTACATTCTTTTAGGATTAAAGATGTCCATGAGTTGGCGGTGCAAAAGTCACAGTGAGGTGTGAAAAAGGCTGTTAAAATCAAGGCTTTAAAAAGGCAAGGTCAGTGTCAAGGAAAAGATGGTGAAATGATTAAGACCAATGATGCCAATTTCACTCTAAACAAACTAAAATATTAGTTTTACTCAGGGATGGGTTAAAGGCAATATTTATTCGAGTTTAGATTTTCTTGACCCTGTGACGATTTGGCTATCTGGATGAAACGTTTCGTTAGGGTCAGGGTCTAAAAAAACTTATCTTTTTCTACAATAGAACCCACACTGAGGGATTACACCGATTTGGCTATCCGGATGCATATATTGTGATTCGTGTTCTGATTAATATTCTGTTTTTCAGCTCTAGTCTTTAATACAAACACAAGACGTCTACTTGTCCTCACCTACTCCCATTAGCTGGCAGAAAAATAAGATAATATTAAGCTACTATGTGCTCAGGAAGTGAGATAAAATGATAATTTCACTGTGGTTCTTGGGGCAGTACTCAAAATGATAACAAAAAATGATAGTCATAGAGTTGGCAATACTAGTATCATTACAAGATGCCACATTGCAATACTTTTACACTACTTAAATTCATCAAAAAGTACAGACAATGGACAACCTGCTGACCACTGCATTAAGCAGGCTGTGAAATAGACGAGGGCCCGGGGCCCGCAAGCAGTTGAATCTCCGGTGAGCCCGCGGTTTGAAATAGGAAGGGGCCCGCCGTGCCCCTCCTCGAAAATAATCAAGATTTAACTAGTAATTTGGCCATATTCGGGGCATTTTCATCGCTTAAGTTTCGTTTTGTCAGACTTTGCACGTCTTCTCATTTCTCATTGGCCGAGCGGTCTCCGTGATGTAATATCGATGAAAGCGGGCATCTGATTGGCCGCTGCGTTCGTGTTGCGTTCACGTGTCCTCGGAAATGCCCGGTCTAATTTTAAAATCACGTCCTACAAAATAAACTACTAACATATTATGTTAGTAGTTTATTTTGTAGGACGTGATTTCATATATTCCACAAGATCTCCTTGTGTCAAATGCTGTAAACAGTATTTATATTGTATATAAGAAAAATTATTATATTGAATTAAACAGTTTTAAAGATCATGATCTCTGGTTTATATGATTCAGTATTTGTGCTCTTCATATCAAATAACAGATAAAAGTACTTTAAATTGTTTTACATGGTAATAACCAGGTTTAAAACAACACATTTATTTATTATTATTATGCCGCGCGCGCTTGTGGGCCCCTGAAATTGCTTGGGGGCCCCTAACTTTGAAAATCTATTTCTCAGCCTGTTAAGACTAAAACTCCTGAGCTGGAAAAGTTAGTTATTCAAATAAAATGTGTTCTGAAATTAAGGGCATTGTGATGTGAAAACAAAATGCAAATCAGTGCATTTTATTATTCTACACCATAAACATTTGGTTAACTTTTAAGGGACACGGTCCAAATGTGATCACCGTGTGTTGTGAGCCACTGTGTCCATGTCATTTCCCTAGTGGATCAACAAAGTTTCTTAGTTAAAGTCTAAGTTGAGCTCTCAAACGTATCTTATTTCTGTACATTGTAAAAGGCCTGAGCAATTCATAAAATTCAAGATTGGGCTACCCCAAATAAATTGTCTGTTTGCTGTAACCCGAGTCAATATTTTTCATCTGGCTTGGTCGGTAGGCAAATTCTTATTTTTTTTTACTTTGAAGGCAAAAAAAAGATCCAAATTTTGTCATTTTTTGAGTCGGAGTGACCACCAGGGGTCAGGCTTCAACAGTCAATGACGGAAAACGTCACTCTCAACCCGATCGAGAAACTAAAGCTCACGATTTTAAGATATTTCAATCGACCTTTTGTACGCCGCTATCCTTTATTTTGGTAGCTAAGACGAGCGGGGGGAACATGCGGGGGACACGGGCGCCGCCATGTTTGTTGTGATGACGCTTCTGGGCGTGTTTCAATCCCATAATGCATCTGCGTAAGTCAAATTTCACACCTTGACAGAGAAACACATGTCTTATGCAAACTACAGTGGCGCCGACTGAGGCATACCAAATTGGTTAATGCAAAATGACGACTTCCACGCGCGCATTACAGATGCATGTGGAGGACTGAAAATAAAGACATGCGTTAATTGCGAAGTGTGGTAACGCATAAAGACCTGCATTTGTTGCGTGGTGTGTAGCAGTCCTTTCAGATGAAAGACACATTTATCAGCACGAGGTGAGCCGGCGAATTAATTGAAAAATAAAAGGTTTAGAAGTTTTTTCAACAAAATGCTGATATTTTTATTTCAGTCGGCTAGTTTCAAAATGGGCCGGTAGGGTTACGGCAAACAGACATATTATTTGGCCTAACCTTGTCAATTACATGTTCTGGCCCTCAAATGCCACATTTTTAATCTCTATACACTATAATATTACAGATAACAAAACATAACAAAAGTGAGTAAGTAAACGCATAAAATAGTTGTGATGTGAATTATGAACCAAATAATTGTGATAATGATTTTTTTCCATAATTGAGCAGCCTATGCTTCTATTCTTCTTACTTTCCCTTCCAACTTGTCAAATATTTGTCACGTTAGCATAGACAGGACCACAAGGCGGTCAAATCTGTGCAGTCTTAGTAGGGTTAGCGCTGAGGAGCTAATACTTAGGGCTCGTAATTGGAGTAAGTGCAGCTCATGCCGTCTCTTGGCCTCTTCAGCTGCTTCTGTCCAGAGTCAACCTGAACTTTACATGGGGTCCCAAACCAACAGCCCAACAAACAAGTTTAAATTCCCCCAAACAAACACAGATTTACGTGCTTATATTGACCAAATACAACAAAAGGTATTTGGCTTTTGCACCTGCCAAGTTTTATATTCGGGCTGCCATTAATTATATTTTGGTTGTCAACTAAAGAGCTAGTAATGTTTTTGTTATTCTGTTGTTTCTTCAAGATATTTTATTAAAATTGTACCAGATTAAAGTATATGAAAAAGAAAATATTGTTCTTTTGCCATTTGAAAATACTAATCGCTCAGTTCAGCTTTGTGATAAAACCTTTTAGATGTCGGTTTAATGTTCAGTTAGCAATTATTGATTACATGTTGCAGCCCAATTTGGTATACGGTAATTATAAACATTATGAATTGAAATTGAGATTTGAGAAAAAGGTAAAACTTATGACATACAGCCTTCCTCAAATATGAACGTAAAAGAGAAGGGAGTGGTTGAGTTATGTCTGTACAAGATAAACCTTTTATGGGCAAGAACGTGGAGCACTTACATACAGCAGACGCCATACACTGCAATTAGACAGAACAAGACAGGAGTAACCATCCTCAAGAAACGCGTAGAAGAGTAGAAGAACGGCATGTCCTGGTTTGGTGTTGAAATGATGATCGAATCCTGGTTTTGGTTCGGGTTTGAGTATAAAATCAATCTATTTTGTTCTGGTTCAGTTAGTAGATTTGTCTAAAACAAGTCCAGATTTGCGTGCTATTCAATTCTTTAAGTTCAAAGTATATATGACAAAATCCGACCAAATTACAGGAAGTAGAGTTCTACAAGCTTTTGTGATGTAACAGTTGTGGAATACCTCAAATAGTCATCTTTGCCAAATATTATTTGGCCATGTCAAACCAGGAAGTGACACTATAAAACAAACCATTCTCTCATTCTATCATTTTTTTTATTTTTATTTCCGGTATAGCGTAAAACACATACTTTGAAGACGTAAAACTACAGTCGGTGACGGGAAATTCCCCTTTTTAGTTGGCTGCCAACCGCCATTAAAAGTAAAACAACAACAAGTCAGATTCTGCATAATATGTGGAAACCATCGCACAGTGAACAACTTCTTTGCAGCTGATGATACAACAGAAGTCCTTGAGACAGCTTCAAACAACAACCAGTGTAATGTATAAAGAATCCATACATCCATGACGTTGCCAAAATAATACATTTAAGTTTCTCCAGATAGAAGTTGATGTGAGAAGTAAGCAACACCTACCTTTGTTGATGATATAAACTAAAATCAATGTCAGAGTCCGCCTGAAAAAAGAGAACAGTTAGACAGATAATAGATATTGCACATGTAGTCGAGGTTAGGTAGTCCATAGTAATTACCTGTAATAGACTCCCCTCACCAAAATGTAGAACTTCTAAGATTGTGTCTGATTGTATAAATGCTGTGGAGACAAAAGAGACGTGTTGGTACAATTTTATGCACATGTCTGACTACCATATTAATTAGCTGCATATTGTACAAATAAGTTCACAAATAGTTCATTATCTTAAATGTTATTAGAAGAGCAGTGCTCCCATCAATTCTGTTTTTGAACAATGGCACATTCTAGATTCAATTGTACAATCCCCAAATTCTGTAAATAAAGAATGATAGCATGGATAGACAAGAAATAAAAATAACAAATAAAATCCTGTACACAGCGCAGGAAACTATGCATGTACTTTTTCAAATTCATTCATTCACATCATTACATTCAAGTGGGGAACTTATCGAAACTACAGTGGCTAGAGAACAGATTAAAAGTAAAGCCAATTTATTTACAGACTATCAAGAACAGTCTAAATTGGGTAAGACAAAATGACAGCTGCCTGAGACGTATGCTTGATACGAGTAAATTTATATATACAAAAAAGTATATTCCTATGATAGATGGTGATGTGAAGATTGGGGAATGGGCAATATATGGGTCCCAATATCGAGATCAGAGTTTTTCCAGATCTCAATATCAGTCTGATATAAAAAATGTAGCTGAAAAACTGGCAACAATATTTTTCCAAGCTGCAAACATCTGTGTGCTCATGTACGATTCCCAGTTTGTTATCAGGGCAACAATTATTTTTATATCGCAGATTTACAAAAAACATGTATTTATTTCTACAAAAGTAAAAGGCCAATTTGTGAATTAACATATATTTACTATGGGTTTTATTGGCACGTGCTGAAGTGTGTGTCTTATTTGAGGTTCAGGTTCAGCAGAAAACTTGCATGGACCATAAACCTAACCAAAAGAGCTGAAATATCATTTCATACTAAAGTTTGGGAAGTGACATTAGTTTCCGTCTATTTTAGGGCATTTTAACATATTTAACTAAGAATAAATATGTTATTCTACAATATTCTAATTTTGCAAAACAATTTTTGCAATATTTTCAATTTTGATATATCTCCACCTCTATGGCGCTCACAAACGTGACCACTAAAAGATAAGAGTGCATTTGAAGTTTAATCTTGAGTTCTTTCTGACTAGACTAGGGACAACCATGAAACACGTGTCACAGGCAATATATATACTATCTGTTAAGTCTACTCACAATGTATTCACTGACACAAAACAGAAATTTCAAACAATGTGGTTTGGACAATTGTTACGAAAACTTCCTGCAAAGCTAAACTAGAAAATAGAATTACTTTTGCTTTCACCAAACAGGGAAGCTCATCTCTGACACAAACAACATCAAACCATTAATGCTTTTGAACCAAAGTTTGAAAACAAATCCAGCATTTGTAATTAGCCTTGACATGTAGTGACAAATTAACTGCGACAGAAAAGTAAACGGTGCTTGTTAGGACAGAAGTGTGTGTAAGTGTGTGTGTGTGTAAGTGTGTGTGTGACCTGTGTTCCTCGGAGTATATACATTATCCTCAATGTGGCATCCCTGAACTTACAATGAACCCGGTTTGATGATTTCCAGTGTCATCTCCTACTCTCCCACCCTCAGATCGAGAAATGAAAGAAGAAAAAATGCTTTGAACGCCTTTAATGTATTTTGCGATAAGAGGTGGGAGATGAAGAATTTATAATATTGCAAACTTACAAGATTGAATATATTGTCTATAATTAAACATCTTAAAATGGTATGTATGTATTTATTACATTGTATTTAACTAGGTAAAGAAAATTAAACATTGAGATTGAAATGTCTTTTTCAAGAACGATCTTGGCCAAAGTGAAAGTGCAGAACACGTCATAAAATACACCCACACGTTTCCACTGAAATTAAAGGAATATCTTGGAAGAGATAAAAGCAGACATTTGAAAGTCTAAAGAATAAAGTCTGGCGGTAATGTAACACTTGGAGAAGGACTACGACAGAGTCTGAGGACTACGAAACGTCTGAGGAATAAAGTCTGGCGGTAATGCAACACTCGGATGCCAACCGCCATAAAACAACAACAACAACAACAACAACAACAACAACAACAACAACAACACTTGGAGAAGAAGAAGAAGAAGGCACAGCCAAAGTTTTGTAGGATCTGATGGATTCTACTATTACCAGATTTTAAGGGAAATATCATATATAATATCTTTCTTATAACGTCTGTATTATTGTGGATTAGCAGACAACAAGCAGGGTATTGAACACTTCTCACATCTACACTTTTCAGATGATATGTTTGCAGATATCCCAAAACATTTGATGAAGTCTATCGAGTATTGATAAGCGCTTGGGACGTGTTGCTCCACTTTGGCACTATTGTAAACAACGTAAGGGCGCACGGGACACGTTTCAGAGTTGGCACAGTTTATCACAGCCATGTCAGTGAATGGCAAAAGTATCAGGGTGATCTGACAAGATCTGCTGCAACATGTCACTTTGACCACTCGACCAATCACACACGTACAAAAAACTAGCCACGTTTGCATGCGTTTCACTTTGAGTTTTATGTGGAAGCTCGTTAGTCACTTTTTCTTCAAAGTGTGTCTGACAACTTCTCGTTCCCGTGGATTGAAGTCATGCATGTGTTATGGAGCGATCCGTTTTAAACCGGTAGAAAGTTGTCCAATGTCTTTTGTGGAATAACCTACAAGTCCAAATAACGACGAGTTCTGGATGGGACAATCATAAACAGTTTTAACCTTTGACAGCAGTCAGCATTAGCTTTATGTACAGGGTACTGCTAACAACAGAGAAATGTTACAAGGCAAGTGTAAGTGCAAGTTTAGTGTAATAAATAATGTGAGCGAGGGCCACAGCGGTGGTAAAGTGGCCCGTTAAAGGGAAGCCTGGTCCTGAGCCACACTTCACCACAAATGTCTACGGAAGTTAGCACAAGCTAACGCACAGAGCTAAGTTAACGTTACAAACCTTGTTGGTTTGCCCGCGTCGTGTGAATAAAAGCAATAAATAACATCCGCAGCAAAGCGACGAATGATGCTCTTGTTGTTATTAATTGGCGAGAAGTGTGGGTTCTTTCTTCACTCGCCATTTCTGTAAATCATTAGTTAAGATAAAAGCCGAGCAAATGTGAGGACATGCCCGTGTAAACCTCTGCTGCGTCTGTCAATCATAGCGAAGAAAAGCTCCACCGGGCAAAGCCACTGCAACAGGAAGCGGCCGCGGTCCACTTCCGCCGCACCGTGTGATACCGCCTGCTGCCGCGTACTGCACTGCCGCGTCAAGGCGCGCGCACGCGCAGGGAAGACAGCGCCCTCTGCTGTCCGAAAGAGAGAGCGCTCAAAGAAAGAACCATTCACTCACATGAGTTCACTAGGCAATTTACTGTACCTAAGTGTGCTGAAAGTACTTTTCACCCAAAAAAATGTATGTGTACAGTTAAAGTATTATATCAATGACAATAATAAGGCAGACAATATAGTTAAATTACCAAGACTTTTTGTTTGTATATATTTAGAACATTTTCTGTGTAGTAGCCTATATCAATTATAGTGTTTGTATGCTTTGACCTTCAATCAAAGGAGTGTCTTCTAATACATTGGACTAATGCATTAGTCCAGTTATTATCTTAAGTGCCGGATCCTAAATGAAAATTGTGAATGTTTAACAATTATAAGCCCATAGACCATAAGAATGTTGATAAACCAAGATAACAGAAGCTCTGGGATCTTATCAACAGAAAATGATATAATGAAGAAAAGAGAGAGTTTTCATTATCTTGTTGAACAGTGGGGCAAAAAATATATTAAGCCATTGTTGATAATGCCTTTTTTACAGTGAAGCAATGTCAGGAATATTTGTAAAATTTGAGAATGTAACTATTAGTAGTTTTGTTCTTGCTCCCATTTTTGTTTACAGTATGCACTGCAACAGCAAATCACACTTTGTCTGTATGTCCTTCAAGTAATTATGTCTTTACAAACGAATTTAAGTAGACTACCAGATACTAGAATTTAGAATTTATTTAGAATTTGGAGTACACTTGCTGCATATATAGAAAAATCTGCACCAGCAAAAATAATCCTACATTTAGATATTAGCAGTGAACTATTTTTTATTGAACATTTAATAAATTATGTATTTATTACTAAAACTAGAATTGTTGGTGTAATCCCTAATTCGCCCAGGAGTGTGTTCCATTGTAGAAAAAGATTCAGTTCTTGAAAAAAACCCGATACATTTCAACTCTCATCAAAAAGTCATTCTCAACCCTAAATAATGATTAACCCAGAAGATGGCATAAATCTCCATAGATTAGTTTTGAAATTTAAACAACTCAAACGTCAAGGCAGTTTTCTTTACGTCAGAGTTCCTCCATTAGATCCACAGGTCCAAAGTGCTCTTCACAGTGCTTTGGTCAAAGCTCTTTTCTCTCCACAGCTGAAGTCCTCATTGTCCCTGTGGGTCTGGGTTCATCTGGAGAGCCGCATCTGGAGAGCCGCATCAGGTTTCCTTCCTAAACAAAAGTCAGTTTGTGATTAGACTTGACTTCAGAGCAACAGCAGATTCCACGGACTGAAACCTTCTCAATCCAAACATGTACAATTACAAAAACATGTACTTTATGTTGTGCCGCTCGGTGGTGGAGAGGATGGCACACGTGCGCTCCTAGAGTTTGCTGTCCTTCCACAGTCTCATCCCCATGTCACGTTACACTGTAATTAAAGCAAAACAAAAGGAACAGTACTTTAACTTTGCAGAATAATATAGGTAAATACACCTACATGTTTGGACTTGGTAGAGATGTCGGTGATGTATACATTTCTTCTCTTGCAGACACTGGCAGGAAGTGATCTGGAAACTGGACTTGATTTCCTTTAATTAAATCAAACGAAAGGTGAAAATATAAAGCATGTTTGAGTTCAGGACATAACTGGAGGAGAACTAAACTAGACTCAACTGGAATGTTACAAAAATGATCCAAATGTTCCAAACTGCAGTGAGAATACCTGTGTCTCCTGCTGACTTCAGGACCAGGGCGCCCTCTGGTGGTGCTTCAGTGCAGTGGATGATCCCATGGACAGTTCCTCATAACAGACACACCTCTGTGGAAATGATTAATTATTCCATTTTTAAAAAAAGAAATAAGTTGTAAACCAGGAAATTAAGGATTCGCTCTGACTCCAGCCTTAAAATGCACTTATTATTATGTTACTAAAATATACTAAAATACAACAATATCAAGAGAAATTGGGAGTGTCCCACGGGCTGATAAGTCTGTGGACAAACCCAAATCTACACATGATATAATTCATCACAAAATCAAAATGCAATCTCCAGAGAGAAGTACAAATACCCATGTACATTTGTACACTACTCCTACATTGTATTTCAAAAACACAACAAGAATCAATGACTCAGAGAGTGTCCCACCAACTGTCGAGACAGTGGACAAACTCAAAGCTGCACATTTTGTAATGAAAGAAAATTAAAATAAAAGTACAATCTCCAGAGAGACAACCTTCTCCCACTTCCCACGGGAAGTGGGACAGGCACACCGATGACCACTGTCCATCTCGCGTCCGTCTAAGGGAGTCGGATCCCTCCTTCACTGTGGAAATCCTCCAGGTTTCTACTTTTTCCCAAGGAGGTTTTGTAGTTTTTCCTGCTTTCCTGCTTTTCTCCGGCTTCCTCCCACTGTCCAAAGACAGGCATGTGTTAGGCAAAATTGGTAACTCTAAATTGGCCCTAGTGAATGAATGTGAGAGTGCATGATTGTCTGTAATGTCTATGTCTCTGTGTTGGCCACTGTCCAGGGTGTACCTAAGGCCCAAGTCACTGGGATAAGCTCCAGTCACCCGCGACCCCGAAAGGGAACAAGCGGTAGAAAATGAATGAATGAATGAAAACACAATGCAGTTTATAAGGATATGAAACAGTTTATGTAAATAACTAAATAAAAACATAAAAACAAATTCATGTGGTATTTACAATCTAGTAACAGATTACATAAACTATGTTTTGTATCACACTTTTGAGTTTTTACAAATCCTGTGTCAACACATATCTACTACTAGAAAAAAATTGAATATAGAAAATACATAATAGATGTAAAAACTATGTACAGGAATTCAAATCGGCAATTAATTTGGAGTTGCCAAGCCCAGCGTCTCAGAGGCTGAACTCGGTCATTGTCAGAGTCTTGGAAGTGCCAGTCGACCCCAGACAGCCCAGCAGGGGTGGAGGGGGCGGGGTCAGACAGCCCAGCAGAGGTGGAGGGGGCGGGGTCAGACAGCCCAGCAGAGGTGGAGGGGGCGGGGTCAGACAGCCCAGCAGGGGTGGAGGGGGCGGGCTCTTCCTCGTCGTCTTCATCCCTGTGGTTGGATCCGCCGAGAGACAGAAAGTCCAGAGCAAGACCCACAGGGGGATGGCGAGGAGCAGGGGGAGAGGAGGGCACAGGGAGGGCAGCAGCCAGAGAAGGAGAACGATGCACCACTTCCGGGCTGGGCGGTGGAGACCTGTGGTAACAGCCGGGAATCTCCTCCGGAAGGAAATGCTGGTCATCGTCTTCCTCATCGCTGTCCTCTTCATCCGCTGTCCTCAAGTCGACTGCTGTATCCAGAGTCGACTTCCAAGTCCCCCTGGTCCACCGAGATGTTGAAGACATTCAAGGCAGGAAAGTCGTCAGATACGTTCAGAACGTCCAAGTTGGCAGAGACGTCCAAGTCCCCCCAATCCTCCAACATTTCCGTCCAAGAGTCCTCCAAGCTCCCATCGTCCACCAAAACAATCTGACCACCTTCCGGCTGCAACTCCCCCACAGCAGGAGGGTCCCCCGGAGCGTACCACAGGTCCGGAGCCACTGCAACATGAACAACAGGAACAACAATTACAAATCTATTCTTGTTTTATAAGTGTCAAACATCTACAGACATGTCCCACTGCTTATGTCCTCAGACCTGAGGATATAGCTCAATGGGACAGATTATGCAATACGACAGGATGGACAAACATTTCAGGGACATGTAAAAGCTGCCATTTTATGATAACAAAAATATATTTTCTTAAATAATAATCATGTTCATACTTTTTGGTCCAAATAAATAATTAATGTGCTGGGATGAGTCAAAATGACACATTCTGACATACAAACAAAGTCATCATTTTATGGATAAAAAACATATGGTACATGTAATAGTGCTTTTTGAATATTAACTGGATTATTTATTAACATTGTAAATGGCTTGCTTATGCAAGCGACAGCCTCGGCTCACCTAAACCCCGGCCCCGCCCCGGCCTCACCTCCGCCCGGGCCTCACCTCCATTAACCACCGCGGGTGCTCAAACGTGTCACTTTCATGTCTTTGTCTAGCTATGCTAGCGCTAGCTCCAGACTCCGCTTAGAACCGGTTTGAACCGGTCACTGATGGTCAAAACTGTTCGTATCATTAAACATTTAGATTATTTTACACGTTCTTTAAAAACATTTGAGTTGACTGATCTTACCTCCAGGGACCAGACCGTTTCTGAAAGCGTGAGCCATGGTTGAAGTTGATCAAGTTGAGCTGAAAAACTTTGTAACCAAAACACTGTATTGAACTTTTCAGGAGCGCTGAGAGTTCAAGTCAAGTGCACAGATCGTACTGCTCTTCTGTTGCTATGGCAATACGTATGTACGTAAATGCATCATTCAAATAGGTGTAATTAAGCTAAACAAGAGTGTTTTTTTAATTAAAACAACTTTATTAATAGGGCAGCTAGTGACACACAACAACATTCTTGTTTTAAGCCTGTAGTTTATCTAAGAAAAATAAACGTGCATCTGAAAGTCTGAAAGAGTCCGTCACTAGGTGCGCAGTGCGCATGCTCAGAACACGCGAGCTCTGGGATGCGGTGACGAGATGAGACGATGGATCTATTATATTATTATTATATTGATCTATATGAGACCTAACCAAAAGTAACGCGTCACTTTCCTCGTAACGTTCCTCTTAAAAAGTACCACCTTCAATTAAATTAAATGTATTTTTGTAACGTCAACATTTTTCCAAGTCATCTCAAGAGCCCGAGCTCAGTACCTTGACTTCCACTTTGGGAACCACTGGATTTTGCATGTAAATAATAATGTACAATTTGGGGGCCTATGAAACAAAAAACAGACAAATAGAGAATAGAAAATTAAACAAAAATGATTCTTTCAGGCATTCTATGAAACACTATAAAATAGTCTCAATATGTGAGTCAACATAATCACCACATCACTTTAAAGAGAAGAGCATCAAAAGTATGTACTCATGAAAGAGTACATGCACTACTGTTAACTCTTATGTCAAAACTACATTTACCTTGCTGTAAAGGACACGGGCAGAGGCTATTGTTGTAATGTCCACCTCTGCTATGAGTCTTGAATGGGGAAATGGTCTGGTGAAAACTTGAATTTAATCAAGTATTTTGTTGTTGACAAGTTTGTTAAAGCTCCTCTTTAGTTTTGGCTTCTTCAGCTCTAAACAAGGCCTCCATGTATTTTCTCCTGACTTCATCTTCCTGCAGAGATAAACCATTAGCCACAAAGATAAGATAATCCTTTATTGTCCCACATGGGGAAATTTCATTGGTGCAACGCAGGAAGATACAGAGGCAGATACAGAAGAAAAGAACAGATCACTTATAGGAAGTCTGAAAAACACTTTCAGTAGAAGATATACAAAATTCTTTATTGGGCAATATTGTCAGTATTTTTGATCGTTTAAAATTCGCAAAATATCTAAATACATAATGAGATAAATATTTAGCCCTTTTAAAACCTCCACTAGAGGGCACCGTGTGTCCACACTTGGGGGCGTAGTTCCGCCTGGCTAAAAACACGGAAATGGTCGGACTTTTATGAGTTTTACTGAAAGTTTCTGTTTGAAAAAACAATGAAAAATATATTGTTGGAAACTTAACAAAATAAACTTTCATTAGCACTAAATGTATTTGTTATCAAGCTTAAATTCGCTGTGTCTTGCTGAATACAAAGAAGTGTTGAAATAGTTAGCATAGATGTTTTTATTTGAACGCTTGTTGTCAGGGTTGACGTCACGCACATAGCGACAGTGACATTAGGCACGTGACTACCACGTCACAAAGAGCCTGACTATAAGTTCAGGCCGTGAGTCCTACATGTGCAGTCTGTCCTTCCACTTGGCTGTTGCAGTATACGATCGACACATCGACAACACTCCCGCTGTACTACAAACTACTAGCTAACAGCTCTGTCAGTACGAGCTTAGTACATCTAGTAAGTACTCGTTCTTTGGCCCTGTTTTGGTAAATAACAGTGAAATTAGCCCAAATTGCAGTGAAAGTCAAATTGCCAGCTTTTTGGTATTATTTTAAATAGTTTCATGTCTTACTTAAAATTACAGTAAGGATGATGATTTCTAATAATACTTGGGCTTGATTTTGATACAGTTCACAGCATCACAGAAATATTATTTTTTGTGTCTTTACAGTTCTCCATCATGGAGTCAGAGACCAGACTGGACTTTCTGGAGGTCATCCTGAAGACTTCTGGATTACTGGGCAACTTTTTGGACAGCGACTGTTTGTTCCCAAGTCCTCCACCTTCTGCTCCTCTGGCCTCAACGCCTGAAGTCAGCGCTGAGCAGTTTAGCACCATCGATGTTGAGGCCTATTTGAACACTATGGACTATGAGGAGATTAGGTCCACTCTCATAACATCGATTAAGAGCATGTTGGAGGATCAAGGTTTGGTCGTTGATGCTGAAGTTCCAGCACTTGGTTCTGTGGGAGGGCCTTCTGCAACACCGATGCCAGCGTCCACTTCTGCACAAGAGACGCAATCAGTTGCTCACCAGCTGAGAGGCAAGCAACCTGAGGCCCACACAGTGGTTCCTCAGCAAATACACGCGCCTACCCCGGGACCGTACGCTCCAACTGTGTGCATTAAGAGGCCATTAAACGCCTTCATGTTGTACAGAGCTGAGAAGAGGCTGAAAATCCAGCAGGCGTTCAAAATCACCAACTCAGCTACAGTCAACAAAGAGGTGGGAAAGTGCTGGGCATCTCTGTCTGAAGAGGAGAAGGACCCGTACTTTGAACAGGCACGCAAAGTACGCCTGGAGCATGAGGCTATGTTCCCCGACTGGTCGTTCAAGGACAATTATCGCCAAAAACATAAGAAGAGGAAGATGAAAAAGGTCTGAGCTGAGCCTGCATATGGCCCCGTCATGAGGATGAGTCCAGTCCAAACTGGACTGGACTCATAACACAGACGCACTGTACAGGAAGAGCCAGAGTCGGCTCTACCTCCTGAGGAGACTCAGGTCTTTTGGAGTGACAGGGCCACTCCTGAAGACCTTCTACGACTCTGTGGTGGCATCGGCCCTCCTGTATGGTGTGGCCTGCTGGAGCAGCAGCATCACAGAGAGGGAGAGGAAGAGGCTGGACAGAGTCATCAAGAAGTCCAGCTCCGTCCTGGGCTGTGCTCTGGACTCGGTGCAGGAGGTGGGGGACAGGAGGGTCCTGGCTAGATTCACATCTATGCTGGACCATGAGTGTCACCCCCTGCAGGACACTCTGTCCGCTCTGGAGAGCAGCTTCAGTGAGAGACTGATCCACCCTCGATGTGTGAAGGAAAGGTTCCGTAGGTCTTTCCTTCCTGCTGCTGTCAGACTTTATAACAAAAACTGTTAGTACTGAACACTCGCAGTACTGACCTAACCTAATACTGATGTGCAATTCTGTCATATGTGCAATTACTGTGAAATTCATGTGCAATCTATGTGCTGTCGTGACACATATTCATGTGCAATTACTGTCGGGATCACATGCAATGGTATTTATTTATTTATTTATTTGTCTATGGGAGTTTTTATTTATTTATAGGAGATCTTCTACTGAAAGTGTTTTTCAGACTTCCTATAAGTGATCTGTTCTTCTGTATCTATCTCTGTATCTACCTGTGTTGCACCAATGAAATTTCCCCATGTGGGACAATAAAGGAATATCTTATCTTATCTTATCTTATATGCACCTGATCCCTTCTATCTGGCACCATCGTACCAGCCTCAGACTGAACATGTACCAAGCTGCTGTGGACCTGATCCCTGGCACATTTTACACTCACATTCAGCTGTAGTATAGTTGTAAATATAAAGATTTATTTTAAACATTGTGAATATAAAGATTTATTGTAAACCTTGTACATGTAATGATTTGTTGTAAACATTGTAAATATAAATATTTGTTGTAAACATTTTATACATATATATATAAAGATTTTTTGAGCACTTATGTTACGTAAGATTGTAATTTTTCCATAGCCATCACTTCAAGAAGAATAACACCCGCTTTATGCCAATATAAATGATTGTTTTCTTGACAACTCAAAGAATGAGGATATATTTAAATACATATTACTTAACATTAGGCATTTGTTTGAGGAGTAGATTTCAAAAAACACTATTTCTTCAAGGGAAATATCAATCAATTTGTGAAATTCAATTCATTTTTGTAACGGCCAAAATTACAACAGCGGTTGTCTCAGAGTGCAATCAAACGATGTCTATAGGGACGAGGGGCCATGTCCCAGGGTCCCCTGTCCTTAGACCCTCCTTCTCGGCCAGGAAAAAGTACAAAAAACCTCCTTGGGAAAAAATAGAATCCTGGGGGAGTTCCACAGTGAAGGAGAGATCCGACTCCTTCAGAGGGACAGGCGGACGCGAGATGGACAGTGGAGCTGGAGCCACTCAGGAGGAGAACCAGTTCTTCAGGAGGAAAAACAGTTCTTAAGGAGGAACCAGTTCTTCAGGAGGAGAACCAGTTCTTCAGGAGGAGAACCAGTTGAGAACCAGTTCTTCAGGAGGATAACCTTACCCACAACTCTTATTAAATGCAGCTTTAATTGCATTAATATGAGTAATTTATTGTCTAGTTTTATCTAATTGCGTTAAATCTACTGATATAAATTAAAACATTGATTAAATACATTTTTCCAAGTCATCTCAAGAGCCCGAGCTCAGTACCTTGACTTCCACTTTGGGAACCACTGGATTTTGCATGTAAATAATGTACAATTTTGGAAACAAAAAACAGGCAAATGGAGAATAGAAAATCAATTCCAGAAAACTGGACAACAACATTCAAGTATGTTGTTGTTGACAAGTTTGTTGAGGCTCCTATTTACTTTTGGCTTCTTCTGCTCTAAACAAGGCCTCCAAAGTAGTACTGCAACATAGTACTACAACATGGTACTACAACATAGAATTGAAAATATTGAACACTGAACACTAGGATTACTAGAATTCTAAAAGTACAAAAATGTACTACAACGTAGTACTGCAACATAGTACTACAATTTGGAACTACAATATCTGAAATAATGCTTATACTACAGAATACTGCTTAGACTAAAATAACTAGAACTACTGGAACTGTAAAAGTACAGAAAAATATCTACAAAACTACTAACCTGAAAGAAAAGTTGAATACACCCTGGAAACTTACAATTACTAGAATTCTAAAAGTACTACTGTCATGGAATTAGACATACACCCGATGCTATTCCTTAACACATTGAGAACACAATTCAACTTAGAATATGAAACGACACAGAAACATCAGACATTTGTGTGGCATGCATGGGAGAAAACGCGGGGACTGTGTCAGCCAGGCCGTTGTAAGGAGCCTGGCTGACCCTCCTGCGTCTCACCCCCGCGTCTCACACCGTTTTTTCCCATGCTGGTTGGTTTTATTAGATATTCTGGAATAGGCGGGTCACATTTCTCATTGGTCAGCCTCACATCAAGGCACTTTGTATTTTTCCGTAGAGATAAAGCCTGCAAGGGGGTGCAACTCCCCCCCCCCCCTCTGGGGCAACATCCTTTGGCCCATCTTTACGACCCCTTCACAAACAAATGCTGTCACACACCCGTTCTTCTCTTAGACTAATGATGCAGATAAAATATCACTATTATGCAGATAAAATACATCACAGAAATATACTCATATATTCACATTTTATCACATTTCCCTCCTGTTTATCAAAGCATTAGTCTACTGTATCATATGCCAAACACATTATTCTTTTCAGTTTTCAACATGTCTTTCATATTGGTGTTAAAATGACACTTTTATACTTAAAACGTGATGCACATTTCTCAACATTGAACAAAATTATTTTCTCTCGGCCCACAACATGTCTACAGCATTACTGTCCTAAATTTTGAGTCAGATTGGTCAATTTCTGTAATTTGACAAACAGACAATTTATCTTGTCTATAATTTTGTGCGGTGTGATGGGAAATATAGAAGTACAATCGGAAAGCCCTTAAACCCACTGCTCTCTGGTCAGTTTGACTCGTCAGGGACCTCTCTGGACACCCCAATAGAATCAAATACGTAGTATCAGGTGCTACTGGGACCAGACTGTCCACTAACCTCTCGACCTTGACCCTGCGGTATGGTTCTGGGTGATGCTGATCTTTGTTATGACCATGGCTGGCCACAAAAGGGATACATAGGCACAACGTCCCACAAGTGTCCCCACATCACCATACGTCCTCTCTTGGTTCCTTAAGAGACCTTCTTCCGCTGCTCGCTTCGTTCACACCTATGACACATATGAACTGGTACATTTCCCATCTCAATTCATAATCTCATTAACATTACATGTAGTTATGTTGTAGCAGATAAAAAACTCTCTTAGTTAGTGTAAACAACTGTGGCTGTATAATATGCCATTGTGTTTCTTCAGATTGTCCCGATTGTCCCGATTGTCCCGATTGTCCCGATTGTCCCGATTGTCCCGATTGTCCCGATTGTATAATACAGGTGTTCAGCACCCATATTACCGTCATCACTTGATGATGATAACTGTTGATTCTTTTTCACAGAGTATGGTACTCTGCGCACCGTAGCCTCTGTCTCTCGTTCATCGTAGCAGAGTATCGTACTCTACCGTAGACTCTGGACAAAACTCATACAAACGAAGTCCTGCGTCTGCGATGTTATGGATCTGCCGCTGTGTTATCCAGACATTTCTCTCACTTTCCCATGAGAGCACCCATGTTCTCGTCCTCCCCTGGTCGGTGTGAGGACGACACGGTGTGGCTCCGTCCACTTTGCTCGTCCACCTGGCTCGTCTCTGTAAACACCACATCTCCAACACGTTCTCTGCTGCGGTGATAAACAAAGTCTTTTCGACAATTCAGTGCATTTCAAACAGTTTTCTTGTTTACAATTTTTTTTTTTGAATTTTTTAGTAATTATTGATTCGGAATATTAGTAATTATTGATTCGGAATATTTGTTTACACGTACATATCCCTCCTTTTTGAGATATGGCTTTGCCCATTTCTCAAACTTCCATACAATTCTACATTTAACCAAAATTCAATAATCCAGATAGTTTACAACGTTCACTAATCCAAGATGTAATCAAGGAAGAGATGGAATTGCGTCTGTCACTCCACTCCGCAATGTCACCTCTTGACCTTTCACAGTTCAGCGGTCACATTCCTGGCTGAGCCCCCCCTCCCACGGCGCTGGGCCCCCCCTGTGTGTCTGTAATCCGTCTATGTGTCTGTTATCCGACACTGCCCTAACCTATCTGTTTTACCACCATTTGTTTCAAACTCCAAATGTTTCAAACTCTAAATGTTTCAAACTCTAAATGTCTCAAACTCTAAATGTCTCAAACTCTAAATGTTTGGTCTCCACGTGTGCGCGCGTATGTATGTGTGTGTGTGTGTGTGTGTGTATGTATGTGTGTGTGTGTGTGTGTGTGTGATTCAAATACATCAAACAATAATAATTATCTCAATAATTCCCCCGTTGAGCTGGCCATAAGGGTCAGTTCACAACTTAAAGTATTAACATCATCTCCTCTGGGTGTGGCCTGAATAAAGTCACCCATCTAATGTAATATGTGCTAATCTTTTATATTTGCTTCAGGTGAGTTTCAAACTCGATCTCTCACACCTGCTCATGTGGTGCTTTACAAACATTGTGTATTAGTTTGTTCTAGCAAGTCTATATGTGTATTAACAAATCAAAACGATCCTAAACCTTCCCCTTGGTTATAAGGCACATCATTTTGTATCAACCCTTTTTTCCCCTTGTCTCTCTCTCTGTCTTCCTCTCGCAACGGAGGAAACACCCATTTCCAAATTTCTAAACCTGCTTTTTCTTTCTCTTTGCTGCTGATATAAGTATCAGACGCTGCATCCCCTGGGATTGCAGTTAGTTATCTTTAAAATATCCCTGTCATTCTGCTTCTAAACTCATGCATTGATTACCCATCCCCCTGTTTAGTTTTCACTATCTTCAGGTAATCTGCGGGTCTCATAAAATTTATTCTTCTGCATTACACTCCTCCCCCCGGGTCCGTCCTGACTCCGTCCTGAGTCCTATAATGTTAAGTTCCTGTTATCACTGGTTTTCATAACTTCTATAGCGTCTAAATTTAAATCTATTCAATTCTTGATTGAATCTCCACAATCCTTCAGGTATTTACTTTAGAATGTCAAATTCTTTCCCTGTTAATTTTAACTCTTCTCCTTATTACTCATCACGTCAACCCCCCCTGAGGTGTAACCTCTTGGTGTCCCTGTGATCCGTAAAGTTAACGGACATCTGCTCCATCCTGAGTCCTCCAGATTCTTTGCCAGTCAATAGCCCCTTATCTCTGACTATCTTTATGACTTGGTGTCCTGTTGTCTTTAGTTAATAAACACATGTATGTCCCATGTCCCCCCACTTCTGCGTCAATCCCCTAGTTAATGACCCATTCATGTCTTTCCTGGGAGGGCATTGGACGTCACTATTTAACTTATTCCCTCACTTACGTCTACATGCAATACGAGGTTTCCTCATGATAATACAAATAAATAAGTTACTGATATAACTTTTACTATCACTTTACTTACTGCCCGTTCTACGTCCAAAAACATCAGTAGTCACCCATTTACCCACATTATCACTTCCAGGCCTGTGCCTGTATTTGATCCTAAATTTAAAAACCCTTCTGTCTTTTCGTCCTGTACTTTCATCTAGTCATGCATTAAGTCCAAAAAGATAATTTTCGTCAAGTCCAAAAATAAAACAAAACAAAACGTGGGTTTGTTCTGTGCACTCAAAAAACATGATACTGTAAAAACACAACTTTTGTCTTCTATGTCGGGGACAGGAAGTGTCCTGTCTGTGATCACGTTCCCCAAAAAATTGGCCATCTATAAAAATCTGAATTCATCTTTATCTCTTATCAAGTTTAATAAAATCTTTATAATTGATTGTTGTCAATCAAACAAAACCCTTAAAATTTGTTCTACAGAGCTCTCAAATACTAAAATTTAAAACCAGCTGAGTTTAGCTTTACTTATTTCATCAGTTCAGAGCGTCCTCTGAACTGCTTTCTCCTCTCCTGCCTTGTTGATCCCCCTTATCTCCCCCTCTCTGCCACGTCATCTGAGCACGCTGGAAGTCTCCCTCCAAAATCCTCTTATGACTTTTCCTTTGTCTTTTTACAGTTTGGGGTGATAATTTTGGCATTATTTGGTCTCGGTCGTCTGAGAGAAATGCTACTTGCTTTACAGTCACGTCATATCTCAAGCTTCTAGTAGAATTTCGTATTGATTTTCCACCGGAGATAATGCTAGGTGTTTAAAGATTCACCCGTGACTGCAAATTTTAGATCTCTCAGAATAACGCCTTGTGACCCTTGTATGATTAATTGTGATTCTCACACTCGTTAGTGAATCACTTATTAATCCTCATTCACACATTCACACTTCTCTCTTACTTACTTCGCTCGTGCACAGCGCTTACATTCACACATATTTCCTCAGTAATATGAAACTGGGTATTTCCTCAGTAATACCTAACTGCCTTGCTTTATGTGAGAAACTTATCTCGTCCATAAGCCTACAATATTTCCTCAGTAATATGAAACTGGGTATTTCCTCAGTAATACCTAACTGCGCATAAAAGCATACAATATTTTTTCCAGTAAATATCAAACTAATGCATAAAAACGTTTCATGGCTAACTCTTTTTCACACACAATGTTTTGTCTGACCTTCTTTGTCGCCTGTGTTCTCCTGCTGCTTCGAAACGACGCGCTCTCCTCGCGGAGACTGAGGTGCGATGGGCGGCCACGGGAAAAGTGGACTTCTTTCAGCTGTGCACAGACTTCACCGATTCACCCGTCAATCTCCGCGAAGGGGCTGCTTGTCGTCCGGCTCGATAGGACCAGAAAATGTCATGGAATGAGACATACACCGATGCTATTCCTTAACACATTGAGAACACAATTCAACTTAGAATATGAAACGACACAGAAACATCAGACATTTGTGTGGCATGCATGGGAGAAAACGCGGGGACTGTGTCAGCCAGGCCGTTGTAAGGAGCCTGGCTGACCCTCCTGCGTCTCACCCCCGCGTCTCACACCGTTTTTTCCCATGCTGGTTGGTTTTATTAGATATTCTGGAATAGGCGGGTCACATTTCTCATTGGTCAGCCTCACATCAAGGCACTTTGTATTTTTCCCGTAGAGATAAAGCCTGCAAGTGGGTGCAACTCCCCCCCCCCCTCTGGGGCAACATCCTTTGGCCCATCTTTACGACCCCTTCACAAACAAATGCTGTCACACACCCGTTCTTCTCTTAGACTAATGATGCAGATAAAATATCACTATTATGCAGATAAAATACATCACAGAAATATACTCATATATTCACATTTTATCACAACTACAAAGTACTAAAATGTAGTAGTACTATTACAACATAGAACTTCAACATAGTACTAAAAATACTGAATATACTACAAGGATCATAGGATTACTAGAAGTCCTACAATATAGTGCTACGTTGCCCGATGCTCTATCTCCATGGTTATGCTTTCTTTAAGACATCACAAAGCCCCCCTACAGGCTTTATGACATCACAAAGCCCGCCCAGAGGCTTTATGACATCACAAAGCCAATATATATAAGGGCCATACGCTTTGAGAGGGACTAGATTGTTTGGAGAGAGACTAAACTATCTACACTACACACAAACCTTTGGAGAGACGAACACTTTGAGATCCTTCAACTAACACGGAGAAAAGAACATACGAGGAGCAATATGAAGACTCGAGCAGCAGGGGCCACCGCCCAAACACCTGTTCCTGCATGGATGAAAGAGAATCCTCCGGTGCAGAAGATACAGCAGTACCAGGACGTCCTGAGAGAGTACCAAGAGCAGATCCACCGAAACAAAGACCAGCATCAACTTTCATGGATCAACTTTAATTCTCAGGGAGACCAGGTACAGGGGAAGGCCACCGTCCACAACCAACAGGCGAAGGTGGAGCAGATGCACCATGTCATGCAGGCTGTGCAGTTGTTGGAGGAGAAAAATGCTCTATACGTTTGGCTTCAAAACACCCCGGAGAAGGTTTTGACCAAAGCAAACTCCGTTCTTCAGGAAGTGCAGCTGGAGAAGCAGGACTTAAAGAAAGAGCTAAACAAGAAGGACAAGATCACGGAGTTTGGCCAGGAACTCAGAGAGAAACAGGATGAGGAGAAATATATCATCCCCAAACACACCCAAGAGGGACAACACAGGATTGATGATTACATTGGAGAGCGTTTGAAGATCAATCAAGATTTCGAGCAATATATCAACAAACAAGTGGCAGACCTCGACTTCAAAGAGGAGGATGTGAAGAACATGGAAGTCAACCAATGCGAACACGAGCCTTTGACTGAAGAGTTGGATTTGGCCGTTCAAACCACTGAAGACCAGATTGCTTGGGATGAAAGGAGGAAGATCATTGAAATGTTAGAAGGAGAGGGAAGGACTCTAGACCTTTGTCTTCAAACCATCAATAATGTGGCTCAAAGCAGAAGAAAAGAAGAGCACAAGACTCCTTTGGTATACGCGACAAGGACAATGGAAAAGTACGAGGAGGAGAACATGGCCCTGAACATTTGGCTTCACGAGGCCCTTGAGAAAGCCGCAGGGAGGGAAATACTTCTGACCTCCACCACCACCAAGCATAAAAATGCAGACGGAGAAAAACAGGCCCTCCAGAAAGAGCACTCCGCCCTTGAAGACTCCCTCAGCGTTCAGAAGCAGATGGTTTCAGAGGCAAAGAACAAAGCTCAGGAGCTGGAGAAGAAGCTGTAAGCCGAGCGAGCCGAAGTCCAAGATCTGAAGGAGAAAAAGAGCAGGAAGAAGAGGAGGTGGTGGAGGTGGTGGAAGGGCTTCAGGCTCCATCACTCCTGATGTGTCGTCGTACACGTTGGGAGTGAGAGACATTCTAATATCGTGGTTTGCCGTCTTCATGTTATTGTGCGTCAGTGAGGGGCGGGGTCAACAGAGGTTTGTTTCATCTGTTTTTTAATCAATTTAATAAAAACATAAAAAACTTAATTCAGCTCCGCCTTCATTATTTGTTTGTTTGTTTTCAGATTTTAAAGTGCGTTTGGGTCTGGTGTTTTTCTAATGACGACTTTGTTTCAGTGGAACTGAATCTGTGCAAACATAGAATAATCAAGACAAATATCTGCTAGAAAAGTTGATATAATAAGTTTTATTTTCTCCATAGACATTTTAAATGAGATCATTTTCAAGACGAGGGTTCAGCCACTGCATCGTCATCTGTATAGATAAACAATATAAAAAACGTTACATTTCTTTAAAAGGTTTGAATTTTTAATATTCTTATTTTGTGTGCCGAGTAGTTTGAAGAGCTTTTTTGACACAGTAAGTGCAATTTCATACTCCACAGTAAAATAACACAAATAAACGACTCTGTAAGAGCAGTGTATATTTGTTAGGCCCACCGTGTTGCTTTGTGGTGTCCATCCCCAGTCCAAAGCTCCTCCTTAGAGAGTCCAGGGTCTCGGTCGGCACCTGGCTCTGGATGGACTCCAGATGAGTTAACACATAGCGGTCAGCATCCATCAACACAAAGCGATGGCTGAACACTGGAAATCAAAAACAGTCAAATTTGCTCAATTCTATTTTATATCCAAAATCAAAAATCAGTACATAAGACAATTGTCAACATTTCCATGCATAACCTAGTCTTTTTGCATAACCTACTCATTTAATTTCATCAAATGATATAGAATGAATGCAACCCATTTTACACTGAAGGCCGCTGTGACATGTGTAGACATCCATGGAGCTCATTAATGCTGATTTTATTAACAATAATAAAAAAAATGGGTTCAGTCTTAAGATTTAGTCAAATAATGCTTTTTAGTTTCGATTTAGTTGATGAAAGTCCTTCTTAAAATGATACCGGTAATTATATTGCATTTCTTCATTGACTTCTACCACAACTTAAAGTCTATATCATGTTCTCCTGGTTTTCTAGTTATGAATTTAGTACGTATTTGTATATGAATGTGGTCAATATTTATCATAGTTTTACATCTGTGAAGTTGCAGTTTGTGAAGAAAGTTGAAAATTACAGGAAGTAGAATTGAGCTCTAAAGCTGAATCCCGCTGTGATGTCATCAATATGTGACGTAACATTATGAACGTCACCAAAATGGTCAAACAGGACAACTAGGCAAAATGTATAGTAAAATCTGAAATATAACCTTGTTCCCAACATTTTAGTTAAATATTTAGTCTAACTTTCACTTTTAACATGTCTAAATGACTTTACCCTCCACTGTGGAGCCCATGAAAAAGTCGGCCGGGGAGTAGAACTGTGGGTTCTCTGTGGTGGAGTCAGGTTTGGGGACGCGTGTCTTTTGCAGGAACTTCCCTCCGATTATTCCAGAGTTCCGGGTGGAGTTCTCGTAGATGCTGATCATGTCATCAGCCAGGTAGTAGGACAGGACAAATATGCGCTTATCATCAACTTCATTCTGGGATTCCTAAAATCATTTCAACAAATAATAAGATAATATTATATATTATGTAGTATGCTGTAGTCAACATGCATTTGTCTATCTTGTGTCATTATTTATCTTTTTTCTAGGTGGGTGGAGTAGACAAAAATTGTACTCAAGGAGAAGTAAAAAGTAGTGGTCAATGAAATTTTAAGTAACTTGTGTAAGTTAGTCTCACCAGTTTGGCCCAGTTAGTCTCACCAGTTTGCTCCAGTTAGTCTCACCAGTTTGGACCAGTTAGTCTCACCAGTTTGGTCCAGTTAGTCTCACCAGTTTGGCCCAGTTAGTCTCACCGGTTTAGCCCAGTTAGTCTCACCAGTTTGGTCCAGTTAGTCTCACCAGTTTGGCCCAGTTAGTCTCACCAATTTGGTCCAGTTAGCCTCACCAGTTTGGCCCAGTTAGTCTCACCAGTTTGGTCCAGTTAGTCTCACCAGTCTGGCCCAGTTAGTCTCACCAGTTTGGCCCGGTAGCGCAGGACTTTGTTGTGGTTCTCCAGCTGTTTGATCACGTTCTTCTTGGGAGGCTCTGGGATCAGGTTCAGACAGTTCTGCAAAGAGTCCTCCAGGGTTCCAAAGCCATTATAGGGAGGCGCCTCCTGCAGCACAGTCCAGTCAGGGGAAAGACTGTTATTATTTATCATTGATCATTCAGAATCATAAACTCTGAAGGGACCGTTCCACCGCTACCATGGTGACTTTTTACATGGTGTCAAAACTTAAGAAAGAAGAAGCTATGTCCAAATGTCCACACTATTCTAAACCCTCTACATAGTCCTGCATTTCTCCTCACTGTGGCTTCTGGATGAAAAAAATCAGCAAAACTCAGATAATCAATGATTTGGTAAAAATCTGTCTTGACACTCTTAAAATGGATCTCACATTAAACATGGTTTATTCAACTTTTTGCCAGGCTAATGCGACTTCACACCATAAACGTTTATTTGAATAGTGTTTCATTCATAATCACAAGTCATTAGTGCTTTGTTAAAACAGTTCTTCTTCATGTAGTGTCCAGTTAAAGACCCGTCGTCGTTCGCTCATTGTTTTTCCGAATCCCCCAGTGGATTGTGGTTTATACTTACCAGTCTAGTAAACCGCACCTGACACTACTTTTCAAGGTGCATTGTGGAAAATGTTGAGTGCACTACTGTTTCACCTGCCGGACATTCAAACAGCACTAACAGCTTCAGACAGAACAGTGCCTCCAGTTTGCTTGAAATGCTAAATTGCTAATGGTGATGGCTTGAACTCGTGAATGAGAACTATGACTTAGAAGAAACGGTTTCAATTGCAGTGTAGTGGTTGTGTACCTTATTCTTGTCAGCTGGCTGGGGATCCTGGGTCGGTTCCACTGGCCTAAGCTCCATGTTGGGGAAGTGGCTCTGGTAGTAATGCCGAGTGAAGCTGTCGCAGTCACTCAGGAGGAAGTGTCTCCCCAGCAGGGTTATCCTCTGCCCGAGCTGGAAGTCCTGTGGAGAGTAGTATTCCTCCACTTCATCTTTGGACACCTCGAGGACACAGGTGGGGAAGCCGTCTGTGCAGTAAGGATAAGATATGCATTAGGACTGCATGATATGACTAAAAACAAGTACAAACGAGTGATGGGTCTCAGTTTCATTGTCATTTTTAGGAGTTTAGGCCCTTCAAAAGATATAATACTTTTGTTTTCAATAGTAAATTAACATGGCCATGGTCTGAAACCTGTAGAGTTCTGAATCTTCAGTCAAAGTAGAATATTCACTTGCTATTCAAACTGTGTCACAATAAAAACCAAGATGAAAACCAGGTTCAAATTGAACTCTATAATAAACTAGCATTATTGTTTTCATTGGTTTCTGATTAAGATTTTTAATGTATGTAAGTGATTGTTTGGATTGGATGTTGAATAGACTGCTGACCATGATTCTGTCGTCAAACCTCAAATCATTTTAAAGAGAACAGGGAGCTGACCATGATTCTGTCGTCAAACCTCAAATCATTTTAAAGAGAACAGGGAGCGCTTCTTTTTTCTGTGCGGACATGTTACAAACACAAGTCCAGTTGACTCCTGAAAATGTAGTGAGAACGTTGTGAGTATTAGTACATGTTACCTATGTGTGTTTTGGTCTTCTTGGGCAGCCGCTGTCTCCTCATGAGGATGGGGAAAGGGTCTCGTCCATCGTTGGCATGGTGCACCTCTCGAACCTCCACAGTGTCGTCCACCAGAAAGTAGTGAATGGTGACCGTGCGCGTCTCTCCATACAGGGCCTCAGAGTCGTCCCACAGCCCGAAGAAACGCAGTACCTGAAGAGAGAGCGAGAGGGGCGCTTTGGGCACTGAAGGAGAACATGTAGCAGGCAGGACCATGTACATCAAAAAACAAATATTATTACTGCAGTAGTCTATTATGTTGTCATTATGGTGCAGCTGATACCTTGCGGTCCATGGTGAGGAACTGGTTGACCTGTTTGTTTTCAGAGAGCGTGTTGTAGCAGGGCATGGGTTTGGTGCGCTGTGTGGTGTAGGGGTCTGAGGGCACGGGCTCCGGCATGTTCAGAATGATGCCTTCACTGGACAGGAACTCCTGGACAGATAAAAACAAGTCAGCCACAACACTAAAACTAATATTGGATATCGATATCAGCTTAAAAACGTTATATCAGACTCTCCCTTGACTTGTTTATAGCTGGCTGCAATAACAGCTTCACTCCTCACTTATTTTAGGTTTTGCTACAGAAAGCATCAAGACTAGGATGTCTAAATAGTTTAAAAAGCCTGTAATATGCATATTACCTATTTGTGTGGCATAGACATGAATCCAGATGTCCAGAGTGTCATAAAGCACACTATATGTTCTTGTATTCCCATTTATTTTTCCATATCAGGATTTTTGACGCGTTTCAACTTCTTAACACTTTCACCGATTTCAACAAGTTATACCTCTTTACGATCGCTTTCACCGTCTTAGGGATGCTATTGCTTTTGACATTCGTACACCTTGGACTTTTTTTCAGTATTTTTTAAAGTAAATTGCTAATTACTAATGTCTCTGTTGCTAGGTGACGGAGGTACAGGGAGGAGGGGGTGCACCCGGGTCACCGAGGCTCTCTCTCCCTTTCTCCCTGCTCAGGTCTGCGTTCAGCACGATCTTGCAATTTGTCAGGACAAACAACTATTTGAGTCGCAAACTACGCAATCATCAACTGTGAATTACTGAGCGTCGTTGGTATGCCGCAAAACGCAGCAGAAAACATGGACGGGCTGGAAGGCGAGAGCCATCATTGGCACTAGCGCGGCTTTAATGTAATTTGTTATCAATTAAATCAGACTTTTTATCTTAAGTAGTACTACCAGTACTACTTACACACATGTAGTACTCTTACACACGTTGTACTTTTATGCAAGAACACAGCCAATGAAGCCATTGCCCATGATCTAGTTTTATATATTATATAAATTAATAATATATAAAAATGTTCTTGAGTCCGTCTGTATTAACACTGTACCTTGGTAAAAGCGTCACAGTCTGTGATGTGGTACTTGACTCCATACACCTCCAGGTCCATAGCCACATTCAGGTCCATCCAGGTGTAATACTCTCCAAATTCGTTCTTGGGCAGGCGTTGGCGCTTGATGCGTTTGCCCTGTGGTATCCCAGAATTCTCCACGGCTGGCTCGATGATGGACATGGTATCGTCCTCCAGGAAGTAGTACATGACCACAGAACGAATCCTGTAGTGCTCCTCTGGGGAGAACAGGACGTCTTCTGTGAAGTACGCATTGAAACGCAGCACCTGAAAGAAAAGAGAGGCGAGAGAGCAATTATCAATTAACAGCACAATCAACAGTGATTGTCCTTCATTACTGTGTCTGTTCCTTCAAAATAACAAGTTTGATTTTTTTTAAATAAAATCACAAGCTTTGTGAAATCAATGACAAAGATTAAAGACACATACTTTATTACACTGAGCTTATTTATGAACATGAATAAAATAAATAAATAAAGTGTTCAAATGTGCTTGATTCTTAACTAGAAATACAGTACTTACAAGAACATTAACAATTACAACTGTGACTTCAATTCTATACTCCCTTTCAATAATATAAAAAAAATGACTTGTTTCTGCATCAGATGTTGAAATTGAACTAGAAGAGCAATGGAGCTAATGAGGTAGTTATGTGTTTACTCAACCATTATTAAGAACAAAAACAACTGATTATTATATTATACCAACTATTATACTTCCAGATTTGTTTTTCTTGCAATTCAATTTAAAATATTCCAGTCCCAGCAGCAGGACAAATTGGTAGATGCTGAATAGAATTCATATTGGACAATTTTGGACACAATGGACATTTTTTCCAAAATGTTTCTGCTCTGTTCATGACTCCCACCCTCCATATAAACTGTGGGTGTCCTGTACCTTCTTGTCCAGCGCCACATGAGCAGGCACAAAGTCCTCGCTCTGGGGGGTGTCATAGGTGTCGTAGGAGGCCTCAGGTTCTTGAAGGGGCAGCTGGTTGACCTCCTGTAGCCTGAGCTGAGTGGACAGGAGGGGGCTCTGGCCGATGCCTATGGTGGGCCGGCGAGGCAGAGTGTAGCCATTATTGTAAGCCAAAGTCTGAGGCCGGTGGAACGCTGACTTCTGTGGAAGGAAACAAAGCACAGCCATGGATGGAAAAAGTGGGAAAAGTAGTAAATACAGCTCATATTAGTCAGATCACAATATAATCATAAAGACTTAAGATATTATAATCATGTCATATACAATTACAGCCAGCAACAATAAGAACAATTCACTCTGTTCACTCACACAACATGTACAATACGACAGTAAGTCACATCTCAAACAGCAATCAGCATTTTATTATTATTATTATTATATATATTTTTCCCCCACACAAAGGTGGTTTATCACCAGAACAATAGAAACTATAGGAGAAATTGTGGGCTTAAGTGAATGAACCTTATAGTTAACTAACCTTAAGTTCATAAATTCATCAATATTGTGAGTGACCGCGTTGTTTCTTGATACAAGCTAGAGAAGTCGCACTCAATGAAAGCTAAACTCTAATAACAGTGCCACTGTCTTGGCTAACGTTAGAAGAAGAAAAACAAAAGTTCATATGATAAAGAAGACGGAATTAGCGTTAAAGATAAAAATGACAAACTTTGCTAACACTAAAGTTCGCCTGTCAGTTAACTTATGTGTGACTGTGAGACTGAAACATCATTATTCAAGGGTTCTGAGCAAATGGACACCGACCTAGACATGTTCGATCAATTACTACAAGGTTTTTTGTTTGGTTTTACCGTTACATCCTGAAAGGTGTATCCAGGCAGGAAAGGCAGCCCATGACTGCTCCAATTCCACGACATTTCTTCTTTCTCAGATTTGTTCTTCCCGCCGCGTCAAACTAAAGAAATAAGACGAATAATAATAATTGATTTCAACTTGTTTTTGGTGAAATGTATTGTAAGTATCTTTTAACGCTGCGCTCTGTAGAACAGCTGAGCGAGGGAAGTTTGTGCGTTGCCCGGGAAACGTCACGATAGCATACATCAAACTTTATGTAAAAAAACCAACAACAAAAACATGTATACTTACTCATGTCAATGCCATGGAATGGTCACTTGTTTAAAAATGTAATTAGATTAAAAAGAACATAGACACACATTCCTCATTGCTTTTAATGCATAACATGTACCGGATCCAGACACGAGAGGGCGCCAATGGGTCATACTGCTGGACTGGTCAGCAGAGTAACAATATTTTGTGTTAAAATGTTTATTAGTTGCCTTTTTATTTTAGTCCTCTGTCAGTGATGCAACCTAAACTTCATCTTTTATAGTCCCCACCATGGACGGTCGTTTTAGTTTTTTTTTTTTTTTTTCACAGGTCAATCCAGGTAAGGGGGAAATTAATGAATGTGAATCCAATCCTGCATAAAACAATATCATGTTTTGACGCCTTTGATGTTGTCAGCACAAAGAGGGAGAGATGAAGGAGACACAGACACAGGCCAAACTGTGCTCAGTACATTGATGGAAGAGGAACCAGGTGAGATGGATGACTCTCCCTCAAGTTCTGTTTGACCCCTATTTCACTGTGTACGTTTTACATGCATACACTTCATTTAAACTTGTATGGCCAGCCCTGGGTATTTAACAAGCAAACATTTTACTTTTCTGTTTGAAAATTATTCGTTGTTGTTCACATGTAATCTAGCCATCATAATTATGGTGGGAGTGTAAAGAACCAATTGTGTATTATCTTTTGACAAAATATTTCAATGTAAATTTGACTTCCGGTTTTAGAGAGTGCTCTTTTATTTTGAAGAACTAAATCCTGTTTAGCGTTTTGGCGGAAATAGCTTGACAGAAAAGACGCTAAAACGGCAGAAAGAAAATAGTTATCACGAAGCACAATTGACACGTTTTTTTTGTATTAGCTGCACTTCTGAAGAGGCACAAGGTACGTTTTACGTTGCATTTAAGCACAATTGTTTTATTTTGTGTAACCAACGAGCTCATGTTATTTTTAGTTTGGTGCTACAGATAATTGATATGTATTTATTTATCTAGCTAACTTTTTCGTTGTTTTGCTAAGGTGTAAGAGCATGACATTTAGCATTTATTTACGCACTGTCTTTTTGTGTTTCCCAGCTCTTACGGTGCATTTGCAAGATTTACTGCTATTAAATCTAAAAATCATCAGTAAAGTGTCAACCTTCATGGGGGGGGTATGCTACAGAGAGTACAGAGGTCATTCTAGAGAACCAGGTGAGAAATATACATAACGTTTACAGATTAAACGTGCAATGCAAATCTAAAACAACTAACTAACCAACAAACATATGGACTGGTGCAAAATGCAGTCATTGAAGGTCCAATGCACTCTTGTCACCTAAAATCCCGTGAGGGTTTGACAAGGCAGTGTTTTTTTCCCATTTAGGACAGTTCCATATGTCTAGAATGATGTTTCTTTGACAAAGTACGTATGACCTTTTGCAGAGATGACGACTTTGTTTTACAACAAGTCCCATTTGATAGTGTCTTTTTTCAGACATAATTTTCCTACTCAAAACATTTACACAATGTCAAAGTTGAATAACAAAGAAATGCCTGCACTCAAAACTTAAATTAATATGGACTTTTAAAGAATGTTCTTATTGGATGTTTGGGCCAAAGCGCAAAGAGTGAGAGATGGAAGAGAAGGAATCATAGGCCACCACTACAGTGACTCATCCAGTGAATCCATTGGTCTGTCATATTGTGAAATCTTAAATTTGATTGCATAGTGATTAAAGTACACACGCCAAGAAGGTCAATATTTCATATAAATGTGCTCAAAAATATGTTAAGTCAACCCTTTCTAACTACCTGTCCTCACCTGGCTCACACCTGAGACAACAGCAGACTACAGCGCCCCTCTGTGGACAAATAGAAACAACAACTTGACATCAAGCTAGAAATTAGTATGGTATGTTTTTATGTTTACACATTACTGAGACCGTGTACAATGTTAATTTGATCAAAAAAGGAAAGCAGCCTTGTACCATGTTATATATAAATATGATAATCTGCTCCTGTCGTCCCTGAACAGTTCGACAATCTAAAAAAGAATAAACTGAGAACTTGCCCTCGTCATCATACCTGTTTCACTTATATATTTAACCCAATAATAATACACATGGATAATCCTACCCTTAGATCGAGCACTTCTATGACAAGAGCATTGTACTATAGTAAGTGATGGAAACTTGGATTACCATTTTTGCAATAATAGGGTAAAGTTTTTAAAAATCAAGCTGTTTCGACTTCCATCCGAAAGTAATTTTAGATCTGAAGGGGAAAGGATTACATTGACATGTTGCAATAATACATTTAAAATCAAATATAAATATATAATTTTGGCACAATGCAGCTAATACTCAATACAAAAATATCAACAACAAACACATGACTTTGTCGATGTAATTTCAAAATGAGCTCACTGTGTTTGATTCAGATTAATTTATATTGAATAACGGATAAACTTCTCAAATAAACATAATTTAAACCTGATTTTTTCACCTACCCCCTATCCCCGCCCACATCCCTGTACTTGGTTGCGATTGTTTGAAAAATTAATACTCAGGGGATTCATCTAGAGTTCTAAAATGTCATGTTGCCACTTTTCTAAACTAAAAACATGTAGATGACAATCCACTGCTCGCCATGAAGAGGCGGGGCTTATCAGTTCTACAGTTTTATACAGGAAGTCAACGGAACTGTTTCTATTATTAAGCCGTTTGCGATCAGTACTGCGGTTTACAATGAACAAAATCTAAAAATAAATGATCTAATTATGTTATATATTATAGATAAGATAAGATAATCCTATATTGTCCCACATGGGGAAATTTCATTGATGCAACGCAGGTAAATACAGAGGTAGATACAGAAGAAAAGAACAGATAACTTATAGGAAGTTTGAAAAACACTCTCAGTAGAAGATCTCTTATAAACCTCCCATTTCCCAACAAGGGATGGAGGGAAAAAATAATAAAGATAAAAATAAATAATAAATAAATAAATACCATTACATGTGATCACGACAGTAATTGCACATGAATTTGTGTCACGACAGTAATTGCACATGAATATGTGTCACTACAGTAATTGCACATGAATTGCACATGAATCACGACAGTAATTGCACAGTAGGACTAACAGTGTTTGTTATAATGTCTGACAGCAGCAGGAAGGAAAGACCTGTGAAACCTTTCCTTCCCACAGCGAGGGTGGATCAGTCTCTCACTGAAGCTGCTCTCCAGAGCGGAAAGAGTGTCCTGCAGGGGGTGAGACATGGTCCAGCACACAGTACAGGAGGGCTGATGCCACCGCAGAGTCGTAGAAGGTCTAGTTAAGTATAGAAGTATAGAAGGTATAGTTAATACAAAGTACTTGGAAAAAAGGAACATATGTCTCACAGTTTAGCGCGTGCACTTGGTCTCCTTCAGGTGTTCACCAGAGACGAGCTGCAGGTGATCGCTGACCTCTGCATCAAACACGACACGCTGTGCTTCAGCGATGAAGTGTACGAGTGGCTCATCTACAAAGGACACCAGCACATCAAAATCGGTAATCCAATGTGAATTAACAACATTTCAAAAACGTGTCAATTCAACTAAATCGTCATCGTTACAGGCACGTTACCAGGGATGTGGGAGAGAACCATTACTGTTGGAAGTGCAGGGAAAACGTTCAGCGTCACGGGGTGGAAGGTGAGAAGACCTGTTTGACTTTACACGTGTACAAGTACAAATGTTGTGTCATTGTGTGTGTACTTGAAGCTGGGCTGGTCCATCGGCCCGGAGCACCTGGTCAAGCACCTTCAGACTGTGATGCAGAACTCGCTGTACACCTGTCCAACCCCTCTACAGGCAATACATCATCTATTTAATGACATCTTACACGTAATAGCAGTTAAACTCTCTGTTTCTCAGAGCGTTGTCATGGCTGATAGCTACATGTTCGCTCTCTTCTTGTTATGCAATCTGAGGTACCGGACTTTATTATTAAAAAATAAGTACATTTCGTGCTTTTAGTCAGTGCAAGGATTGACTGCGCTTTACCAGTTCACCCCATTTTAATTTCTACATATGGAAAAAGCTGTTCTAAAGCCGTGCACATGAGGAAGCAGATGCATTGTTTCAAGTGTTGTAGCATAAAGGCTCATGTCCCACACCTGTCCATAGGAGCCTTTTTGAACAATTCAGTACAAAAACAAACACTGCAAGTTTATGATAATAATGATATGAATTCCGCTCAAAATGATTATGTGCAACTCTGCCCCAGATGTTTGTTAAAGATGTTCGGCTCAGATTACAGTTCTAAGTCAGTGATGAGCTTTCCATAGGCTGGGTCTAAAAGATGTTCTGAACTTTGGAACTACACAGTCTCCACTGACAGGCTCTGATTTGTAAAACATTTAAAACACACTTTAAATTTGCTACTAATGTGCTACAAATATTTAAATAAAAAAATTCTCCTTTTGCTGTGTGACATTTTTATTGAAATAAGTCTGTACAGAAACATAATGCTGCAAAATAAAAGAGCCAGGGTTTTTCTGGAATCGGACATGTTGCAAGAAGGCTGCTTTTCCACCCAGAGACAGCAGGGGGAGACGACGAACGCTTCAAACACCCCAAAAATACATATTTCATCCATCACACAGACTTATAAAGACATTTAATATGGTAACAATGGTTATTAGTTCTCCGTTTCATAATCTTTCATGCGAAAGAACCTGACTGCAACCTTTTAGTTTCAATATTTTTAAACTGATGCAAAATAAAAAATAAAAAGTGATGACAAATTGTTGACTTTGACACTACATAGAAAGAAATCATGGTGTTTTTGACTATATCAAAAACTAAATTGTTATTATTAATAATTGGTGACATTGTTTAATGGCTTTTCATCCAGTTTGAACAGATTTTCATCCTAAAAATATGATGACGATTAGCTTTTTCTCCAAATAATCCAGACCCTGAAAGGCCCCACAACAGCCCAACATGAACTAGTTGCTCTCAGTCTGGACTTTTCCCCGTGTCACGTTGTATTGGCCGGTTGTGTCCAGGAGGCGGTTGCACAGGGTTTGCTGCGGGACTGTGCCCTGATGGGACAGCCAGACTGTTACTTCAGCTCTCTGGCAGACGAGCTGCAGGACAAGAGGGACCGCATGGCCTCCATCGTCCGGGCAGCGGGCATGACTCCCGTCCTGCCAGAGGGAGGATACTTCATGCTCGTGGATGTCTCTCCGCTCAGTGAGTCCACACGTGGACAGCAAGAGTGAATATGAATAGCAATCGCAATCGCAAAAGCTGCCATATTTAAAGTAACATAATTTCCTCCACAAACTCCAGAATATTATTTTCTTGTTCTGCATAAAATCTAATGTAGCCTGTAGTTTAGATCTGTACAAACATTCTTTTATCAGTCCGTCAGTTCATATAGGCCTCTTTTTGTCCATCCTCCTGGGCGTGTTTTAAAATGTGAACTTTGAACCATAAATCTAATCGCAGTCACAATACGTGCCAGAAAAATCGCAATTGGATATTTCTATTATTATTATTGTTCCATCCATCCATCCATTTTCAGCCACTTTATTCGGGGCCGGGTCGCGGGGGCAGCAGTCTGAGCAGGGACTCCCAGACTTCCTTCTCCCCAGACACTTCCTCTAACTCCTCCGGGGGGGATCCCGAGGCGTTCCCAAGCCAGCCGAGAGACATAGTCCCTCCAGCGTGTCCTGGGTCTTCCCCGGGGCCTCTTCCCGGTGGGACATGCCTGAAACACCTCCCGAGGGAGGCGCCCAGGAGGCATCCGGAACAGATGCCCGAGCCACCTCAGCTGGCTCCTCTCGACGTGGAGGAGCAGCGGCTCTACTCCGAGCTCCCCCTGTGTGGCCGAGCTCCTCACCTTATCTCTAAGGGAGCGCCCAGCCACACGGCGGAGGAAACTCATTTCGACCGCTTGTATCCGCGATCTTGTTCTTTCGGTCACTACCCAAAGCTCATGACCATAGGTGAGGGTAGGAACGTAGACCGACCGGTAAATAGAGAGCTTTGCCTTTCGGCTCAGCTCCCTCTTTACCACAACGGTCCGATGCAGCGACTGCATCACTGCAGCCGCTGCACCGATCCAACTGTCAATCTCACGCTCCATCCTTCCCTCACTCGTGAACAAGACCCCGAGATACTTGAACTCCTCCACTTGGGGCAAGGACTCCCCACCCACCTGGAGAGGGCAAGCCACCTTTTTCCGGTCGAGAACCATGGCCTCGGATTTGGAGGTGCTGATTCTCATCCCAGCCGCTTCACACTCGGCTGCAAACCGTCCCAGTGCATGCTGCAGGTCCGGGTTTGATGGAGCCATCAGGACAACATCGTCTGCAAACAGCAGAGATGAGATCCTGTGGTCCCCAAACCGGACACCCTCCGACCCCTGACTGCGCCTAGAAATTCTGTCCATAAAAATTATGAACAGAACCGGTGACAAAGGGCAGCCCTGGCGGAGTCCAGCATGCACTGGGAACAGGTCTGACTTACTGCCGGCAATGCGAACACAGCTCCTGCTCCGGTCATACAGGGACCGGACAGCCCTGAGCAAAGGGCCCCGGACCCCGTACTCCCGGAGCACCCCCCAAAGGACACCCCGAGGGACACGGTCGAAAGCCTTCTCCAGATCCACAAAGCACATGTGGACTGGTTGGGCAAACTCCCATGAGCCCTCGAGCACCCGATGGAGGGTATAGAGCTGGTCCAGTGTTCCACGACCGGGACGAAAACCACTCTGCTCCTCCTGAATCCGAGGTTCGACTATCGGTCGGATTCTCCTCTCCAGTACCTTGGAATAGACCTTACCCGGGAGGCTGAGGAGTGTGATCCCTCTGTAGTTGGAACACACCCTCCGGTCCCCCTTCTTGAACAGAGGGACCACCACCCCGGTCTGCCAGTCCAGAGGCACGGTCCCCGACCGCCACGCGATGTTGCAGAGACGTGTCAACCAAGACAGTCCTACAACATCCAGATACTTTAGGTACTCAGGGCGGATCTCATCCACCCCCGGAGCCCTGCCACCGAGGAGTTTGCAAACAACCTCAGTGACTTCAGCTTGGGTGATGGATGAGCCGGCCTCTGAGTCCCCGGTCTCTACTTCCTCTTCAGAAGAAGTGACTGAGGGATTAAGGAGATCCTCAAAGTATTCCTTCCACCGTCCAACGACATCCCCAGTCGAGTTCAGCAGGCCTCCACCCGCACCGTAAACGGTGTTGGTGAGGCACTGCTTCCCCCTCCTGAGGCGCCGGACGGTTTGCCAGAATTTCTTTGGTGCCGACCGATAGTCCTCCTCCATGGCCTCCCCGATTATTATTGTTTTTAGTCACATTATCAGGGTGACGAAGGTTCTTCCATTTCCTGGTGTAACTGTGACTAGTCGATAAGGACCAGACACAATAAAGAAGAGACTAAATGTATAAGATGAATTGTGCGGTTCCGTTAACACAATGTTTGATTTATTTACGCTTTAGATTTTTGCAGACATTGTAGAACTGCTTACTGCTTATTAAAAAAACAAAACCCAAAGTCTTTAGATTTAACCTTGTCCGGAGCAGTTTTGTCCCATTCCTACTTGTCGACTACAAAGATAATTGTGTAGGGATGTGCGATATATCGGCTCCAGTATCGCTATCGTCGATATTTGGTGCCGACTTGTGTCGCTTTTTTTCGATTGATCTGTAAAAAAAATAATACAATCAGACCAAAATATGGCTGTATGTTTCAATCAATGCAACAAATATTATATCCCAGATAAATACATTCCGTTAATTACGCTTGTTATTTTGTCATTATTTGCTTATATATAAAAGGAGCAAATTTGTGAACTTTCAAAATTCAGTATTGATTCAATAAAATCTTCATCCGTATAATTGTGACCTATTTGAACAATTGTTATTTGGACTATACTGACTTTAAAACACAAGCCAAAATATATTTAACACCTAATACATTAATAATCAATATTTTATATCTCGAAGGCTTAAATCAGCATATTTTACTTTAGTCTGGTCAAAAATATTAAAATAAAAGAAATCTAAACGTAAAATAAAAATAATCTTTTGACAAGCCGACTACTAAAATAATGGTTATTTTTTGCACAGATAATGTCAATAATACAAAGCTGATATGATGAAGAGTAAACCATTATCCAGTAAGAGTCTCCATCCTGACGTGTCATTTTTAGATCTGGACCTGTCACACATGGAGGACGATGCTTATGACTATAGATTTGTGAAGTGGATGATCAAAGAAAAGGTATGTTTCTACCACAGTCACATGTAGTGAGTGTTTGAGCATGTGACAAACTGGAGAGGTCTTATCGAGGCGGGTTTATGCCCAAACACCTACTTTCCCTCTACTTAACGGTCAGTGTCCGTCATGATGAGCGAGTGAGCAATACCAAGTCTATTATGGACAGTAGATACTTGTTTGACCAGGTGATTGTCGTGATGTAAAAGCACAAGTATACAGGATAAACTAGTACAACAATACTTCATATGTTGAAGGGAAAGAGTGTTTGTGTTGAAATTGAGTTTGTAATTCTTGGTTTATCACAATTTTCTTTTTGCGTATTAAATAGTCTGTACTTTATTATTTGTTTTTTGTAGATATTGGCAGCGATACCAGTGACGAATCAATAAAAGATTTTGAGAAATACATTCGTTTCTGCTTTATTAAGGTACAACGTCAACATCTTTTTGTCTTGCAGTGTTGGGTTTTTTGTCACTTTCAAACGTGCTCTTTTTGTGTATTTGCAGCAAGACGTGACTATAGATGCTGCAGAAATCATTCTGAAAAACTGGGGCAACACACAAACTGAAGACAAACCCCTCTGAACTTTGCCCCGGCTGTGGAGACGTAACATATCACACAAACTAACTCTATGACGGTCCGTAACACGTTTTGCGCACAAGCGGGAGGTGTTTTGGGAAATATAACCTATAGACTTTAGACATTCAACGGCTTGTTTGATATTTAGAGACTTTGAAAGGATTGATCATTTTATATTTGCGGTGCTCTTCTCAAGATGAATAAAACTATGTTCTTATTTCATGCGTTTCCTTGACTTTTCTCCCTAAACACATACAGTATAACCTGACAGAGTCCCTCTAATGGCACTGACAGCCATTACAAACACAGACCTGATCTCCAGAACACTGTGTCTGTGTTTGAGGTGAGAGGGAGCAGGTGAACCACAATGTGACAATCATTCATTCTTTCATTTCCTACTGCTTGTTCCCTTTAGGGTGTGTGGGTGACTGGAGCCAGTGATTTTAGGCCTTTGAGGGCACTTTGGGTTTGGTTCAGGGACAAAATAACAGCTTTATAGCTTTTATACCTGTTATATTAAGCATATTTGACTTTTACAGGGAAAGGGAAATGTTGTGGTCAGATTGGCTGCTTAAAATTCAACGTAACTTTGAAGTTTGCTTTATTTCTAGTATAAAAGCTGCAGGATTAAGGCTGTGTCCTGCTGATTGGTTCAAAAAGGCTGTGTTTCTGCTGTGATGATGCATTCCTGTATCAGAATACATGTATGAGGAAAACAACCAACACTGGTGCATTGAGATTTGCACATGATTCAATTTATTGTACAAATACAACAAAGCACATACATATGACATACTTGGACGTCTATTTTGGATGAATCAAGTTTCTATGGTAACAAGGGCATGGCTGTGATACATTTACCAACAGCAAAATAACAAGAGAGTGACAAAGTGACTTTGATGAACCCATCTTTTGTCCCATTTTGAGGAACTGTACGAACAGAAGAGAACGGAACGAAGACGTATGGTCAGAACGACCAACTACCACCTAAAATTATATTTAGCCTCAGATTAAACCTGGACTTTTGCACACTAAAGTATGATAAGCATGGTCTAAATGACACTAAACAAAGTAGTTCTAAATAGCAATTAACCCAGAAGAGAACATAAACCTCCATACATTAGTTTTGAAATTTATACAACTCAAACGTCAACAAAGGGCAATAAAGGCAGTGCACAGTTGAAACATTCAGTAGGTTTCTCCCACTAACCGCACCACTGACTAAACATTTAAACTGATATTTAACTTGCAGCTCAGTTTTCACAGGGACTAGTCAAAGACCACACTGTTCTTTAGAGACTCAAAGCTGTGTGACTACATTTTTAAACCTTCACTCCTTTTGGAAGGAGACCGGCATTATATGTTCAAATGAGAACAGATATTTACTCAAATCTTCAGTGTGGTCTTCTGGTGAGCTCCTTCATAAGAACCATTATTTGTCCCACAATGGGGAAATCCCAGTTGTGTAACCCAGATAAGGCACAGAAGTAAATTAAAAAACAGAGCTTATAAAAACCCTGATAAAAAACCTCTTATACTCTTAATAAAAATAACACTCTTATTTACAGCTGTTATATGGACAGAAAATATTGCACCAGGATGAGTGCCATTATGTCACAGTATTGCACATGATTATGACAGCATTCCACATGATTATGAAGCTGAGTGACACATGTTCAGGGCTAACAGTGTTTGTTGTAGAGTCTGACAGCAGCAGAAGGTGAAACGTCTCCTTCACACAGCGAGGGTGGATCAGTCTGTCACTGAAGCTGCTCTCCAGAGCGGACAGTGTCCTGCAGAGGGCGACACTCATGGTCCAGCATAGATGTGAGTTTAGCCAGGACCCTTCTGTCCCCATCCAGAGCACAGCCTAGGACGGAGCTGGACTTCTTAATGACTTGTCCAGTTCATCCCTCCATCATTTATTCTCGAGTTCTCTGAAGGCAGTTTTCTTTACGTCAGAGTTCCTCCATTAGATCCACAGGTCCAAAGTGCTCTTCACAGTGCTTTGGTCAAAGCTCTTTTCTCTCCACAGCTGAAGTCCTCATTGTCCCTGTGGGTCTGGGTTCATCTGGAGAGCCGCATCTGGAGAGCCGCATCAGGTTTCCTTCCTAAACAAAAGTCAGTTTGTGATTAGACTTGACTTCAGAGCAACAGCAGATTCCACGGACTGAAGGCCTTCTCAATCCAAACATGTACAATTACAAAAACATGTACTTTATGTTGTGCCGCTCGGTGGTGGAGAGGATGGCACACGTGCGCTCCTAGAGTTTGCTGTCCTTCCACAGTCTCATCCCCATGTCACGTTACACTGTAATTAAAGCAAAACAAAAGGAACAGTACTTTAACTTTGCAGAATAATATAGGTAAATACACCTACATGTTTGGACTTGGTAGAGATGTCGGTGATGTATACATTTCTTCTCTTGCAGACACTGGCAGGAAGTGATCTGGAAACTGGACTTGATTTCCTTTAATTAAATCAAACGAAAGGTGAAAATATAAAGCATGTTTGAGTTCAGGACATAACTGGAGGAGAACTAAACTAGACTCAACTGGAATGTTACAAAAATGATCCAAATGTTCCAAACTGCAGTGAGAATACCTGTGTCTCCTGCTGACTTCAGGACCAGGGCGCCCTCTGGTGGTGCTTCAGTGCAGTGGATGATCCCATGGACAGTTCCTCATAACAGACACACCTCTGTGGAAATGATTAATTATTCCATTTTTAAAAAAAGAAATAAGTTGTAAACCAGGAAATTAAGGATTCGCTCTGACTCCAGCCTTAAAATGCACTTATTATTATGTTACTAAAATATACTAAAATACAACAATATCAAGAGAAATTGGGAGTGTCCCACGGGCTGATAAGTCTGTGGACAAACCCAAATCTACACATGATATAATTCATCACAAAATCAAAATGCAATCTCCAGAGAGAAGTACAAATACCCATGTACATTTGTACACTACTCCTACATTGTATTTCAAAAACACAACAAGAATCAATGACTCAGAGAGTGTCCCACCAACTGTCGAGACAGTGGACAAACTCAAAGCTGCACATTTTGTAATGAAAGAAAATTAAAATAAAAGTACAATCTCCAGAGAGACAACCTTCTCCCACTTCCCACGGGAAGTGGGACAGGCACACCGATGACCACTGTCCATCTCGCGTCCGTCTAAGGGAGTCGGATCCCTCCTTCACTGTGGAAATCCTCCAGGTTTCTACTTTTTCCCAAGGAGGTTTTGTAGTTTTTCCTGCTTTCCTGCTTTTCTCCGGCTTCCTCCCACTGTCCAAAGACAGGCATGTGTTAGGCAAAATTGGTAACTCTAAATTGGCCCTAGTGAATGAATGTGAGAGTGCATGATTGTCTGTAATGTCTATGTCTCTGTGTTGGCCACTGTCCAGGGTGTACCTAAGGCCCAAGTCACTGGGATAAGCTCCAGTCACCCGCGACCCCGAAAGGGAACAAGCGGTAGAAAATGAATGAATGAATGAAAACACAATGCAGTTTATAAGGATATGAAACAGTTTATGTAAATAACTAAATAAAAACATAAAAACAAATTCATGTGGTATTTACAATCTAGTAACAGATTACATAAACTATGTTTTGTATCACACTTTTGAGTTTTTACAAATCCTGTGTCAACACATATCTACTACTAGAAAAAAAATGAATATAGAAAATACATAATAGATGTAAAAACTATGTACAGGAATTCAAATCGGCAATTAATTTGGAGTTGCCAAGCCCAGCGTCTCAGAGGCTGAACTCGGTCATTGTCAGAGTCTTGGAAGTGCCAGTCGACCCCAGACAGCCCAGCAGGGGTGGAGGGGGCGGGGTCAGACAGCCCAGCAGAGGTGGAGGGGGCGGGGTCAGACAGCCCAGCAGAGGTGGAGGGGGCGGGGTCAGACAGCCCAGCAGGGGTGGAGGGGGCGGGCTCTTCCTCGTCGTCTTCATCCCTGTGGTTGGATCCGCCGAGAGACAGAAAGTCCAGAGCAAGACCCACAGGGGGATGGCGAGGAGCAGGGGGAGAGGAGGGCACAGGGAGGGCAGCAGCCAGAGAAGGAGAACGATGCACCACTTCCGGGCTGGGCGGTGGAGACCTGTGGTAACAGCCGGGAATCTCCTCCGGAAGGAAATGCTGGTCATCGTCTTCCTCATCGCTGTCCTCTTCATCCGCTGTCCTCAAGTCGACTGCTGTATCCAGAGTCGACTTCCAAGTCCCCCTGGTCCACCGAGATGTTGAAGACGTTCAAGGCAGGAAAGTCGTCAGATACGTTCAGAACGTCCAAGTTGGCAGAGACGTCCAAGTCCCCCCAATCCTCCAACATTTCCGTCCAAGAGTCCTCCAAGCTCCCATCGTCCACCAAAACAATCTGACCACCTTCCGGCTGCAACTCCCCCACAGCAGGAGGGTCCCCCGGAGCGTACCACAGGTCCGGAGCCACTGCAACATGAACAACAGGAACAACAATTACAAATCTATTCTTGTTTTATAAGTGTCAAACATCTACAGACATGTCCCACTGCTTATGTCCTCAGACCTGAGGATATAGCTCAATGGGACAGATTATGCAATACGACAGGATGGACAAACATTTCAGGGACATGTAAAAGCTGCCATTTTATGATAACAAAAATATATTTTCTTAAATAATAATCATGTTCATACTTTTTGGTCCAAATAAATAATTAATGTGCTGGGATGAGTCAAAATGACACATTCTGACATACAAACAAAGTCATCATTTTATGGATAAAAAACATATGGTACATGTAATAGTGCTTTTTGAATATTAACTGGATTATTTATTAACATTGTAAATGGCTTGCTTATGCAAGCGACAGCCTCGGCTCACCTAAACCCCGGCCCCGCCCCGGCCTCACCTCCGCCCGGGCCTCACCTCCATTAACCACCGCGGGTGCTCAAACGTGTCACTTTCATGTCTTTGTCTAGCTATGCTAGCGCTAGCTCCAGACTCCGCTTAGAACCGGTTTGAACCGGTCACTGATGGTCAAAACTGTTCGTATCATTAAACATTTAGATTATTTTACACGTTCTTTAAAAACATTTGAGTTGACTGATCTTACCTCCAGGGACCAGACCGTTTCTGAAAGCGTGAGCCATGGTTGAAGTTGATCAAGTTGAGCTGAAAAACTTTGTAACCAAAACACTGTATTGAACTTTTCAGGAGCGCTGAGAGTTCAAGTCAAGTGTTGTTGTTGTTGTTGTTGTTGTTTTATGGCGGTTGGCATCCGAGTGTTGCATTACCGCCAGACTTTATTCCTCAGACGTTTCGTAGTCCTCAGACTCTGTCGTAGTCCGTAAAAGTACTCCTCCCATCGCTTTGGCGTTACAAAGCCCATGAGGTCATGATGTGTTTTTGTGACTAGAATAGTTGTTGTGTCAGAGACCAACCGGCTTTATTCCAGGGAGACTCTTCTTCACCTTCCTCGCCCTCTTTGACGTTCAGTGCTTTGGAAGTACAAAGCCCATGAGATCATGGGACGTCTTTGTTGTTTTACAAAGCCCATGAGGTCATGGGACGTCTTTGTCGTTTTATCCTTTAGAAGTCCTTCTTCCATCACTTTGGCGTATAGTGGAAGTGATTAACTGTACTGGGCAAACCAAGAAGAGATCCGAAAAGACTAAGATCATCGCTAAGGCTGCAGGGAAGTACTTTGGAGCTGGGGGCCCCGAGTGGACGGAGATAGAGGATGCGCTGCGGGAGGGCGCCCTGCCCCATTCTGGCAGTGGGAGTGGGGGGGCTCCCGATGCGCCGTCAGGTTCCGGGGGCTCATAATGGCGGTGGTTGTCTTGCAATGGAATGCGCGTAGTCTTCGTGCTAATGGCCAGGAATTTAAGCATTTTGTCTCTACCTTGTTGAACAAGCCTCACGTTATGTGCGTGCAGGAGACTTGGTTACGACCTAGGTGGGGTTTTGGGATACAAGGGTATGTGTGTGTTAGGAATGATAGGGAGCAGGGTAGAGGCGGAGGTGTGGCTGTGTTTGTCCGAGATGACCTAAATTACGTTGTTGTCAGTGTGAGTAAAGCGCCGGAGGCCCTGGCGGTGAGGGTCTGGCTGGGTGGTGAAGCTGTTACTGTGGTTAACCTTTATAATCCGTGTGGTGAGTTAACGCTAGAGTCCTTACATAGTATCGGTAAGGATGTTCGGGGAAAGGCCGTGTGGTGTGGGGATTTTAATGCGCATAGCGCTTTGTGGGGCGGTAGTGGTACCGATAGGTATGGGCAGGTGGTAGAGGGTTTTATCAATCAAAGGGAGTTGGTTTGTCTGAATGATGGGGGTGGGACCCGCTATGATATGGGGACCGGTGCGGAAAGTGCAATAGATCTTACACTTGTGTCCAAGGAGTTAGCTGGTGTTTGTAGTTGGGAGGTTCTTGGTAATCTTTCTTTTGGTAGCGATCACTATCTAGTCCGCACCGTGATTGGCTTTGGGAGCTGTGTGGTCAGGGGGACGAGGATCCAGAGGTGGCAGTTGGCAAGGGCGAACTGGGGGGCTTTCCTGAGGAAAGCTGATGATGGTTCTAGGGTTCTGCAGGAAGGAGGATTGACTCAGGTGGATGATCTCAATAGTGCAATTGTCTCGCTCATCACGCAGTCAGCGGTAGGCACGATTCCTAAGAGTGGTGGTAGTGGACATAGGAAGCGGGTGCCGTGGTGGACTGAAGCATGTGGTCATGCTGTTAGGGCGAGAAATGCGGCGTTTCGCCGGCTAAGGGTTGCCCACACTGAGGGTGCCCTCATTGACTACAAGAGGGCCCGCGCTGTTGTGCGGAAAACTGTGAGAACGGCCAAGAGTGCCTATTGGAGGCGGTATTGTTCCAAAATTGGGAGAGAAACGCGTCTCGGGGATGTTTGGGGGATGATTAAGCGGATGCATGGGGTTGAGCGCCGTCGTGGGACCCCGGTCCTAATACTGAATGGTGTTGAAGCAGTCAGCGACGTTGACAAAGCTGAACTGTTGGCCAGCACCTTTGTGTCGGTGCACAGCTCTGACAATCTCTCACCTGCGGAAAGGCACTACAGGGAGAGTACTTTGGCCCAGAATTCTGAGCTGATTGGGCACCAGCCTTCGACTCAAGATGACCTTGACCTTCCGTTTAGTTTGTTTGAGCTAAGGAGAGCACTTTCTAAGGCGAAACAGACAGCCCCGGGTAAAGATGAGGTGTGCTATGACATGCTCTCTCATTTGACTGATGACACGCTTGGGCTAGTCCTGGGTCTTTTCAACCGTGTTTGGGATTCAGGTTGTGTTCCATCTGCGTGGAAACAGTCTACGGTGGTGCCGGTTCTGAAGCCGGGTAGGCCAGCGTCTGACCCTTCAAGTTATAGGCCGATTGCCTTGACGTCGCAGCTCGGGAAAACGATGGAGCGCATGGTTACCGAGCGGTTGGATTACTTCTTGGAGAGTCAGGGTTTGCTTCCCGCGCACCAGAGTGGTTTCCGTAGGGGCAGGAACACCATGGATTCCGTGTTGTGTTTGGAATCTGATATCCAGCTGGCCAGGGCTCAGAAAGAAAAGGTTATTGCGGTGCTCTTTGATGTGGAGAAGGCGTACGATATGGTTTGGAAGGATGGGCTCCTCATTAAGCTGCGGAAGTGTGGTGTGAAGGGTAAACTGTTTAACTGGGTCCGGAGCTTTCTGTCTGGCCGGCGTTTCCAAACCAGAGTGGGCGCTGCTTACTCTGGGGTCTATGGGGTGGAGAATGGGATCCCGCAGGGGAGTGTGTGTAGCCCTATCTTGTTCAATGTTATGATTAAGGACATCTTTGACGACGTGGATGGGTCTGTTGGGAGGAGCCTTTATGCTGACGATGGCGCTCTATGGGTGAGAGGGAGGAATCTCCGGTTTTACGAGGCGAAACTGCAAAGGGCAATACAGCAGGTGGAGCAGTGGACCCTGAAGTGGGGGTTTAAACTGTCCGTACGGAAGTCTCAAGTGATCTGTTTCTTCAATGGACATAGGGACGTCTCCCTTCGACTGCATGGGCAGGTGCTCGAACAGGTCAGGGAGGTGAGGTTTTTGGGGGTCACCTTTGACGAGAGGCTTAGTTGGCGTCGGCACATTGATGAGGTCATTGGTAAATGCAAAAGGGTGAATAACTTGCTTCGTTGTCTATCCGGCCAGGACTGGGGGGCCAGCAGAAGGTCGCTCCTGGGTATTTATCGGGCCGTCATGAGGGCGGCTATTGATTATGGCTGTATAGCCTACATGTCTGCGGCTGAGACTAACTTAAAGAAGCTTGATGTGGAGCAAGCCCAGGCCTTGCGCATCTGCTGTAGGGCTTTTAGGACCTCCCCTGTCTCGGCGCTGCAGGTTGAGTTGGGGGAATTGCCGTTACGGCTCCGGAGGCTAGAACTTCTGTTGGCTTACTGGGTGAATGTGCAAGGTCATACGAGCTCTCACCCGGTGAGGGACTTTCTCAGGGTTGATGGGGGGCAGAGTGAGGCTGGCGGTATGATTTTCAGCCAGGTAGGAAATGCGAAGGCGCGGCTTGCGGGGGTTGGTGATCTGCGTGTGAGCCCGTCGGTGGCTTTGTCTGCTATAGCTCCGTGGAAGTTTGTTCCGGCTCCTGTTGATGTTAGCTTGCATGGCAAGCTTAGAGGAGTCGCTGGGAGGGCACCGCAGTTTGCCGTTCAAGCGCTCATCGATAAGCACTCAGGTGATGTGTTTATTTATACCGACGGGTCTAGGGATCCTGAGAGTGGGCGTACTGGCGCCGCTTATTTTGTGCCTGACCTGGGGCTAGCGGTCAAGAAGAGGTTGACAGATCGCCTTTCTGTTTTCACGTCGGAACTTATAGCGATACGGTTGGCGTTGGAATGGGCGGAATCTGCTTTGCAGTGTTGCGGCATTGTGGTGGCCTCTGACAGCCTTTCTGCATTGCAAAGCATTAAATCTGGGAAATCGGATTGCAGACAGGATGTGTTGAATGGCATCTTCTGTCTGATGCTCTCCCTGTCCAGGAAGGATGTGAGGGTTTCCTTCATTTGGGTCCCTGCGCATGTGGGGGTGGATGGTAACGAAATGGCTGATGCACTGGCTAAACGTTCCCTTCGGCGGCCATCAATTGATGTGGCGGTTGAGTTAAGCAAATCTGAAATCAAGCCTGTTATCAAGAGTCATGTGGTCGGCCTTTGGCAGGAATTTTGGAGCCACTGTGTTACTGGACGGCATCTCTATCACATACAGGGTAGTGTGGGTCCTTGCGGGTCTATGGGCAGGAACGCGTGGGAGGAAAGGGCCTTCGCCCGCATGAGGATTGGCCATACTGGACTCAATTGGTCACTGAGTAGGATAGGCAAACATCCGACCGGTCTGTGTGGTCACTGTCGGGTGCCAGAGACTGTCGAGCATGTGCTGATTTGCTGTGAGGCTTATGATAGGGAAAGGGCCGGGTTGGCCTTGTGGTTTCGGAATAATGGGCGGGAGTTCAATCTGCGGAACGTTCTGGCGATCCAGTCACAGGGTTTGTGTCAGGCTGTGGTTGCTTACTTATGTAGCACAGGGCTGGGTAAACGTTTATAGAGGTGGGGGGTGTTGGAGACTGAGCCGAGGATGAGGAGCAAGAGGATGTTCTAACGCGCTTGGACTTCATGGGCCTAGAAACGCCAAAGTGATGGAAGAAGGACTTCTAAAGGATAAAACGACAAAGACGTCCCATGACCTCATGGGCTTTGTAAAACAACAAAGACGTCCCATGATCTCATGGGCTTTGTACTTCCAAAGCACAGAACGTCAAAGAGGGCGAGGAAGGTGAAGAAGAGTCTCCCTGGAATAAAGCCGGTTGGTCTCTGACACAACAACTATTCTAGTCACAAAAACACATCATGACCTCATGGGCTTTGTAACGCCAAAGCGATGGGAGGAGTACTTTTACGGACTACGACAGAGTCTGAGGACTACGAAACGTCTGAGGAATAAAGTCTGGCGGTAATGCAACACTCGGATGCCAACCGCCATAAAACAACAACAACAACAACAACAACTTTGGCGTTTCTAGGCCCATGAAGTCCAAGCGCGTTAGAACATCCTCTTGCTCCTCATCCTCGGCTCAGTCTCCAACACCCCCCACCTCTATAAACGTTTACCCAGCCCTGTGCTACATAAGTAAGCAACCACAGCCTGACACAAACCCTGTGACTGGATCGCCAGAACGTTCCGCAGATTGAACTCCCGCCCATTATTCCGAAACCACAAGGCCAACCCGGCCCTTTCCCTATCATAAGCCTCACAGCAAATCAGCACATGCTCGACAGTCTCTGGCACCCGACAGTGACCACACAGACCGGTCGGATGTTTGCCTATCCTACTCAGTGACCAATTGAGTCCAGTATGGCCAATCCTCATGCGGGCGAAGGCCCTTTCCTCCCACGCGTTCCTGCCCATAGACCCGCAAGGACCCACACTACCCTGTATGTGATAGAGATGCCGTCCAGTAACACAGTGGCTCCAAAATTCCTGCCAAAGGCCGACCACATGACTCTTGATAACAGGCTTGATTTCAGATTTGCTTAACTCAACCGCCACATCAATTGATGGCCGCCGAAGGGAACGTTTAGCCAGTGCATCAGCCATTTCGTTACCATCCACCCCCACATGCGCAGGGACCCAAATGAAGGAAACCCTCACATCCTTCCTGGACAGGGAGAGCATCAGACAGAAGATGCCATTCAACACATCCTGTCTGCAATCCGATTTCCCAGATTTAATGCTTTGCAATGCAGAAAGGCTGTCAGAGGCCACCACAATGCCGCAACACTGCAAAGCAGATTCCGCCCATTCCAACGCCAACCGTATCGCTATGAGTTCCGACGTGAAAACAGAAAGGCGATCTGTCAACCTCTTCTTGACCGCTAGCCCCAGGTCAGGCACAAAATAAGCGGCGCCAGTACGCCCACTCTCAGGATCCCTAGACCCGTCGGTATAAATAAACACATCACCTGAGTGCTTATCGATGAGCGCTTGAACGGCAAACTGCGGTGCCCTCCCAGCGACTCCTCTAAGCTTGCCATGCAAGCTAACATCAACAGGAGCCGGAACAAACTTCCACGGAGCTATAGCAGACAAAGCCACCGACGGGCTCACACGCAGATCACCAACCCCCGCAAGCCGCGCCTTCGCATTTCCTACCTGGCTGAAAATCATACCGCCAGCCTCACTCTGCCCCCCATCAACCCTGAGAAAGTCCCTCACCGGGTGAGAGCTCGTATGACCTTGCACATTCACCCAGTAAGCCAACAGAAGTTCTAGCCTCCGGAGCCGTAACGGCAATTCCCCCAACTCAACCTGCAGCGCCGAGACAGGGGAGGTCCTAAAAGCCCTACAGCAGATGCGCAAGGCCTGGGCTTGCTCCACATCAAGCTCGTACTGCTCTTCTGTTGCTATGGCAATACGTATGTACGTAAATGCATCATTCAAATAGGTGTAATTAAGCTAAACAAGAGTGTTTTTTTAATTAAAACAACTTTATTAATAGGGCAGCTAGTGACACACAACAACATTCTTGTTTTAAGCCTGTAGTTTATCTAAGAAAAATAAACGTGCATCTGAAAGTCTGAAAGAGTCCGTCACTAGGTGCGCAGTGCGCATGCTCAGAACACGCGAGCTCTGGGATGCGGTGACGAGATGAGACGATGGATCTATTATATTATTATTATATTGATCTATATGAGACCTAACCAAAAGTAACGCGTCACTTTCCTCGTAACGTTCCTCTTAAAAAGTACCACCTTCAATTAAATTAAATGTATTTTTGTAACGTCAACATTTTTCCAAGTCATCTCAAGAGCCCGAGCTCAGTACCTTGACTTCCACTTTGGGAACACTGGATTTTGCATGTAAATAATAATGTACAATTTGGGGGCCTATGAAACAAAAAACAGGCAAATAGAGAATAGAAAATTAAACAAAAATGATTCTTTCAGGCATTCTATGAAACACTATAAAATAGTCTCAATATGTGAGTCAACATAATCACCACATCACTTTAAAGAGAAGAGCGTCAAAAGTATGTACTCATGAAAGAGTACATGCACTACTGTTAACTCTTATGTCAAAACTACATTTACCTTGCTGTAAAGGACACGGGCAGAGGCTATTGTTGTAATATCCACCTCTGCTATGAGTCTTGAATGGGGAAATGGTCTGGTGAAAACTTGAATTTAATCAAGTATTTTGTTGTTGACAAGTTTGTTAAAGCTCCTCTTTAGTTTTGGCTTCTTCAGCTCTAAACAAGGCCTCCATGTATTTTCTCCTGACTTCATCTTCCTGCAGAGATAAACCATTAGCCACAAAGATAAGATAATCCTTTATTGTCCCACATGGGGAAATTTCATTGGTGCAACGCAGGAAGATACAGAGGCAGATACAGAAGAAAAGAACAGATCACTTATAGGAAGTCTGAAAAACACTTTCAGTAGAAGATATACAAAATTCTTTATTGGGCAATATTGTCAGTATTTTTGATCGTTTAAAATTCGCAAAATATCTAAATACATAATGAGATAAATATTTAGCCCTTTTAAAACCTCCACTAGAGGGCACCGTGTGTCCACACTTGGGGGCGTAGTTCCGCCTGGCTAAAAACACGGAAATGGTCGGACTTTTATGAGTTTTACTGAAAGTTTCTGTTTGAAAAAACAATGAAAAATATATTGTTGGAAACTTAACAAAATAAACTTTCATTAGCACTAAATGTATTTGTTATCAAGCTTAAATTCGCTGTGTCTTGCTGAATACAAAGAAGTGTTGAAATAGTTAGCATAGATGTTTTTATTTGAACGCTTGTTGTCAGGGTTGACGTCACGCACATAGCGACAGTGACATTAGGCACGTGACTACCAGTTCAGGCCGTGAGTCCTACATTTGTGACGAGATGGGGGTGGGGGTGGTCTCCTGTCCTCGCCCAGTCTCGTAGACGCACGGCTACCAAGCGGCGACATCAGTGGACATATTAAAGCCTATAGAATGAAGCCTAGAGAATAAAGCTGTACGGTGGAAGCACCGAATGTCAAAGAAGGAGAGGAAGATGAAGAAGAGTCTCCCTGGAATAAAGCCGGTTGGTCTCTGAAACAACAACAACTATTCTAGTCACAAAGACATATCATGACCTCATGGGCTTTGTAACACCAAAGCAATGGAAGGAGTACTTTTACGGACTACGACAGAGTCTGAGGACTACGGACTTCTAAAGGATAAAACGACAAAGACGTCCCATGACCTCATGGGCTTTGTAAAACAACAAAGACGTCCCATGACCTCATGGGCTTTGTACTTCCAAAGCACCGAACGTCAAAGAGGGAGAGGAAGATGAAGAAGAGTCTCCCTGGAATAAAGCCGGTTGGTCTCTGACACAACAACAACTATTCTAGTCACAAAGACATATCATGACCTCATGGGCTTTGTAACACCAAAGCAATGGAAGGAGTACTTTTACGGACAACGACAGAGTCTGAGGACTACGAAACGTCTGAGGAATAAAGTCTGGCGGTAATGCAACACTTGGATGCCAACCGCCATAAAACAACAACAACAACTACGACTACATTTGCAGTCTGTCCTTCCACTTGGCTGTTGCAGTATACGATCGACACATCGACAACACTCCCGCTGTACTACAAACTACTAGCTAACAGCTCTGTCAGTACGAGCTTAGTACATCTAGTAAGTACTCGTTCTTTGGCCCCGTTTTGGTAAATAACAGTGAAATTAGCCCAAATTGCAGTGAAAGTCAAATTGCCAGCTTTTTGGTATTATTTTAAATAGTTTCATGTCTTACTTAAAATTACAGTAAGGATGATGATTTCTAATAATACTTGGGCTTGATTTTGATACAGTTCACAGCATCACAGAAATATTATTTTTTGTGTCTTTACAGTTCTCCATCATGGAGTCAGAGACCAGACTGGACTTTCTGGAGGTCATCCTGAAGACTTCTGGATTACTGGGCAACTTTTTGGACAGCGACTGGTTGTTCCCAAGTCCTCCACCTTCTCCTGCGGCTCCTCTGGCCTCAACGCCTGAAGTCAGCGCTGAGCAGTTTAGCACCATCGATGTTGAGGCCTATTTGAACACTATGGACTATGAGGAGATTAGGTCCACTCTCATAACATCGATTAAGAGCATGTTGGAGGATCAAGGTTTGGTCGTTGATGCTGAAGTTCCAGCACTTGGTTCTGTGGGAGGGCCTTCTGCAACACCGATGCCAGCGTCCACTTCTGCACAAGAGACGCAATCAGTTGCTCACCAGCTGAGAGGCAAGCAACCTGAGGCCCACACAGTGGTTCCTCAGCAAATACACGCGCCTACCCCGGGATCGTACGCTCCAACTATGTGCATTAAGAGGCCATTAAACGCCTTCATGTTGTACAGAGCTGAGAAGAGGCTGAAAATCCAGCAGGCGTTCAAAATCACCAACTCAGCTACAGTCAACAAAGAGGTGGGAAAGTGCTGGGCATCTCTGTCTGAAGAGGAGAAGGACCCGTACTTTGAACAGGCACGAAAAGTACGCCTGGAGCATGAGGCTATGTTCCCCGACTGGTCGTTCAAGGACAATTATCGCCAAAAACATAAGAAGAGGAAGATGAAAAAGGTCTGAGCTGAGCCTGCATATGGCCCCGTCATGAGGATGAGTCCATATGCACCTGATCCCTTCTATCTGGCACCATCGTACCAGCCTCAGACTGAACATGTACCAAGCTGCTGTGGACCTGATCCCTGGCACATTTTACACTCACATTCAGCTGTAGTATAGTTGTAAATATAAAGATTTATTTTAAACATTGTGAATATAAAGATTTATTGTAAACCTTGTACATGTAATGATTTGTTGTAAACATTGTAAATATTAATATTTGTTGTAAACATTATATTTATATATATATATAAAGATTTTTTGAGCACTTATGTTATTTAAGATTGTAATTTTTCCATTGCCATCACTTCAAGAAGAATAACACCCGCTCTGTGCTGATATAAATGATTGTTTTCTTGAAAATACTATATTTAAATACATATTACTTAACATTAGGCATTTGTTTGAAGAATAAATAAAAAAAAAATACAATTTCTTCAAGGGAAATATCAATCTATCAATTTGTGAAATTAAATGTATTTTTGTAACGCCCAAAATTACAACAGAGGTTGTCTCGGAGTGCGACAGTGAAAAACGGACTAAACAATGTCTATAGGGACGAGGGGCCATGTCCCAGGGTCCCCTGTCCTAAGACCCTCCTTCTCGGCCAGGAAAAAATACAAAAAACCTCCTTGGAAAAAAATAGAATCCTGGGGGAGTTCCACAGTGAAGGAGAGATCCGACTCCTTCAGAGGGACAGGCGGACGCGAGATGGACAGTGGAGCTGGAGCCACTCAGGAGGAGAACCAGTTCTTCAGGAGGAGAACCAGTTCTTCAGGAGGAGAACCAGTTCTTCAGGAGAAGAACCGGTTCTTCAGGAGAAGAACCAGTTCTTCTGGAGGAGAACCAGTTCTTCTTTAATTGCATTAATATGAGTCATTTATTGTCTAGTTTTATCTAATTTTGTTAAATCTACTGATATAAATTAAAACATTGATTAAATACATTCTTCCAAGTCATCTCAAGAGCCCGAGCTCAGTACCTTGACTTCCACTTTGGGAACCACTGGATTTTGCATGTAAATAATGTACAATTTGGGGGCCTATGAAACAAAAAACAGGCAAATGGAGAATAGAAAATTAATTCCAGAAAACTGGACAACTGTTGAGAAGTTTGTTGAGGCTCCTCTTTAGTTTTGGCTTCTTCTGCTCTAAACAAGGCCTCCATGTATTTTCTCCTGACTTCATCTTCCTGTGGAGATAAACCATTAACAATAAGCTCATACATAACAACAAAGCAGCAACATAACGATAGATTATGGTTAGAAATGTAGCTTAAAGCTTTCTTCTTTTCTCCATATATTTATGAGTAAACCGCACCAGGTCTTACAGTTTGTGCTGCTTACCTGCATAAACTAGAACTTGGAAGAAACACATAAAAAAGCAGGGATTTCACAGTATTATTATGGACTTATAATATCCAAAATCGTTTTGTTGTAGTAACTTGGTAAAAGAAGCAGTGGAAATAACATAAACCATGATCCTTGCTTTGTTTTAAGTGCAGCCACGAGGCGCGAAGCAGAAACAATGGGGACTTTTCTGTTTTTGGAGGCGGATGGTGGCTGCTTTTGTGGAGAGCGAGTGTTAAAAGCTGTAAAACACAGACAGTCATTGTGTTTGACTCATTTTCAACTGTTACTATCAGTGACAATCAAACACAAACTCTAAAATCTCCCAATAAAAGTCAAAACGACACATTCAATTCTAAACTTGCACACACAATCACACACTAAAATGGAAAAAGTGCAAAGCTCGTCAGCCTCAGAATTAGACTGAGTGCATCATGGATCTACTTTATTATCGGAGTTCACGTGTTCAGGGGGATTTGTGCCTCTTTGTTGGAGCGAGGGGGCTTCATATCTGAGCCAGGAGGGAGTCCGGGGCACAGGCTGAAGGCTGGAGGGCGCCACCTATTGACAAAATAAACATGTGGCCATACAGTAATTACATATAATATATTCTTGATGATTATCCCGCCCCATGGAATAAAACTATAATGAAAACAACAATATCTGTTTGCAGGACAGTTTCAATTTCAAAGATCAAAGAAATAACAGAGCCAATATTCAGTGACCAGTGAGAAAGGCCAGGTTCAACTTAAAGTGGGCCATTAGATCTGCAAAGGAGGTTCAAAATGATCAATATTGAGTGGGTTTTAAGAGAGGGGAATCCTCGGCGGGTCCGGCAAGGAATACAGCACCTTACAAATGATAAAGGTAGCAGCAGTTCTGTCATTAACAACAGCAGCAGTCAGCTCGCGAAGGAATTAAACATCTTTGCTTGAGACTATTCCAAGACAGCGCCTGGGCACCACCTTCTCCCAAAGAACATCTGCCTCTAATTCTGAGTACAGATGACGTGAGGATTGGAAACAACAACAAAATCTAAACCACGACTAAACCAGGATTAAAACTGGTTCAGGACCAGTAACCAGTAAGAAAAAGTAGCCCCAACTCTGGCGAAGTCTAGATGGTGGTATTCTGGACCAAGTGAAGTTTATGGGGGCATTTAATGGAGAGTTACAGTAGTGAATGTGGGATGTGAGCAGAGCATGAAGCAGAATAGCTGTATTGTTAGGGGAGAGAGATGAGCGTCGGCGGTTTATGTTTCAGAGGTGGAAGGACGTGGACCGGGGGATACTGCTGATGTGAGACGGTGCTGATGACACCCAGACTCTTAACCTGTGGGATGCCAAGATTAACCGTTTCAAATACCACCAATATTTATAGCTACGGTAGGTTATCCGTGGAGTTTTGGGAGCGTACGGTTTGTCACAATAATGTCTCCAAGTGTGCGGACCTGTGTGTGTGTGTGTGTGTGTGTGTGTGGGTCGGGCCGAACCTAGCGTTACACACTACAGTCAGAGCAAGTACACTTGTTTGTGCTGCTGCTTCGTGAGTTTAAGGTAATGTTTTAAGGACTTTATCGTCCCCGTAGGATATTTTACAGCGTGGCCCTCGGGACCCATCTAATAATGGATATAATACTTAAAAGAGCTACAATGATGTGCCAATAAACATCTAAAATTAATCAAATTGTGGCAATTCTATTATTATTATTTATTTTCTAAATGATTTGCTGTTTTACATGGTGGGCAGGTTGATTGTTATAATTAACACATTTTCCTCTCACAGGAATAGTTGAAATACAAAAAAATCTACTTTTCCTTTCTTTTGCCAATAATTGTGATGAATTGTGATGAGTAAAATCGCAATGTTTCCCCTCACAATCAGGATACAATAATATTGGTGGCAAAATAATCTCTAACAAATTGTTTAATACCACAAAAAGATCATTTAAATCATAAAATTATAATGAAAACACCAGGTATGGATTAGTAAGATAAATGGTTGGTGAAACGTACGTCCACATGGGATTGGGAGTGGTAGATGCCCTCAAACTGGTCTATGGTTAGGCCATGGATGAGCAGAAGACCACCAGGGACAGGGCAGGGTTAGGCTGAGGAGGGCCCAGAGGTGGACAGGACTGGGACCTGCTCAGGAGGAGCAGCAGGAGCAGTCACTATCTCCATTTATTTACTGCAACAAAAATGTATTAATGTTGTATTTTTCTGAACAATGTCCTTGCTGCCGCTTGATAAAATTGCAGAGGAAGCTTTTTAGACTTTAATTGCCTTCTTACCTGCCTTAAGCCAGCGTCCTCCGGGACAAGTCCGGGCCCCTTGGCTTGGACGGAGGGGGCGACGGGGGCAAAGCCCAGGACTTGGGGCAGCTCAAGAGCTGGAGCGTTGCCCGAGGCTTATGGGACACAGAGATGAGTTAATATAACTTCAGTAAAGTGCAGTGGTTCCCAAAGTGCGGTGCAGGTTTCACCGGTTGCATTGAAATTATGTACTTATCTTTCTTTAAAGCTCATTTTTGGTGGGATGAGATGTTTTGTAATCATAATAAAGTCTATGAATCCTCCTCATGTAATTGTCACTTACCTGCTCAGTCAGAGTGCGTTCTTCACTGAAGAGTGGGCTTTTTTTTCACTTCATCCATGGGGTCAATCACCAGCCGGTGCAGATCCCGTTTGGATCTCACGTGCTTTCCACTCACATCAGAGAAAGTCAGGGTGAAGACACACATCCGGGATGCTTTGGTCATCTATATTTTTTTAATCACCTGTCCATAGCCTCTTAGTGATTCCTTCAAAGCAAAACATTCAATAAATAATGTAAGTAATAAAAAAACACATCATAGTGTACTGTAAATAAATTATACAAATCATAATGCACAACATGCAAATATAAGACATTCTTTAGGCCGAATCCCCACACCCCAAGAACACATTATGTCCATGTTAGAAGTTTCTTCTGCTGCTACTGGGAGCAGATGAGGAGAGGCTTTCAACTGCACCAGGTCAGAAACAACCACCCAAATATAAGACATATGTTTGGACATGTGCTCATGTTCTGACCGCGGTCCGTGAAAAGGGGAATAAAACTTACTGTACAGACACAACCGCGGCCGTTCACGTCATAAGTCTGTGGTTTAATGGCGCATACTACTCATTGTGCAACTTTTATACACACTTGTACATAAAAAGCACATATTTACCTGACAAGGAGAATAAAACTTGAGTACATAAACAACAGCGGCCGTTCACGTAATAATAATAAGTCTGTGGTTTAATGACCGAGACGGAACTGAAGCGCCCCCTAGTGTCCGCTTCACTGGATGCACTTTCTAAAACTAAAAACATTCAAAATAACAGCAACAGTAATGCAGTATAATCATGTAATAATTTAATGAAACATCACATTTACTCTTGAAAAGGAATTATTATACCCAGCCTTATTTAACCCTCTGTAAGATTGTAAAATAGGTGTGCCTTAAAATTACTTCGTTAATAATTAGTGATAATTCAATAAAGAATAAAGATCTTTTAATCCTGTAACCCGTTTTTTTACACTATCATGTAATTCAATTTAATGTGAACGTTTTCAGAATACAGTATCATGTAACGAAACAGGTTACAAAAGACATTTTAATGCAGATATTCTGTGACAAAATACTTTCGTCCCAACACTGATCACAGATAGTTGTGTTCATCTAATTTCAGGTTTGTTTAGAACAGAAAACGTAATTGACCCTTTTCTTAAATTCAATTCAACTTCATTCTTGAACCACTTGGGAGAGACAAAGTACAGCAATAGCAGTTTACTGGAGACTTCAGATATGGAGATTTTATGTTGTGGAAATAAACATAGATGAAGACTTGTTTGAATGGTTTAAACGGGAGGAATAATGAGTATAGTGAAGGGTGCTGAGGTACTAAACAAGAGACTTTGAGGAACATTCCAGAACACATCTAGATGAAGTGAAAGAAGAGAATACAGGTAATGCGGTGGGTGAGAAAGCGACAAAGAGAAAAGAGGCAAACTCGACAAAGAAAGCTTTATTCTTAGTCTTTTTCTGTCAAATATCTTAAATTTTCTCCCCCTGTGAAGTAAATCCACATCACTAAGTACTGCTTTTCCACAGTGTGAGAACTAATGCCTGGGAATATGACAACTGCCTCCAATCTGGTTAGGATTACAATGAAATTTCAGGATTGTTTTAGAGAAATAAATCATAAACAAGGGATTAGGATTTACATCTGCAATTAATTTAAATATATGTTAATTATGTTAGTGTGTGTCAAGACTACATGCGCTCTGCCTGGTATTCACTGGGAATTAGGTTATTGGCATCAGATCCTGCCATATGTCTGTGCTTTTACCAGCGGCCTCTAGATGACGGCATTGACCACATTCTGCTGTTCCAAGGCCTTGAAGACAGAAGTTGAATTTTCAGATTGAATCAAATTTATGAGTTTAGAAAGTGTGAAGAGATAACTAAATATGTGTCGAGTCACTATTTTGATGACTTGTAATTTGACTTGATAAAATATAAGAAGACTTTGGGTTCGGAGACCTGTGATAGGACGACATGAAGTTTCTGTTTAAAAAAATACACGTTTTCTTCTTTCTTCTCTTTCTTTACAGGTGATAGACACAAAAATCATATCAGCTGCAAAAAATGTATGAGCTGATTTTGGTAAGTTTATTTCATTAATTTTTTTCACTTGGTGTGGCTCAAAAAGTCAAAATTACATGGTATTTTCAAAACACCAACAGCAAAGTCAAGCGCAAATTAGATTAAAATTGTAGATTAATTCCAAATATCTTGGTGTGACTTTGGACTCAACTTTGTCTTTTAAAAAACATATACTGTATATTTATATATTTGTAAATTTAAACAAATTAGATCATTATTGCTAGAAAATGCTAAAATGTTTCTTTAATGTATGTTCTTTTTTTGCACGTTGAATATTGCATTACAAATTGGTCAATGACAAAGTACTATCTTAAAACCAGTTGAATCGCTATACAGAAGAGTTTTAAAAGTGTTAGATAAAAGAACTTAATCATAGCACCATTGATACTTAAAACATATAACTATCCAAATTCTGAAAATTAAAAAAAAAATCGAATTAGCATTTTATAAAAAGTTAACATGGTCTTTCTCTGACACCCCTTATTGAGTTTATTAAATTCAGATCTGGAACAAGTGACAGAGTAACAAGAGCTTCTACTCCAGGGGATTGTGCAGTTCCTCTGAGACGCAGCTTTCAGTCGACAAGGCAAAAGGTGTGTTACATGTTATATGTTGTTTCATGGATTACTGATGGAAAGAAGGCAATGGGCTCATTCTGGAATATTTACATTGTATTCTCATTAATATGCACTGTCATTTTAAATAAATAACTCTGCAAAAATGATAAAAAGACTTGAAAAGACTTTTAGCAGAGGACCAGACCTGGAGTCCAAAGACTTGCTTGAGGGTTGTTTTTATTGAGAATATTTTTGGGGGATTGTTACTACAAAATAATAATCATGAGGAAGACGAGATACTTTTTTGATTAGACTTTTTTGATTAGACTAGATTATTAACTAAATTCATAAAGTAACAAAATACATAAAGCCTCACCTGGAAACCTTTTAGACAATAGATATTATTGCACAAAACTTTTTATCTTACTGAGTGGGCTTGCACCTCCACAAACCTGACTCTTACTTGTCCTGGAAGAGTCTTTTCCTGTTTCTGGTTTGTTTCTATGAACCTGTTGTTCTTTGGATAATATTCCACAGTATTACATAAAACATATTTATCTTACATAAAACTTAGAAACGCATGGTCTGTTCGCGTCTTAACAAACTCGGTGCCTTACTTACACGGAAAAAAGAAAACAAAAATAACACGGAGGACGGAGAGCCAGCACAGTCATCAAGCAAACTGTTTAATCTAAGGCAAATATATAGATTTTGTTCTGATTGTTATGAGAATATTTGAGCGGAGATTTCTTCCTGTGGTTGGGCCGTGCCAAGTTAGGAGGGTTTTTCTGACTTTAATGGTCCTGTCCCAGACCCTGCAGAAGGGATTGGCTTGTGTCAGGCAAGCGATGTGCCACTTCTAGAAAGTTGCACAGTGTCACTTTAATGAAAATTTATAACTAAAGAAGACAGAGAAAAAAAAACAATCAAAAAGAAAATAAATGTAAGCTGAACACAATCACATATTAAGTTCATTCTGTAAGTTTAAGTGATTGCTTTTCCTGGAATGTTCCACAGTATCGCTCTATACTTTTCCATCTCCGTAGAGACAAGCAGGCCAAGTTACAGGTCAGAGCTACGGAGAGGTGACTCTGCTCACAGTAAGAATGCATGGTGTTTTTCACTCATAAAAAACATGTACCTGGTGTAAATGTAACTGCAGATCATTCCAGACAAAGCAACCTGTCCATAGCAACAAGCCAGAGCCACCCCACCAACACCACAAAAGGTATATACCGTAGTACACTTTTAAATGTAGACACATATCTAAAGACACACTTTTCCGCGACATAAAGATTCAGCCAGTTTTAACTCGCTAAAATATAATACATTTCTTGCATTGATACAATAAAGCCACTCGTTCTCGATTACCCCGTGTAGTCAATATCCCCCGCGTAATTGAACTGCAGTATAGTGAGAGTACACGAGGGTTGGCCCACTGCGACCCCGGCCCCTCTCCTCTGTCACTGGCCCATATGGCGGCGTGTTCCCGCTCCTATCTGCCGCCCGGAGCACGCCCCCGAACAGCTTGGTGGACACATAATTAATTTGCTTAGGCTTATGCCATTTATTTTCCAACCTACATTTTGTTAATTGGACAGAGGAGGTTAAAATCAAATGGATGTCTGCGCGTTCGCTAAGGCTACTAATTGCATGGAATTTACAAGAGGCTGTCTGCTGCTGGTGGGCGGGGGCTGTGGAGGAATGCTTGGTAGAAAGTCATTAGGTTTGAATGGATGTGTTTCCAATGGTTACAGACGTTTTTTTTTTTTTTTTTTTTACAAAAACAAAAACAACAACAACAACAACAAGACACGGAGAGCTAAATGACAAAAGTCTGGTATTTGTCCCCCAATCATTTAATTCACCCATTTGTCCCAAACACTAACCCAGTTTTCCATTTTATAATTATCCAAAGTTATTTCAGTCCAGTCCTTGACAATCGGCTCCATTTGTGTCATCCACGTCTTTGTTATTGCCGTGTTTGCTGCAGCACAAGTAAGAGTACATTCTACAGCAGTGGTCCCCAAACTTTTTGACTCGAGGGCCACATTGGGTTCAAAAATTTGGCCGAGGGGCCAGGAAAATATGCTGTGTTTGTGTGAACTAATGAATTACTATAAATTACACACAAGATTTGACCTGTAACTTGTAACAAAGCAACAAATGCAAGGCTCAGTGTACAAATTGTTTTCCAAATGCATTAAATAATGATTAATTATCTACTGTCTTCTACTGTCCACAAGAGTCTTCTTCAGTCTAAACACTTGCGATTCCTGCTTGATTGGCCCCGGTGGCCGTTTGTGGTGAATTTTATTTTCTGCGCGCCATAGATTTTCTTGTGCGCGCACTAAGTGCAGGCGCAGCTTAAAGGGAACAGTGCCATCTCTTGGGGAAATGTGGGCATCACAGGTGAAAGGTAAAATGAACTGCCAGCCACAGTATCGTGAGTTTGAATCTCGACTCCGGCATTTGCTGCATGTCCTTATTTCTCTCTCATCATTCCCCTTCCTTTCTTTCTCATTCCATCTACTGTCTAATAAAGCCTACGGCAATTTTTTAATTTTTTTAAACTTGGACAAGCTTGGCGGGCCGGATTGAAAAGCCCAACGGGCCGGATGTGGCCCGCGGGACCTGCTCTACAAGTATCCATCCATTGTTCCCATTGTTGTAGTTTTATATTCTAGATACATAGTCAGTTTTTCCGTGTTATTAATGTTCAATGTTCCGTCCGTGTTTTGCAGCTGTTATTGTTGCCTTTGTTGCTGCAGCCAAAACTAAAGTTTACAGGTATCCATCAATCGTTTCCATTGCTGGTGTTTTACGTCCTAGATAAAACAAAAGGAATGTCAAAGTTGAAGTCAGTTTGCAGTGCCTCGTTAATCTCGGTAAAGTATTTATGAACATTAGGGCTGTCCCAAAACACATGACATGGTATTTGGGAGCCACACTTTCGGCAGCAACATGTATTTCCCTGTGAGTAGTGTGAACTCTTCATTAGTGTTAATGCTGAGTGTCTCAATGGAGTGCGCTGAAAAGACCACGAGACTACAGAAAATCACACAATTACAAATAGTTAGACAGAAAACTACTAGTATACAGCATATTTATTGGTAAAAAAGCAGATTAAACTCACAATTCTCTCTCAAATCTTAAGATGACTCACTCCATGCTGTGAATATTTTAAAATCCTTTATAATCCAACCAAAATAATTCATCAACTACGGGTAATAAAAATGTTGGTCGACCAAGACGCCATCAATAAAAAGTCTACAGCCCCATTCATTTTAAAACATTCACACTCGATGTTTGAAAACGCACAGACGGTGGTTTCTAAATGCTTTTAACATACAAGAAATTCAGGAACCAACCAAAATGTTTCCCCCCAAAAAATTGTTAACTATCTTATAAATAAAGCACATTGAAATGCTTTAATAATCCTAAATCTGAAGCAAGGAGAACATTTAGGTTTAACTTTCTTGCTTCATTTTGTTGTCAGATGCAATCCTTTTTTAAATTAGGTTTGGAATCGGACCAATTCTCTTCAAGCCGTCAAAATCCTGTAATGTATAAGATTATAACGTTTGGTGTGTGTGGATCTTTATGTCATTATGGGAGTGAAATGCTTTTTATAAATCTATGGATACAGTTTAATTAAAGGAAATAATAAAACACTTTTAGGAGCAGATTGTTGTTGTAAATATGTACTATATTCAAGTCAAAACTGTGGATACTTTTCACTTTTACGTTTTAAGTGTCTGTACTTTCTACTCCACTACATTTTTTAACCGGATTGAAATATTATGTTTTTATTTTATTATTGTTCATTTAAAAATGGCTCAGGGGTTTATTTTTAGCAGGTTTATGGAGACATCTTACCAAAATATTTTAAGTTTAAGTCCCAGCTTTGAGCAAACTAACATAAATAAGAATAATAAAAACATTTGCACATTTTGAAATCGATTCTGTGTGACATGCTTTTCCTTTCTATTCTTATTCTTAAAGTCTCAAATAGAAAGGTATTTGACATTGCTTAAAGTTCGTATGACAGTTTCTAATGTTTTTCTAATTTGCTCGGTGCGATCGAACCTGTGCAAAATATTTATAACAGTTTTAAGATAAGATAAGATAGCCTTTATTTGTCCACACAATGGGGAAATTTCTATGTTGCAACGCAAGTAGATACCGAAGTAGGAGAACAGATAACTTATAGGAAGCTTTAAAAAAACACTCTTAATAGAAAAACTATTATAAACAAAACTCTTAAAGACAGAATCTTTACATAAGTCCAGTGGCAATTTGTGAGGAAAAAGTCAGAAACAAAAGACAGAAACGTGTGAAAATTGCAGGAAGTAACACAAAATCTCTCTGTGATGTCATCAATAAGCGACATTCCATCAAAAACAATTCACCCGCAACTGACAACATATTCTGACAGTTCGTGTGGCAGATTTTGACGATGTTCTTATTTTGACTTTATGTGGCGTCCCTGTTTTCCCACCGCTGCTTTAACGCCTCGCCGTCTTGATTTTGTACTCACGGCGATGCACAAAACAGGCCCGATCTATAGTGTCCGCCGCCACAATCCCACACTTAATCACCTCCGTTCCTCCCCCTCTCCTCCCCCTTCTTCTCCGGCACTGATTTGCAAACCCAGATTAATCAGAGCAGGGTGCCTTGATGAAATTTTGCTGTTATTGTTCCCAATTTTAGCAACATCTTTTATTGTCTTCATCATTCATTGGGGGAAGGGGGGAGGCTATGTCAATTATGCAAATGCTGTTGCACACTTTTGCAGATTACTTCATTCCGATGCCATTGTCTGTGGGAATTTAATTATTAAATATTATTATGCTCACGTTTCCTTTAATTTCCCCCCAGCTTTGTTTCAGCGCACGCTCCTCTCCAGCTGCTCGTCGTCTCTGGATCCAAACCCAGGCCAAACAAACCCCAGCCATTTAACGCCAGCGAAGTCGGCCCCGCGCTCTCTCATCTGCCGGCTCAAAGTCTGATTGAAAAAAAGACAGACCATTCTAGTGTAATAACTAGGAATCGAATTCAAGTTTATTCAACATTGACATTCAATTATGTTGCACCTAATGATATTTTAATCTCTTTTCTTTAATTTGCAGGAATTGGCTTTTCAAAGGCTTTGTCTGGCAGCGGCGCAGACGGCTGAATAAAGAGCACAGATTGGTATTAGATCTTGGTGATGATAGAGAAATGAAAGCTTTTGTAGTGCGCGCGTTCGCGGGGGAGCAGGGTTTACGCGGATGTCCATGTCTCGGAGCCAGCGCTGCCTTTACCTGACATCATAATTATCCACCATGCGTTTATGACTTTAAATATACGTTTTATATCCATGTTCAGGTACTTGAATGATGTCGCAAATGTGGTTGCAGTATTTTGAATTTCACTGTTTTTGTTTGTTGTATCGTGTTAATAGTATGATAACTTAAAGGAGACATATTATGCTTTTTTTCTCATGTATTTGGGATTGAACTATAAGATAAGTGGTCCGTGCATCTGCTGGACGTGATTTTCGTTTTGAAATCGTTGTGAACACCTCCATCTCTGAGAAACGCTCCTTCATCACAGTTGATTATGTCTCTGCCTCGTTTCCAGATTTCAATGGCCTCCTTGATCTAGCATTGAAACATGTCAAGGTAAATACATCTCACTAAATACGTAGTTATTAAAGTTATTTTCCTAAAAGAAATAAAGGGCTATCACTCTGGCAGTGTGTCCGCATCATTGCACATCTTATTCTTATTCAATGAAGACAATTAGCTTGTTACGTTTAAAGTGCATGACAGGTTCTGTTTTTTCTAATTATTACTTTGTTTGGTGGGATAGTTACTGTGGTCAATTGGCAATTTGTGAAGACAAAATTTATCGAACATTGCGCTGAATTCTAAAAAGGAATCCCTCTGTCTTTGTCATAAATAAGGGACATTTTGTTTGAAATGCAGGAATAATTTACACACAACTGACAAATTTTGATTGTTTTAAACAATCATTAAACATATAGAGCTCTATAGAGCTCCTGAACCCACGTGACTAAATTAGTTACAATAAGATTTTGCTTCATTAAATTCCATTAAAGGCGGTATGGACGATTTTTCGGCGATTTGAGAACGCAGGCGGAAGTGCGCATGCGCACTCCCCCGTGCGGACTGATACAACACACACGTGCGTTTGTTTAGTAGCGCAACGGAGCGCATCGCATCGCTCGTCTCCCGTAGATTTCTATCCACTTCTGCGTCAGCTCGAACTGTCTTTCTCAGTCTTCATTTTGCCCCGTACACTGAGGGAACTATATTATGATAGATCCATGCGCTTAGGCACGCGGAAACGTGAGGAGGAACCGCACGCGGCAGCAGGTGAGCGATAGGTGCGTTTTATGATTGATACGTGGCAGGACAAATGATTTATCCACGCCAAAATGATACAAAATTTGCTGAAAAAAATCGTCCATACCACCTTTAAATAAAGTAATAAATGACTAATCAGATTAAACATTAGCTATCCTCACCTGGTCCAAGTGAGCTTTTAAAGAGTTTAGATCATCTAGATTATGCACTTTGGTTCTTATTAATATAATAATAAGTGTCTCTGGTGAGATTTGTTAGGAATACTCTTTATTATAAAATCCTGTCCATAAAACATTTACTGATATTGACAATTGATGATGATGAAAATAATGTGATCTTGATAAACTTGTAGGAAAATGTACTCTCACTAATGCTGTTGTACATGACCACAGGTGAATGCAGTTTTTTCAATGTAATAAACCTGGAAATCTTTGGTTTAAGTTTAGTTTGTTATTTTATGAAAAAAAATATGTAAAAGGAATTTTTGAAAAGCATTAGTGATAATTTATCTTCAAACTACTCCCTCTCATTTAATTAAGAGGTTAATAAGTATTAGAATTTCCAATACACCATCTTAATACACATTTTTTAAATGAGACAACGGTTAAATCATTCCCCAAATGAAAACCCAAATTAATGCAGAGACACATTTGTAACCTCATGAATGTGACCAATACTTCTTTAATTAATCTGGAGCTTTGTCAATCTGGTAAAAGGCTCTATCTTTCTTATACTGTGTAATTTATGTGGATTTTGGACCTTGTTTACCCTGGAAGTAACATTATGAACTTTACAAAAAATGTCAAATTGGGGAAAAATAGGACAAATTGTAAGTCAATTCTTAAATATAACCATGCCCACTTAATTTTTGTGAAACGTGTAATCTAAACTGTCATATGCACGTTAATGTTAGTCACGAGACAGTCAGAGGGAGGGGCATATTCAACCCAAGAAGCTATTTCCTGCTTCTTACCCATTGACGTTTCCTTCGTGCCTTCTAGTATCCTTCCATTCCTGCCTGTTTCTCAAACTGTGGCCACGCAGTCCCTCCTCGGCTCATACAGCGGGGGGCGCCACTCGTCACGTCCCGGCTGTGGCTGGAAGGAACAGCTGTCTGCGCTAACGAGGAGGGCCATAGTCTTTACATAGAGCAGCAGCGCTAACCGGACCAACGTTCTGGCTCCCCACCGCCTTGGGACGCGTAAACAATGACTTAATGAGAATCCGCGCCATTACTGTAATTAACACGGAGCATGTCAAGCACTGTCAGCTTTCGGGAGTGTAGGAGAGGAGCGGGCCGGCGTTCACACTGAAAAGACTGGCATGCCGTGACCACAGGCGCTCTCTGCACAATTCACAGCCTTAACGAACAGTGGCTTACTCCATCAAAATACGCTCTAATTAAAACACAGCCTAATTACCAGATTATTTCATCATATAGGCGTCGATCATCTCCAATGTCAAACAGACAGTCTGCATCTTCTGCCTCTATGACGTTTATAGCCTGAGCAATTGGAAATAAAAAGTACGTTGTCGTTTGTAGATTTCGATTGATCACTTTTACAAATGTTTAATTGAGTTCAGAACTAAGCAGCATTGTGGTGAAGTGGATACTCTTCAGAGCGGGGACGTGTTGGAGAAAATAGCATTTCTCCCCTGTGCCAGTCAAGCACTGATCAGAGGGACATTACTCTCTACAGACTGGACTAGACTGGAGTGCTCATACAATAGCAATGTCTTCGGGATCACGTCTCCGGCTTCCGTACTTACTGATGTTAATACACTTCTGCGTTGGAATTCCAGGACTTGATTCTTCTTTCAACTCTCGGGCTACTTCAATTTATTCTACAACAGGTAGTACAGTCACACTTACATTTAATACAGTGACTTTTTAATCAAATTGTAAAATTGAGACGTTTTCAGACACCATACTTCCAATGCAAACATTTAAATTAAAACTCTTTTATCAATAATATGTGTTTGAACGAGTGATCACAAAGACAAATGACAAAATGTAGCCTTTCCTGGACAGTTTTTGATCAATGTTGAGCCTTAAACTATAACCTAATAAAAGATCACATGGTAACAGAAAGAAAGAACTACTACTTTGTATTTCTTCTTGAGTAATATTAATTTAAACGGTTTAGTTACTTGAGCACACTTTTTTACAACTCTACCTACCCACTTGTGGTTGTTTTTTGGTTTGATCTGAGCCGTTCTCAGATGAGTTTGCATGTTCTCTCCATGACCGGTGCGTAGTCGGTAGTAGGTTTCTCGCACCACTCGATAACTTGCACATTTGGGATAATCCTCCACTAGGTACTCCCAACCTGTATCCCAGACTGGTTGATGAAGGTAGGTGCCATTCCAGAGTAAATAATACATTTGGCAAGGCAACAGTAAATGGTGGTGATGCTGATGTAGATTGGCAGCCATGTCTTTTTCAGTTAGTCCCAAGTTGTAACATAACTTAGATTGCTCTTGAAAGGTGTTTAATAGGTGCTACACAAATTGTCTTCAAAAAGTCTTAAAATAAGGTTTATAATTTGAATTAAATTGAGCTCAAATTATTGAACTTTTTTACATGGTCCATTTTTTTCAATAATTTTAGTCAAGGGCCGATTTTTTCAACCGAGTCATTGCATTGCTCTACATACAAAAGTATAATCAGCTGTCTCTACTACAGCGGTTTCACTACGAACCTAGGGTATAACACAGCAATGTACCACATTTAGTGCAGTGCCCCGTTCTGATGCAAAACACAATGAATTCCTACATGAGATGTGAAATCATTTACCTTTGCTACCTAATCACTAATTTACTGTCTACTTGTTAATGTGATGACAACCAGAGAAGGTATTTGTATTTTAATCATTTCAAAATATTAGGTACTTAAGTATGTGGTGAGCTGATCTCCGGGCGGCAGTGGAGTCAACACGAACAGTAGTTTAGTAGTTTTCTGAGATGTTTCATTATTAACAGTTAATCACAGAGAGGAGCTGACAGCGGGGTGGCTGCACTTCTCATAATGGCCTAATTTCCAACAATCGCAGACTAATTTGCAGGTGTTGTGAATTCTTGTCACTATGCAGGAACTTTGAGACAAGGATCAAGGAAGTGTGTTTATCTGTTTTCTCATCACTGCCCCAAATTTTAACCTGAAAACAAATGACACAGTTTTGGAGATGTGGATATGAAGGAAAGTTGTGAAAGTATTCTTCAAAGGGTGTCCAGAGGTTATTTACTGTGTGATTTGTGTGCTTTAGGGTGGTGGTGTTGATGTTGTTGTTGTGCATTTGTTGTTATTTTTATGGTGGTTGTTGTTATTGTTATGGTGGTTGTTGTTATTTTTTATGGTGGTGGTTGTGGTGGGTTGTTGTTATTGTTGTTATTGTGGTGGTGGTGTTTGTTATAGTGGTTGTTGTTGTTGTTGTTATTATTATGGTTTTAATTTTCTGTTGAGGGGCGGTTGTTGTGGTGTGGTGGTGGTGGTGGTTGTTGTGGTGGGTTGTTGTTATTGTGGTGGTTGTTGTTGTGGTGTTTGTTGTGGGAGTGGTGGTTGTTGTGGGAGTGGTGGTTGTTGTGGTGTGGTGGTTGTTGTGCTGTGGTGGTTGTTGTGGTGTGGTGGTGGTGGTGGTGGTGGTTGTTGTGGTGTGGTGGTTGTTGTTGTGGTGTGGTGGTGGTGGTTGTTGTGGTGTGGTGGTGGTGGTTGTTGTGGTGTTGTGGTTGTGGTGCTTGTTGTGGTGGTGTGGTGGTGGTTGTTGTGGTGTGGTGGTGGTGGTGGTGTGGTGATGGTGGTGGTTGTTGTTGTGTTGTGGTGGTGGTTGTTGTGGTGTGGTGGTGGTTGTGGTGTGGTGGTGGTGGTTGTTGTGGTGTGGTGGTGGTGGTGGTTATTGTGGTTGTTGTGATGTGGTGGTGGTGGTTGTTGTGGTGTGGTGGTGGTGGTTGTTGTGGTGTGGTGGTGGTGGTTGTTGTGGTGTGGTGGTGGTGGTTGTTGTGGTGGTGGTGTGGTGGTGGTTGTTGTGGCTGTTGTGGTGTGGTGGTGGTGGTGGTGGTTGTTGTGGTGGTTGTTGTGCTGGGGTGGTGGTGGTTGTTGTGGTGGTGGTTGTTGTGGTGGTGGTTGTTGTGGTGTGGTGGTGGTTGTTGTTGTGGTTGTTGTTGTTGTTATGGTGTGGTGGTGGTTGTTGTGGGGGTTGTTGTGGTGTGGTGGTGGTTGTTGTTGTGGTTGTTGTTGTTGTTATGGTGTGGTGGTGGTTGTTGTGGTGGTGGTGGTTGTTGTGGTGTGGTGGTGGTGGTGGTTGTGGCTGTTTTGGTGTGGTGGTGGTGGTGGTGGTGGTGGTGGTTGTTGTGGTGTGGTGGTGGTGGTGGTTGTTGTGGTGGTGGTGGTGGTTGTTGTGGTGTGGTGGTTGTTGTGGTGTGGTGGTGGTGGTTGTTGTGGTGTGTTGGTGGTGGTTGTTGTGGTGTGGTGGTTGTTGTGGTGCGGTGGTTGTGGTGTGGTGGTTGTTGTGGCATGGTGGTTGTTGTGGTGTGGTGGTGGTTGTTGTTGTGGTGTGGTGGTGGTTGTTGTGGTGTGGTGGTGGTTGTTGTTGTTGTTGTTGTGGTGTGGTGGTTGTTGTGGTGTGGTGGTGGTTGTTGTGGGGGTTGTTGTGGTGTGGTGGTGGTTGTTGTTGTGGTTGTTGTTGTTGTTGTTATGGTGTGGTGGTGGTGGTTGTTGTGGTGGTGGTTGTGGCTGTTTTAGTGTGGTGGTGGTGGTGGTGGTGGTGGTTGTTGTGGTGTGGTGGTGGTGGTGGTGGTTGTTGTGGTGGTGGTGGTTGTTGTGGTGTGGTGGTTGTTGTGGTGGTGTGGTGGTGATTGTTGTGGTGTGGTGGTTGTTGTGGTGTGGTGGTGGTGGTTGTTGTGGTGTGGTGGTTGTTGTGTTGTGGTGTGGTGGTGGTGGTTGTTGTGGTGTGGTGGTTGTTGTGGTGTGGTGGTTGTTGTGGTGTGGTGGTGGTGGTGGTTGTTGTGGTGTGGTGGTTGTTGTGGTGTGGTGGTGTGGTGGTTGTTGTGGTGTGGTGGTGGTTGTTGTTGTGGTGTGGTGGTGGTTGTGGTGTGGTGGTGGTGGTTGTTGTGGTGTGGTGGTTGTTGTGGTGTGGTGGTGGTGGTGGTTGTTGTGGTGTGGTGGTTGTTGTGGTGTGGTGGTGGTGGTGGTTGTTGTGGTGGTGGTGGTTGTTGTGGTGTGGTGGTTGTTGTGGTGTGGTGGTGGTGGTTGTTGTGGTGTGGTGGTTGTTGTGGTGTGGTGGTGGTGGTTGTTGTGGTGTGGTGGTTGTTGTGTTGTGGTGTGGTGGTGGTGGTTGTTGTGGTGTGGTGGTTGTTGTGGTGTGGTGGTGGTGGTTGTTGTGGTGTGGTGGTGGTGGTGGTTGTTGTGGTGTGGTGGTTGTTGTGGTGTGGTGGTGTGGTGGTTGTTGTGGTGTGGTGGTGGTTGTTGTTGTGGTGTGGTGGTGGTTGTTGTGGTGGTGGTTGTTGTTGTTGTTGTTGTGATGTGGTGTGGTGGTTGTTGTGGTGTGGTGGTGGTTGTTGTGGGGGTTGTTGTGGTGTGGTGGTGGTTGTTGTTGTGGTTGTTGTTATGGTGTGGTGGTGGTTGTTGTGGTGGTGGTTGTTGTGGTGGTGGTTGTGGCTGTTTTGGTGTGGTGGTGGTGGTGGTGGTGGTTGTTGTGGTGTGGTGGTGGTGGTGGTGGTTGTTGTTGTGGTGTGGTGTGGTGGTGGTTGTTGTGGGGGTTGTTGTGGTGTGGTGGTGGTTGTTGTTGTGGTTGTTGTTGTTGTTATGGTGTGGTGGTGGTGGTGGTGGTTGTTGTGGTGGTGGTTGTGGCTGTTTTGGTGTGATGGTGGTTGTTGTGGTGGTTGTTGTGGTGTGGTGGTTGTTGTGGTGTGGGGGTTGTTGTGGTGTGGTGGTGTGGTGGTTGTTGTGGTGGTGGTTGTTGTGGTGGTGGTGGTTGTTGTGGTGGTTGTTGTGATGTGGTGGTGGTGGTGGTGGTTGTTGTGGTGTGGTGGTGGTGGTTGTTGTGGTGGTTGTTGTGGTGGTGTGGGTTGTTGCGGTGGTTGTTGTGGTGGGGTGGTGGTGGTGGTTGTTGTGGTAGTGTGGGTTGTTGCGGTAGTGGTTGTGGCTGTTTTGGTGTGGTGGTGGTTGTTGTGGTGTGGTGGTTGTTGTGGTGCGGTGGTTGTGGTGGTTGTTGTGGCATGGTGGTTGTTGTGGTGTGGTGGTGGTTGTTGTTGTGGTGTGGTGGTGGTTGTTGTGGTGTGGTGGTGGTTGTTGTTGTTGTTGTGGTGTGGTGTGGTGGTTGTTGTGGGGGTTGTTGTGGTGTGGTGGTGGTTGTTGTTGTGGTTGTTGTTGTTGTTATGGTGTGGTGGTGGTTGTTGTGGTGGTGGTTGTTGTGGTGGTGGTTGTGGCTGTTTTGGTGTGGTGGTGGTGGTGGTGGTTGTTGTGGTGTGGTGGTGGTGGTGGTTGTTGTGGTGGTGGTGGTGGTGGTTGTTGTGGTGTGGTGGTTGTTGTGGTGTGGTGGTGGTGGTTGTTGTGGTGTGTTGGTGGTGGTTGTTGTGGTGTGGTGGTTGTTGTGGCATGGTGGTTGTTGTGGTGTGGTGGTGGTTGTTGTTGTGGTGTGGTGGTGGTTGTTGTGGTGTGGTGGTGGTTGTTGTTGTTGTAGTGTGGTGGTTGTTGTGGTGTGGTGGTGGTTGTTGTGGGGGTTGTTGTGGTGTGGTGGTGGTTGTTGTTGTGGTTGTTGTTGTTGTTGTTATGGTGTGGTGGTGGTGGTTGTTGTGGTGGTGGTTGTGGCTGTTTTAGTGTGGTGGTGGTGGTTGTTGTGGTGTGGTGGTGGTGGTGGTGGTTGTTGTGGTGGTGGTGGTTGTTGTGGTGTGGTGGTGGTGGTTGTTGTGGTGTGGTGGTTGTTGTGGTGTGGTGGTGGTGGTGGTTGTTGTGGTGTGGTGGTTGTTGTGGTGTGGTGGTGGTGGTGGTTGTTGTGGTGGTGGTGGTTGTTGTGGTGTGGTGGTTGTTGTGGTGTGGTGGTGGTGGTGGTTGTTGTGGTGTGGTGGTTGTTGTGGTGTGGTGGTGGTGGTGGTTGTTGTGGTGTGGTGGTTGTTGTGGTGTGGTGGTTGTTGTGGTGTTGTGGTTGTTGTGGTATGGTGGTGGTGGTTGTTGTGGTGTGGTGGTGGTGGTGGTTGTTGTGGTGTGGTGGTGTGGTGGTGTGGTGGTTGTTGTGGTGTGGTGGTGGTTGTTGTTGTGGTGTGGTGGTGGTTGTTGTGGTGGTGGTTGTTGTTGTTGTTGTGGTGTGGTGGTTGTTGTGGTGTGGTGGTGGTTGTTGTGGGGGTTGTTGTGGTGTGGTGGTGGTGGTGGTTGTTGTTGTTGTTGTTGTTATGGTGTGGTGGTGGTGGTGGTTGTTGTGGTGGTGGTTGTGGCTGTTTTGGTGTGGTGGTGGTGGGTGTTGTTGTGGTGTGGTGGTGGTGGTGGTGGTGGTTGTTGTGGTGGTGGTGGTTGTTGTGGTGTGGTGGTTGTTGTGGTGTGGTGGTGGTGGTTGTTGTGGTGTGGTGGTTGTTGTGGTGTGGTGGTGGTGGTGGTTGTTGTGGTGTGGTGGTTGTTGTGGTGTGGTGGTGGTGGTGGTTGTTGTGGTGGTGGTGGTGGTTGTTGTGGTGTGGTGGTTGTTGTGGTGTGGTGGTGGTGGTTGTTGTGGTGTGGTGGTTGTTGTGGTGTGGTGGTGGTGGTTGTTGTGGTGTGGTGGTTGTTGTGTTGTGGTGTGGTGGTGGTGGTTGTTGTGGTGTGGTGGTTGTTGTGGTGTGGTGGTTGTTGTGGTGTGGTGGTGGTGGTTGTTGTGGTGTGGTGGTTGTTGTGGTGTGGTGGTGTGGTGGTTGTTGTGGTGTGGTGGTGGTTGTTGTTGTGGTGTGGTGGTGGTTGTGGTGTGGTGGTGGTGGTTGTTGTGGTGTGGTGGTTGTTGTGGTGTGGTGGTGGTGGTGGTTGTTGTGGTGTGGTGGTTGTTGTGGTGTGGTGGTGGTGGTGGTTGTTGTGGTGGTGGTGGTTGTTGTGGTGTGGTGGTTGTTGTGGTGTGGTGGTGGTGGTTGTTGTGGTGTGGTGGTTGTTGTGGTGTGGTGGTGGTGGTTGTTGTGGTGTGGTGGTTGTTGTGTTGTGGTGTGGTGGTGGTGGTTGTTGTGGTGTGGTGGTTGTTGTGGTGTGGTGGTGGTGGTTGTTGTGGTGTGGTGGTGGTGGTGGTTGTTGTGGTGTGGTGGTTGTTGTGGTGTGGTGGTGTGGTGGTTGTTGTGGTGTGGTGGTGGTGGTGGTTGTGGCTGTTTTGGTGTGGTGGTGGTGGTGGTGGTGGTGGTGGTTGTTGTGGTGTGGTGGTGGTGGTGGTTGTTGTGGTGGTGGTGGTGGTGGTTGTTGTGGTGTGGTGGTTGTTGTGGTGTGGTGGTGGTGGTTGTTGTGGTGTGTTGGTGGTGGTTGTTGTGGTGTGGTGGTTGTTGTGGTGCGGTGGTTGTGGTGTGGTGGTTGTTGTGGCATGGTGGTTGTTGTGGTGTGGTGGTGGTTGTTGTTGTGGTGTGGTGGTGGTTGTTGTGGTGTGGTGGTGGTTGTTGTTGTTGTTGTTGTGGTGTGGTGGTTGTTGTGGTGTGGTGGTGGTTGTTGTGGGGGTTGTTGTGGTGTGGTGGTGGTTGTTGTTGTGGTTGTTGTTGTTGTTGTTATGGTGTGGTGGTGGTGGTTGTTGTGGTGGTGGTTGTGGCTGTTTTAGTGTGGTGGTGGTGGTGGTGGTGGTTGTTGTGGTGTGGTGGTGGTGGTGGTGGTTGTTGTGGTGGTGGTGGTTGTTGTGGTGTGGTGGTTGTTGTGGTGGTGTGGTTGTTGTGGTGTGGTGGTGGTGGTGGTTGTTGTGGTGTGGTGGTTGTTGTGGTGTGGTGGTTGTTGTGGTGTTGTGGTTGTTGTGGTATGGTGGTGGTGGTTGTTGTGGTGTGGTGGTGGTGGTGGTTGTTGTGGTGTGGTGGTGTGGTGGTGTGGTGGTTGTTGTGGTGTGGTGGTGGTTGTTGTTGTGGTGTGGTGGTGGTTGTTGTGGTGGTGGTTGTTGTTGTTGTTGTGGTGTGGTGGTTGTTGTGGTGTGGTGGTGGTTGTTGTGGGGGTTGTTGTGGTGTGGTGGTGGTGGTGGTTGTTGTTGTTGTTGTTGTTATGGTGTGGTGGTGGTGGTGGTTGTTGTGGTGGTGGTTGTGGCTGTTTTGGTGTGGTGGTGGTGGGTGTTGTTGTGGTGTGGTGGTGGTGGTGGTGGTGGTTGTTGTGGTGGTGGTGGTTGTTGTGGTGTGGTGGTTGTTGTGGTGTGGTGGTGGTGGTTGTTGTGGTGTGGTGGTTGTTGTGGTGTGGTGGTGGTGGTGGTTGTTGTGGTGTGGTGGTTGTTGTGGTGTGGTGGTGGTGGTGGTTGTTGTGGTGGTGGTGGTGGTTGTTGTGGTGTGGTGGTTGTTGTGGTGTGGTGGTGGTGGTTGTTGTGGTGTGGTGGTTGTTGTGGTGTGGTGGTGGTGGTTGTTGTGGTGTGGTGGTTGTTGTGTTGTGGTGTGGTGGTGGTGGTTGTTGTGGTGTGGTGGTTGTTGTGGTGTGGTGGTTGTTGTGGTGTGGTGGTGGTGGTTGTTGTGGTGTGGTGGTTGTTGTGGTGTGGTGGTGTGGTGGTTGTTGTGGTGTGGTGGTGGTTGTTGTTGTGGTGTGGTGGTGGTTGTGGTGTGGTGGTGGTGGTTGTTGTGGTGTGGTGGTTGTTGTGGTGTGGTGGTGGTGGTGGTTGTTGTGGTGTGGTGGTTGTTGTGGTGTGGTGGTGGTGGTGGTTGTTGTGGTGGTGGTGGTTGTTGTGGTGTGGTGGTTGTTGTGGTGTGGTGGTGGTGGTTGTTGTGGTGTGGTGGTTGTTGTGGTGTGGTGGTGGTGGTTGTTGTGGTGTGGTGGTTGTTGTGTTGTGGTGTGGTGGTGGTGGTTGTTGTGGTGTGGTGGTTGTTGTGGTGTGGTGGTGGTGGTTGTTGTGGTGTGGTGGTGGTGGTGGTTGTTGTGGTGTGGTGGTTGTTGTGGTGTGGTGGTGTGGTGGTTGTTGTGGTGTGGTGGTGGTGGTGGTTGTGGCTGTTTTGGTGTGGTGGTGGTGGTGGTGGTGGTGGTGGTTGTTGTGGTGTGGTGGTGGTGGTGGTTGTTGTGGTGGTGGTGGTGGTGGTTGTTGTGGTGTGGTGGTTGTTGTGGTGTGGTGGTGGTGGTTGTTGTGGTGTGTTGGTGGTGGTTGTTGTGGTGTGGTGGTTGTTGTGGTGCGGTGGTTGTGGTGTGGTGGTTGTTGTGGCATGGTGGTTGTTGTGGTGTGGTGGTGGTTGTTGTTGTGGTGTGGTGGTGGTTGTTGTGGTGTGGTGGTGGTTGTTGTTGTTGTTGTTGTGGTGTGGTGGTTGTTGTGGTGTGGTGGTGGTTGTTGTGGGGGTTGTTGTGGTGTGGTGGTGGTTGTTGTTGTGGTTGTTGTTGTTGTTGTTATGGTGTGGTGGTGGTGGTTGTTGTGGTGGTGGTTGTGGCTGTTTTAGTGTGGTGGTGGTGGTGGTGGTGGTTGTTGTGGTGTGGTGGTGGTGGTGGTGGTTGTTGTGGTGGTGGTGGTTGTTGTGGTGTGGTGGTTGTTGTGGTGGTGTGGTGGTGATTGTTGTGGTGTGGTGGTTGTTGTGGTGTGGTGGTGGTGGTTGTTGTGGTGTGGTGGTTGTTGTGTTGTGGTGTGGTGGTGGTGGTTGTTGTGGTGTGGTGGTTGTTGTGGTGTGGTGGTTGTTGTGGTGTGGTGGTGGTGGTGGTTGTTGTGGTGTGGTGGTTGTTGTGGTGTGGTGGTGTGGTGGTTGTTGTGGTGTGGTGGTGGTTGTTGTTGTGGTGTGGTGGTGGTTGTGGTGTGGTGGTGGTGGTTGTTGTGGTGTGGTGGTTGTTGTGGTGTGGTGGTGGTGGTGGTTGTTGTGGTGTGGTGGTTGTTGTGGTGTGGTGGTGGTGGTGGTTGTTGTGGTGGTGGTGGTTGTTGTGGTGTGGTGGTTGTTGTGGTGTGGTGGTGGTGGTTGTTGTGGTGTGGTGGTTGTTGTGGTGTGGTGGTGGTGGTTGTTGTGGTGTGGTGGTTGTTGTGTTGTGGTGTGGTGGTGGTGGTTGTTGTGGTGTGGTGGTTGTTGTGGTGTGGTGGTGGTGGTTGTTGTGGTGTGGTGGTGGTGGTGGTTGTTGTGGTGTGGTGGTTGTTGTGGTGTGGTGGTGTGGTGGTTGTTGTGGTGTGGTGGTGGTTGTTGTTGTGGTGTGGTGGTGGTTGTTGTGGTGGTGGTTGTTGTTGTTGTTGTTGTGATGTGGTGTGGTGGTTGTTGTGGTGTGGTGGTGGTTGTTGTGGGGGTTGTTGTGGTGTGGTGGTGGTTGTTGTTGTGGTTGTTGTTATGGTGTGGTGGTGGTTGTTGTGGTGGTGGTTGTTGTGGTGGTGGTTGTGGCTGTTTTGGTGTGGTGGTGGTGGTGGTGGTGGTTGTTGTGGTGTGGTGGTTGTTGTGGTGGTGGTGGTTGTTGTGGTGTGGTAGTGGTTGTTGTGGTGTGGTGGTGGTGGTGGTGGTTGTTGTTGTGGTGTGGTGTGGTGGTGGTTGTTGTGGGGGTTGTTGTGGTGTGGTGGTGGTTGTTGTTGTGGTTGTTGTTGTTGTTATGGTGTGGTGGTGGTGGTGGTTGTTGTGGTGGTGGTTGTGGCTGTTTTGGTGTGATGGTGGTTGTTGTGGTGGTTGTTGTGGTGTGGTGGTTGTTGTGGTGTGGGGGTTGTTGTGGTGTGGTGGTGTGGTGGTTGTTGTGGTGGTGGTTGTTGTGGTGGTGGTGGTTGTTGTGGTGGTTGTTGTGATGTGGTGGTGGTGGTGGTGGTTGTTGTGGTGTGGTGGTGGTGGTTGTTGTGGTGGTTGTTGTGGTGGTGTGGGTTGTTGCGGTGGTTGTTGTGGTGGGGTGGTGGTGGTGGTTGTTGTGGTAGTGTGGGTTGTTGCGGTAGTGGTTGTGGCTGTTTTGGTGTGGTGGTGGTTGTTGTGGTGTGGTGGTTGTTGTGGTGCGGTGGTTGTGGTGGTTGTTGTGGCATGGTGGTTGTTGTGGTGTGGTGGTGGTTGTTGTTGTGGTGTGGTGGTGGTTGTTGTGGTGTGGTGGTGGTTGTTGTTGTTGTTGTGGTGTGGTGTGGTGGTTGTTGTGGGGGTTGTTGTGGTGTGGTGGTGGTTGTTGTTGTGGTTGTTGTTGTTGTTATGGTGTGGTGGTGGTTGTTGTGGTGGTGGTTGTTGTGGTGGTGGTTGTGGCTGTTTTGGTGTGGTGGTGGTGGTGGTGGTTGTTGTGGTGTGGTGGTGGTGGTGGTTGTTGTGGTGGTGGTGGTGGTGGTTGTTGTGGTGTGGTGGTTGTTGTGGTGTGGTGGTGGTGGTTGTTGTGGTGTGTTGGTGGTGGTTGTTGTGGTGTGGTGGTTGTTGTGGCATGGTGGTTGTTGTGGTGTGGTGGTGGTTGTTGTTGTGGTGTGGTGGTGGTTGTTGTGGTGTGGTGGTGGTTGTTGTTGTTGTAGTGTGGTGGTTGTTGTGGTGTGGTGGTGGTTGTTGTGGGGGTTGTTGTGGTGTGGTGGTGGTTGTTGTTGTGGTTGTTGTTGTTGTTGTTATGGTGTGGTGGTGGTGGTTGTTGTGGTGGTGGTTGTGGCTGTTTTAGTGTGGTGGTGGTGGTTGTTGTGGTGTGGTGGTGGTGGTGGTGGTTGTTGTGGTGGTGGTGGTTGTTGTGGTGTGGTGGTGGTGGTTGTTGTGGTGTGGTGGTTGTTGTGGTGTGGTGGTGGTGGTGGTTGTTGTGGTGTGGTGGTTGTTGTGGTGTGGTGGTGGTGGTGGTTGTTGTGGTGGTGGTGGTTGTTGTGGTGTGGTGGTTGTTGTGGTGTGGTGGTGGTGGTGGTTGTTGTGGTGTGGTGGTTGTTGTGGTGTGGTGGTGGTGGTGGTTGTTGTGGTGTGGTGGTTGTTGTGGTGTGGTGGTTGTTGTGGTGTTGTGGTTGTTGTGGTATGGTGGTGGTGGTTGTTGTGGTGTGGTGGTGGTGGTGGTTGTTGTGGTGTGGTGGTTGTTGTGGTGTGGTGGTGTGGTGGTTGTTGTGGTGTGGTGGTGGTTGTTGTTGTGGTGTGGTGGTGGTTGTTGTGGTGGTGGTTGTTGTTGTTGTTGTGGTGTGGTGGTTGTTGTGGTGTGGTGGTGGTTGTTGTGGGGGTTGTTGTGGTGTGGTGGTGGTGGTGGTTGTTGTTGTTGTTGTTGTTATGGTGTGGTGGTGGTGGTGGTTGTTGTGGTGGTGGTTGTGGCTGTTTTGGTGTGGTGGTGGTGGGTGTTGTTGTGGTGTGGTGGTGGTGGTGGTGGTGGTTGTTGTGGTGGTGGTGGTTGTTGTGGTGTGGTGGTTGTTGTGGTGTGGTGGTGGTGGTTGTTGTGGTGTGGTGGTTGTTGTGGTGTGGTGGTGGTGGTGGTTGTTGTGGTGTGGTGGTTGTTGTGGTGTGGTGGTGGTGGTGGTTGTTGTGGTGGTGGTGGTGGTTGTTGTGGTGTGGTGGTTGTTGTGGTGTGGTGGTGGTGGTTGTTGTGGTGTGGTGGTTGTTGTGGTGTGGTGGTGGTGGTTGTTGTGGTGTGGTGGTTGTTGTGTTGTGGTGTGGTGGTGGTGGTTGTTGTGGTGTGGTGGTTGTTGTGGTGTGGTGGTTGTTGTGGTGTGGTGGTGGTGGTGGTTGTTGTGGTGTGGTGGTTGTTGTGGTGTGGTGGTGTGGTGGTTGTTGTGGTGTGGTGGTGGTTGTTGTTGTGGTGTGGTGGTGGTTGTGGTGTGGTGGTGGTGGTTGTTGTGGTGTGGTGGTTGTTGTGGTGTGGTGGTGGTGGTGGTTGTTGTGGTGTGGTGGTTGTTGTGGTGTGGTGGTGGTGGTGGTTGTTGTGGTGGTGGTGGTTGTTGTGGTGTGGTGGTTGTTGTGGTGTGGTGGTGGTGGTTGTTGTGGTGTGGTGGTTGTTGTGGTGTGGTGGTGGTGGTTGTTGTGGTGTGGTGGTTGTTGTGTTGTGGTGTGGTGGTGGTGGTTGTTGTGGTGTGGTGGTTGTTGTGGTGTGGTGGTGGTGGTTGTTGTGGTGTGGTGGTGGTGGTGGTTGTTGTGGTGTGGTGGTTGTTGTGGTGTGGTGGTGTGGTGGTTGTTGTGGTGTGGTGGTGGTTGTTGTTGTGGTGTGGTGGTGGTTGTTGTGGTGGTGGTTGTTGTTGTTGTTGTGATGTGGTGTGGTGGTTGTTGTGGTGTGGTGGTGGTTGTTGTGGGGGTTGTTGTGGTGTGGTGGTGGTTGTTGTTGTGGTTGTTGTTATGGTGTGGTGGTGGTTGTTGTGGTGGTGGTTGTTGTGGTGGTGGTTGTGGCTGTTTTGGTGTGGTGGTGGTGGTGGTTGTTGTGGTGTGGTGGTGGTGGTTGTTGTGGTGGGGGTGGTTGTGTGGGTGTGGTGGTTGTTGTGGTGGGTGGTGGTGGTGTGTGGTGGGGGTGGTGTTGTGGTGGGGGGGTTGGTGGTGTGGGTGGGTGGTTGTGGCATGGTGGGTGTTGTGGTGTGGTGGGTGGTGTGGTGTGGTGGTGGTGGTGGTGTGGTGTGGGTGGTTGTTGTGGTGTGGTGGTGGTGGTTGTTGTGGTGTGGTGGTTGTTGTGGTGTGGTGGTGGTGGTGGTTGTTGTGGTGGTGGTGGTTGTTGTGGTGTGGTGGTTGTTGTGGTGTGGTGGTGGTGGTTGTTGTGGTGTGGTGGTTGTTGTGGTGTGGTGGTGGTGGTTGTTGTGGTGTGGTGGTTGTTGTGGTGTGGTGGTGGTGGTTGTTGTGGTGTGGTGGTTGTTGTGGTGTGGTGGTGGTGGTTGTTGTGGTGTGGTGGTGGTGGTGGTTGTTGTTTTGTGGTGGTTGTTGTGGTGTGGTGGTGTGGTGGTTGTTGTGGTGGTGGTGGTTGTTGTGGTGGTTGAGCACTTCTCTGGTTTCGGGGTCCACTTCCGGCTCATATTCCTTGAGCCTTTTCCACAGTTTGGGGTATTAAACCGATCTGTCTTTCATTGATTCAGTCACAGGTGTTTTCATTGCTCAGACTCAAATGGTGCCACCTGCCGTCATATTGTTTCTAGCAAACTCCAAAGGAAACCTGCGCTTCACTGACCAAATAATCGGTTTTATGTACATTTGAGGTAATTTTGTTGTTGTATGTTCTTAACAATGAACTCTTTTTATGTCTTAAGTCCTTGAAAAGCCACGGAAAGGCCGTTTGATTGAACCAGGATGGCGCAGATTGCCCTGTGTGACGTGAGTCGGCAGAGTGTGAAACTGACTTGTAAACAGGGGCAGGGCAGCTTTTAATTATTACTCCTCCCCTTTGGGCAACCGCAAGACCAATTTGCTCAGGAGAATATCATGCTGCTGCTCAAACAATTTCCATACGCGTTACAATGAAGTCGAAACCTCTTGATTTCTAAAACATTGTCCAGATGACTAAACCTCTTCTACCATGGACCATTCATGGACGAATTATTGCCTGACCCGCCAGCCCCGCCCACATTCTGTTCGAATGCGTAAGGGTCTGGAATCGGAGTCAGAGCCAATGAAATCGTTGGTAATCCATTTACCTATCCAATCCCAGTCAGAGGTTTTAACGTGCCACACTGAGATAGGGAAGTAGCGCTTTCCACCCCCGTTCCAAAACATTAAAGATGGCGGACCGGCTCGTGACCCGGCTTGTGACTGAACACCCGGAGTGTTTACTTCTGTTTACTTCTGCTCTCGCTTCGGTTTGAACAATCAGGAAAGTCCGCTCTACTCGCCATGATGAACGTGCGTTAGATGCGGTTATACGAAGGGCGTCATTGCGATTCAGGAGACATTCTCTGCTTTCGGGGACAGATAACGCGGAACACGCCTTGTTTACATGGGCTACGTAATATCCGGTTAAGCGTGTCACGTTTTTTGCGTCACTTCTGGGTTTATGTAATTGGTTCTGTCTCTGCTCTAAACTCCCAGACCCACACACAGTTTTGGTAAGTAGTTTACCAAAACGTGTTGGGAATGGCTGGTTAGGCAAGCCGTGTTAGGCATTAGTATTACACAAACATAATTCGAAGTAAAGCATCTTCACAGAGACAAAACTAAAGAATGAACACGGAAATAAAACACAATGGTATTTTCTAGGCAACAGAAGCACAACAAGTATTTAAACGCTGCTGTATTATGGCACCGCCCGACGTAGACGCCCATGGCTTGGTTATTGCATATCTCCGTCATGGCACGACTACAGTAGACCGCTTGTACTTCCCTGCCTTCATCTCTACCTCCTCCCGCCTCCCCCTCGCTGTTCTCTCCTCACAGAGAAGAAGGAGAAGAAGCAGGCTATGCATTAATGAGCCAGTGCGGAGCTGTATTATGTTTAATTAGGTAGTTTATATAACGAGGTGTTCATTTCTAATGGAGGGACACGCTGTGAGTCGCACATCTGCAAGAATAACTCAGGCAATCAGCGGCAGCACCAGCGCCCCGGCTACGGCAAATGAGACTTACTTACTCCGCAATGAATTATGTCGGCACAGCTCTCCCACAGCCCATTAATTAAATCCACTGGCATCAAGGTCTTTTTCTTAATTTCATGTACCATTAGCATAATAAACACAATTTGAGTTAGCACAATGTGATCGCTTTAATGGATGCTATTTATTTTACTTTATTATTTAAAGCTCTGGTAATGGGAGGCAGAAACATAAATATATGGCGATGAGAAAGTCCCATTGGGCCGAGTGGTGGCGCAGATGCGATGTAGACTCTGTGTCCGCGTTGGCCATCATTAATTGAGTGGCTTCTTTCCAACATGGATTTTCTGTGAATGACACTAGCTTCTAAATGTTACTTTAAAACGCCATTTTTTTTCTTTAGCCGTAATGTCGGCCACAAACACTGAAATCTGTCAGAGAGTCAACCTCAGTTTAGCACTCACAACACCATACTAGTATAGAAGTACAGCTGGAGTACTAGTATAGAAGTACAGCTGGAGTACTAGTATAGAAGTACAGCTGGAGTTCTAGTATAGAAGTACAGCTGGAGTACTAGACCAATAATGTATTGATTCACCTTTTTCTTAACCAGGTAAAAAAAAGCAGGTACTAATTAAAAATGAGATCGAAACCTCTTTTTCAAGGGTGACCTGGGCCAAAGTGGGAAACACAATTATAAAACCATTTACACATTCAAATGAGATATTTAAGATAGTGCCCGGAGCAACTCCAGATGAACTGCTCTTCATCTGCCTCCATGAACTGTCGCTCCACAGTCTATCTCCAAATTGAAGCGCCTGTCCGTTTGAGGGAGTCGGATCTCTGCTTCACTGTGGAACTCCTCAAAGTTTTGTCGTTTTTCCTTTGCCGAGAAGGAGGGCCTGAGGACAGGGGACTTTATGACATTTGTCTAAGGACTGGGGATGTTGGGACTTTTTCCATTTGCTAATTTCCTTTGAACATTGCTTAATCAGTTTTTACACAATCGCTCTTCAAGGCAACTGCTGTAGTGATTTTGGGTGCTAACAAAAGACATGTGTTTTCTCTGTGTACTTTCATCACTTTTGGAAACAAATCTGGAGTCTTTAAAAGTCCTAATACTTACTAACTTTTTTTCTTCTCTGTGCTGACCCAAGAATTCCAATTGTGTCTTTTCTGCATGTGGCCGCTCCCCCTTAGTGGAAAGGTGTTGCACGGCTATAATTTTACACTGCCTTATCAGCAGGTTTCACATTCATTAAAAACAAGCCCGCGGTCTTATATGTCACAATCTTCCCACTCCCTAATGTTTGGTGTTGGACTATTTTGTTGCATGGAGTGAGCTACGTATTTGGCATTTTTCAACACACAAAAGGCTATTAGAGGTGCGAGGATACAGAGGACCACTTCATTAAAACAATACAAGGAGTTTAACGTATGGGAGCGAATTTGTTGTGACCTTAAAGCCATACCCTAGAGGTGAGACATGATTAGCGTTATTGTTAAGGACAGGTACATCATTATCTCAATGTATCGAGAGCGTTGCCAAGTTCTCCAGCCGTGCGCTTCAACCTTTTTTTCCTTACGACTGGGGCATTGGCATAAGACTTAATATGTTCAGGGACTGCCTCCAAGTGCTAACCCCGTCTAGGTGAGAAAAAATACATGCCACTGCAAGTACAACTACTTCTACTACCAATTTGCACCAATGTTTTAAGTCCCTAAATTAAGCGCCTAATGGATAAGGAGGCTTGCAGTGTCCTACTTTGCTGCGACTGAGCAATCTTTTAAATTATGCCAGGTGAGGATGAGAAGAAGTGGTATTTTTTAGACTGGGCAAAGAGAGGGAGTGTGTTTTATCATCGGATACATCTTTTATTGCCCCATATACAGTGTTACTTCCTGGCCCCTTGCTCATTGCTATTCACGGGTTCATTACACGTCAGAAGACACTTCACACTAGCTGTTTTGTAGCTGTATTCAAGCCCTGGAGCTGTGTATGTGTAGATTGTAGCTGCTCTTGGATTAGTTTATTTCATTCCAAAAGAATTTGGTAAGACATGTTTAGTCCCGACTCTGGCACCAGCAGGAGGCCGGTCCCTGAGCTCCATGTTTAGTCCCGACTCTGGTACCAGCAGGAGGCCGGTCCCTGAGCTCCATGTTTAGTCCCGACTCTGGCACCAGCAAGAGGCCGGTCCCTGAGCTCCATGTTTAGTCCCGACTCTGGCACCAGCAGGTGGTCGGTCCCTGAGCTCCATGTTTAGTCCCGACTCTGGCACCAGCAGGAGGCCGGTCCCTGAGCTCCATGTTTAGTCCCGACTCTGGTACCAGCAGGAGGCCGGTCCCTGAGCTCCATGATTAGTCCCGACTCTGGCACCAGCAGGAGGCCGGTCCCTGAGCTCCATGTTTAGTCCCGACTCTGGTACCAGCAGGAGGCCGGTCCCTGAGCTCCATGTTTAGTCCCGACTCTGGCACCAGCAGGAGGCCGGTCCCTGAGCTCCATATTTAGTCCCGACTCTGGCACCAGCAGGAGGCCGGTCCCTGAGCTCCATGTTTAGTCCTGACTCTGGCACCAGCAGGAGGCCGGTCCCTGAGCTCCATGTTTAGTCCTGACTTTGGCACCAGCAGGAGGCCGGTCCCTGAGCTCCATGTTTAGTCCCGACTCTGGCACCAGCAGGAGGCCGGTCCCTGAGCTCCATGTTTAGTCCCGACTCTGGCACCAGCAGGAGGCCGGTCCCTGAGCTCCATGTTTAGTCCCGACTCTGGCACCAGCAGGAGGCCGGTCCCTGAGATCCTCAGAGTCCCAGATGGTTCATAGATGGCACTAACATGTCTGAGATGTACTTTGAAGCTAGGTGCATCTCTGAATAGCCAGCCCGTTACAATAGTTAAACCAACTGGAGACAAATGCAAGGAGAAGTCTCTCCAAGTCTGGTTTAGACTCTCCAGGACTGATTCAGGTGCATTATGTGGTCCTAAATTGAGCCCATTTTACCATCAGGTTTGGTAATTAGGCCCGAGCCCCAGCAGGGCGGAGGGCCTATTGCTCCCGCAACGCTGCCGAAGGCAGCGTTGCAACTGTCTTACCAAACATGCGGGCGCAGCCCGCATGTTTGGTGCCCCGTCGCCCCTGGCAAGTACAGTGAACTAGCCCATGCCGAAGGCATGGATCATGCATACTTACTCCTGCTATGACAGAAATAGTCAACAATTAGTGAATGGGCGTAGCCCATTCACTAATTGTTGACAACAGCAGCGCGAAGCGCTGCATTCCTTCAAAAACCCTCCTGGCATCGTCCTGTACGCGAGAATCCATGCCGCAGGCATGGGCCATGCTTGTATCTGCTCAAATCAATGGAAGTCTATGGGGAGTGGGCGGGGCATCCCGACGGAATAGGGAGTGACGAGCGCGTAAGCGCTCGTAATGATGATTCCACCCCATGGCGGCATCGGGAAGGCTTAGAGCTTTCAAACGATGTATAATGTGTTGTTATAGTAAAAACGGCTATATTGTTTTTGCTAAAAATATTATTATTAGGCCCGAGCCCCAGCAGGGGGAGGGCCTATTGCTCCCGCAACGCTGCCGAAGGCAGCGTTGCAACTGTCTGACCAAACATGCGGGCGCAGCCCGCATGTTTGGTACCCCGTCGCCCCTGGCAAGTACAGTGAACTAGCCCATGCCGAAGGCATGGATCATGCATACTTACTCCTGCTATGACAGAAATAGTCAACAATTAGTGAATGGGCGTAGCCCATTCACTAATTGTTGACAACAGCAGCGCGAAGCGCTGCATTCCTCCAAAAACCCTCCTGGCATCGTCCCGTACGCGAGAATCCATGCCGCAGGCATGGGCCATGCTTGTATCTGCTCAAATCAATGGAAGTCTATGGGGAGTGGGCGGGGCATCCCGACGGAATAGGGAGTGACGAGCGCGTAAGCGCTCGTAATGATGATTCCACCCCATGGCGGCATCGGGAAGGCTTAGAGCTTTCAAACGATGTATCATTTGTTGTTATAGTAAAAACGGCTATATTGTTTTTGCTAAAAATATTATTATTATTATTATTATTATTATTTTTCTTGTTCTTCTTCAGCGCTTTGATCTCTAATTTGACCCCCTGAACATGCTCAAAAACTCACCAAACTTTGCCCAAAATTCAGAATCGGCGAAAAATTTTATTTTTTCTGGGCCATTTTTTTTTTCGTTAAAAAATGGCGCGACAGCGCCACCGACAAAAGTCAAAATACATTGCGCCTATGGGAGACGCCCCGAGGTCAACTTTGGCGTAAAGCTACGAAATTCGGGACACGCATTCCTCTCGTGAGGATAAACAAAAAAAATCATTGTGGCCACGCCCCCAAACTTACCCTATGGCCGCCATCTTCCTTTGAAAATGAAAACAAGCTGAGTTAGCCATTTTGTTTACGTCAAACTTTGACAAACTCCTCCTAGGGCGTTTTGCCCACCGACTTCAAAATCGGCGTACGTCCTCTGGACAAGTGGGGCATCTAAAGTTATTCAATTTTTTGAGATACCTTTTACGGTCTGTGTGCGGCGCAGCCGCAAAGTTGGACAACTTATTTTGGAATATTGCAGGTCTAAAAATTGCTCCCATTTGATCAAAACCAGTCCGATTAGGACCAAATTTGAATCAGTTGTTAAACTTTCTAGTTTGGACCAGTTTAGGCTGACAAAATTGAAATGGCAGTGATAGCGCCCCCTACAGAGTGACCTTTAAATTAACATTGAAGGTCAAAAATTAGTTTTACCAAAATTGTCTAAACTTTACCCAAAATTCTATTTTGCCGTCCCGATCACAAAAGCCAATCACAAAAATGCCTAAATTTTTACGCCGTAGTCGTAGCGATGACAGAAACCTCCCATGTTATCCCTATGGGAAAACCACAAAATCTCTCAAATTACCACATTTTTATGTTTTACACTTTAACGAAGTCCTCCTAGTGCGTTTTGCCCACCAACCTCAAAATCGGTGTACGTCCTCTAGACAAGTGGTGTATCTAAAGTTATCCAAATTTTAAGGATAACTTTTACGGTCTTTGTGCGACGGAGCCGCAAACGTTTCCCAGAATTCTGACTATTTGGCCTTCAGAGTGGCCTATAAACAATAGAGTTTTTCCAAATGACATGATATTTTGAACGAAATTCTAATTTGCCATCCTGATCATACAAGTATGAGAGCCAAAGTCATATTTTGTACGGCGTAACCGTAGCGTTGACAGAAACATCCCATGTTATCCTTATGGGAAAATCGTAGAATCGCTCAAATCACCACATTTTTACGCTTCACACTTTAACAAACTCCTCCTAGGGCGATTGTCCGATCAAGTTCATATTTGGAGAATATCATCTACACAAGCGGGGCATCAAAACTTACCCATATTTTGATTCTAAGTGCTACGGTCTCTGTGTGGCGGACCCGCAAATATATGTCAGAAATGGGAAAACAGCGAAATCTCTAAAATCACCACATTTTTACGCTTCACACTTTAACGAACTCCTCCTAGGCCGATTGCCCGATCAAGCTCATATTTGGGGAAAATCCTCTACACAAACGGGGCATCAAAAGTTATCCATATTTTGATTTTAAGTGGTACGGTCTCTGTGCCGTGGAGCTGCAAATATACTGTCACAAATGGGAAAAACGCCAAATCCTTGAAATGTTCACATTTACGCTTCACACTTTAACAAACTCCTCCGTGGGCAATAGCTCGATCAAGCTTTACTTTGGGAAAAATCATCTACACAAGCGCGGCATCAAAAGTTATCCATATTTTTATTCCAAGTGCTACGGTCTCTGTGCGGCGGCGCAGCAAATTTGACTGACACTTGTGTTCATTTGCACTGGATTGGCCATGTCCAATGTGTCGCCGTCTGTCAAGTTCTTTTTTTATTCAACACACAATAAGGGCGCCATCTTTATCAAGTCAAAAGCGCAGAGTCGGAAGGCCGGCGGCCCGCGAGGGCCGTTGGATGCCGCTTGCGGCTTTAATTATTTTTATTTTTCTTGTTCTTCTGCTTTTTGATCTCTAATTTGACCCCCTGAACATGCTCAAAAACTCACCAAACTTTGCCCAAAATTCAGAATCGGCGAAAAATTTGATTTTTTCTGGGCCATTTTTTTTTCGTTAAAAAATTGCGCGACAGCACCACCGACAAAAGTCAAAATACATTGCGCCTATGGGAGACGCCCCGAGGTCAACTTTGGCGTAAAGCTACGAAATTCGGGACACGCATTCCTCTCGTGAGGACGAACAAAAAAAATCATTGTGGCCACGCCCCCAGACTTACCCTATGGCCGCCATCTTCCTTTGAAAATGAAAATACGCTGTGTTAGTCATTTTGTTCACGTCAAACTTTGACGAACTCCTCCTAGGGCGTTTTGCCCACCGACTTCAAAATCGGCGTACGTCCTCTGGACAAGTGGGGCATCTAAAGTTATTCAATTTTTTGAGATACCTTTAACGGTCTGTGTGCGGCGCAGCCGCAAAGTTGGACAACTTATTTTGGAATATTGCAGATCTAAAAATTGCTCCCATTTGATCAAAACCAGTCCGATTAGGACCAAATTTGAATCAGTTGTTAAACTTTCTAGTTTGGACCAGTTTAGGCTGACAAAATTGAAATGGCCGCGATAGCGCCCCCTACAGAGTGACCTTTAAATTAACATTGAAGGTCAAAAATTAGTTTTACCAAAATTGTCTAAACTTTACCCAAAATTCTATTTTGCCGTCCCGATCACAAAAGCCAATCACAAAAATGCCTAAATTTTTACGGCGTAGTCGTAGCGATGACAGAAACCTCCCATGTTATCCCTATGGGAAAACCGCAAAATCTCTCAAATTACCACATTTTTATGTTTTACACTTCAACGAACTCCTCCTAGTGCGTTTTGCCCACCAACCTCAAAATCGGTGTACGTCCTCTAGACAAGTGGTGCATCTAAAGTTATCCAAATTTTAAGGATAACTTTTACGGTCTCTGTGCGACGGAGCCGCAAACGTTTCCCAGAATTCTGACTATTTGGCCTTCAGAGTGGCCTATAAACAATAGAGTTTTTCCAAATGACATGACATTTTGCACTAAATTCTAATTTGCCATCCTGATCATACAAGTATGAGAGCCAAAGTCATATTTTGTACGGCGTAACCGTAGCGTTGACAGAAACATCCCATGTTATCCTTATGGGAAAATCGTAGAATCGCTCAAATCACCACATTTTTACACTTCACACTTTAACAAACTCCTCCTAGGGCGATTGTCCGATCAAGCTCATATTTGGGGAAAATCATCTACACAAGCGGGCCATCAAAACTTATCCATATTTTGATTCTAAGTGCTACGGTCTCTGTGTGGCGGACCCGCAAATATATGTCAGAAATGGGAAAACAGCGAAATCTCCAAAATGACCACATTTTCACGCTTCACACTTTCACCAACTCCTCCTAGGCCGATTGCCCGATCAAGCTCATATTTGGGGAAATCATCTACACAAATGGGGCATCAAAAGTTATCCATATTTTGATTTTAAGTGCTACGGTCTCTGTGCCGTGGAGCTGCAAATATACTGTCACAAATGGGAAAAACGCCAAATCCTTGAAATGTTCACATTTATGCTTCACACTTTAATGAACTCCTCTGTGGGCAATAGCTCGATCAAGCTCATATTTGGGAAAAATAATCTACACAAGCGGAGCATCAAAAGTTATCCATATTTTTATTCCAAGTGTCACGGTCTCTGTGCGCTGGAGCTGCACATTTGACCGACATTTGTGTTAATTTGCACTGGTTAAGCACAGCATTGTACATGTCCAATGTGTCGCTGTCTTAGTTCTTAGACAATTGCGTTAGCGCCATCTCTGTAAAATGCAGAGAGCAGAGTCGGAAGGCCGGCGGCCCGCGAGGGCCGTTGGATGCCGCTTGCGGCTTTAATTTTTATTATTTTTCTTGTTCTTCTGCTTTTTGAGCTCTAATTTGACCCCCTGAACATGCTCAAAAACTCACCAAACTTTACCCAAAATTCAAAATCGGCGAAAAATTTTGTTTTTTCTGGGCCATTTTTTTTTTGGTTAAAAAATGGCGCGACAGCGCCACCGACAAAAGTCAAAATACATTGCGCCTATGGGAGACGCCCCGAGGTCAACTTTGGCGTAAAGCTACGAAATTCGGGACACGCATTCCTCTCGTGAGGACAAAAAAAAAATATCATTGTGGCCACGCCCCCAGACTTACCCTATGCCCGCAGTCTTCCTTTGAAAATGAAAACACACTGTGTTAGCCATTTTGTTCACGTCAAACTTTGACGAACTCCTCCTAGGGCGTTTTGCCCACCGACTTCAAAATCGGCGGACGTCCTCTGGACAAGTGGGGCATCTAAGGTTATTCAATTTTTTGAGATACCTTTAACGGTCTGTGTGCGGCGCAGCCGCAAAGTTGGACAACTTATTTTGGAATATTGCAGATCTAAAAATTGTTCCCATTTGATCAAAACAAGTCCGATTAGGACCAAATTTGAATCAGTTGTTCAACTTTCTAGTTTGGACCAGTTTATGATGACAAAATTTAAATGGGCGCGATAGCGCCCCCTACAGAGTGACCTTTAAATTAACATTGAAGGTCAAAAATTAGTTCTACCAAAATTTTCTAAACTTTACCCAAAATTCTATTTTGGCGTCCCGATCAAAAAAGCCAATCAGACAAATGCCTTAATTTTTACGGCGTAGTCGTAACGATGACATAAACCTCCCATGTTATCCCTATGGGAAAACCGCTAAATCTCTCGAATATCCACATTTTTCTGTTTCACACTTTAACGAATTCCTCCTAGTGCGTTTTGCCCACCGACCTCAAAATCGGTGTACGTCCTCTAGACAAGTGGGGCATCTAAAGTTATGCAAATTTTAAGGATAGCTTTTACGGTCTCTGTGCGACGGAGCCGCAAACGTTTCCCAGAATTCTGACTATTTGGCCTTCAGAGTGGCCTATAAACAGTAGAGTTTTTCCAAATGACATTATATTTTGCACAAAATTCTATTTGCCATCCTGATCATAAAGTATGAGAGCCAAAGTCATATTTTGTACGGCGTAACCGTAGCGATGACAGAAACATCCCATGTTATCCTTATGGGAAAATCGTAGAATCGCTCAAATCACCACATTTTTACGCTTCACACTTTAACAAACTCCTCCTAGGGCGATTGTCCGATCAAGTTCATATTTGGAAAATATCATCTACACAAGTGGGGCATCAAAACTTATCCATATTTTGATTCTAAGTGCTACGGTCTCTGTGTGGCGGACCCGCAAATATATATCAGAAATGGGAAAACAGCGAAATCTCTGAAATGTTCACATTTACGCTTCACACTTTAACAAACTCCTCTAAGGGCAATAGCTTGATCAAGCTCATATTTGGGGAAAATCATCTACACAAGCGGGGCATCAAAAGTTATCCATATTTTTATTCCAAGTGTCACGGTCTCTGTGCGGCGGACCCGCACATTTGACCGACATTTGTGTTCATTTGCACTGGATTGGCCATGTCCAATGTGTCGCCGTCTGTCAAGTTCTTTTTTTAATTCAACACAATAAGGGCGCCATCTTTATCAAGTCGAAAGCGCAGAGTCGGAAGGCCGGCGGCCCGCGAGGGCCGTTGGATGCCGCTTGCGGCTTTAATTTTTCTTGTTCTTCTTCAGCGCTTTGATCTCTAATTTGACCCCCTGAACATGCTCAAAAACTCACCAAACTTTGCCCAAAATTCAGAATCGGCGAAAAATTGAATTTTTTCTGGGCCATTTTTTTTTTCGTTAAAAAATGGCGCGACAGCGCCACCGACAAAAGTCAAAATACATTGCGCCTATGGGAGACGCCCCGAAGTCAACTTTGTCGTAAAGCTACGAAATTCGGGACACGCATTCCTCTCGTGAGGACAAAAAAAAAAATCATTGTGGCCACGCCCCCAGACTTACCCTATGGCCGCCATCTTCCTTTGAAAATGAAAACACGCTGTGTTAGCCATTTTGTTCACGTCAAACTTTGACGAACTCCTCCTAGGGCGTTTTGCCCACCGACTTCAAAATCGGCGTACGTCCTCTGGACAAGTGGGGCATCTAAAGTTATCCAATTTTTTGAGATACCTTTACCGGTCTGTGTGCGGCGCAGCCGCAAAGTTGGACAACTTATTTTGGAATATTGCAGATCTAAAAATTGCTCCCATTTGATCAAAACAAGTCCGATTAGGACCAAATTTGAATCAGTTGTTAAACTTTCTAGTTTGGACCAGTTTATGATGACAAAATTGAAATGGGCGCGATAGCGCCCCCTACAGAGTGACCTTTAAATTAACATTGAAGGTCAAAAATTTGTTTTACCAAAATGTTCTAAACTTTACCCAAAATTCTATTTTGGCGTCCCGATCAAAAAAGCCAATCAGACAAATGCCTTATTTTTTACGGCGTAGTCGTAGCGATGACAGAAACCTCCCAATGTTATCCCTATGGGAAAACCGCAACATCGCTCAAATCACCACATTTTTACGCTTCACACTTTAACAAACTCCTCCTAGGGCGATTGTCCGATCAAACTCATATTTGGGGAAAATCATCTACACAAGCGGGGCATCAAAAGTTATCCATATTTTGATTCTAAGTGCTACGGTCTCTGTGTGGCGGACCCGCAAATATATGTCACAAATGGGAAAACAGCGAAATCTCTAAAATGACCACGTTTTCACGCTTCACACTTTAACCAACTCCTCCCAGGGCGATTGCCCGATCAAGCTCATATTTGGGGAAATCATCTACACAAATGGGGCATCAAAAGTTATCCATATTTTGATTTTAAGTGCTACGGTCTCTGTGTGGCGGACCCGCAAATATATGTCACAAATGGGAAAAACACCAAATCCTTGAAATGTTCACATTTATGCTTCACACTTTAATGAACTCCTCTGTGGGCAATAGCTCGATCAAGCTCATATTTGGGGAAAATAATCTACACAAGCGGAGCATCAAAAGTTATCCATATATTTTTATATCAAGTGTCACGGTCTCTGTGCGCTGGAGCTGCACATTTGACCGACATTTGTGTTCATTTTCACTGGTTAAGCGCAGCTTTGTACATGTCCAATGTGTCGCTGTCTTAGTTCTTAGACAATTGCGTTAGCGCCAACTCTGTAAAATGCAGAGAGCAGAGTCGGAAGGCCGGCGGCCCGCGAGGGCCGTTGGATGCCGCTTGCGGCTTTAATTGTTTTTGTACTTGTTTAGTTGTGCGCACTGAAAAGCGTTCCAATCCTAATCAAGCTAAAAAATAGTAGCTACAATTTAAAACAAATAAATATTATTATTGTTTTTAACCACTTTTCATTTATCTTAAAAGGTACTTAATGGCTCAAGTGAATGTGTGTCAGTACTGTCACTGTGCACCCCGCCTAAGGCCCACAGCAGAGGAGTGCATTGTATGTGAATGACATAAGAGGTGATTGGTTGACAGACTAGACGACAAGGGCCATTTGCTGTGGTAGAAAATGCATTCTTCCTTGTGGTATTTTTAGTTCAGACTCATGAAAAGCACTGCTTGTATCAAGTGTTATAAATGACACCAAAATGCAAGAATGTGGTGCTCTTCCTCGTCTTCTTCCTCACTGCTTCAGACACACCCTGAGCTAAACAGCCCTCTCTCACAGTCACTGCAGATAAAAGACCTGACGATTGGCCCCAGGCTTGAACTGTGCTCCATCCCAAGTCCCCTTTTTGCTAAAATGAGAACTTGAAATCATCATGTCAGTCTAGTTTAATGAAAGGGAGTATTTTATATGATGTATCCCAGAAACGCGCAAAATCACCCAATTATCCGTCGCACTGAAGGAAAACTGTATTACAAAACCCATGTTCAGATATTAAAGTGACAGGACTTTGATGCTTATTTTATTAACTGCAATGTTGTGGTTTCTTTTGGATTCTGTTTCTGCTTGTAGTCATCATATCTATTCTATCATCTCTGAGTTTAACGCAGAGGCGATAATAAAAGATAAAAAAAAAAACGTATGCAGTTTTAGCATTAAACAAAAGCTAAACGCAGTGAAAAGTGAGGCATATGGAAGAGGAAAGCGGGACAGTGACCTGGATTGAGGTAGGAAAAATGTGCACTAAAACTTACATAGCAGCATCTACTAAATAAAGCCCCAAGGGAATATGTGACAGGCCGATGGAAAGTTTGTTACAGCAGCAGCAACGTACATAATTGGTGATCTAAAAATTGCTTTGATAAGTACAGGTTTTTAGATAGTCAAGTAGTTCTAAGCAGGGCAAACAGAATGTAAGAGTCCTCTTCATAATGGTTATTTGTCTCTGCATTTGAGCCCTCCTTCATAAGTTGCCCAAGTTCTGCACCAAAAGTAAGTCAGTTAACTAATCTATCTTGCATTTATTCAATTACAGGTGTCTTTTAAATTGTTTTATTCATATTTAAATTAATTATATTGGTTTTATTGTATTTATTGGGATTTTATGGTTGTTGTTTTAATTTTATTTGTCAAGATCAAATCAGTCTTCTGTGTTTTTTATTTCTTATTTGAGTTTCCCTGACTGTATAAAGTTAAGTTAAATGTAGTTAGAGTTATGTTAAATTTTAGGTTAAGCTTAAGTTTTCTTTAGGATATGTGAAGTTTAGGGTCCATTTGGATTAAAGGTGGAATGGACAATTTTTTTTTGCACATTTTTTTATCATATTTCCTCGTGGCGTGGATAAATCATTTGTCCTGCCACGTATCAACCATAAAATGCACCTATCGCTCACCTGCAGCCGCGTGCGGTTCGTCCCCACGTTTCCGCGTGCCTAAGCGCATGGATCTATCATAATATAGTTCCCTCAGTGTACGGGGCAAAATGAAGATGGAGAAAGACAGTTCGAGCTGACGCAGAAGTGGACAGAAATCTACGGGAGACGAGCGATGCGATGCACTCCGTTGCGCTAATAAACAAACGCACGTGTGTGTTGTATCAGTCCGCACGGGGGAGTGCGCATGCGCACTTCCGCCTGCGTTCTCAAATCGCCGAAAAATCGTCCATTGCGCCTTTAAGATTTGGTTTAAAATTTGAATGTGACGTTCAAGTTAACTTTCATGTCAAATTTAAGTTCAGTTTTAAACATAAAATAACTTCAAATTACATATATTTAATTTATGTTTACTCTTCACCAGTTAAACAAGGAATCAACCTTTTGTCTCTATAACTTACATCTTCCAGGTCACTCAGGACTTCTGGGAGCCTTGTAAATAATACCTTGTCATTAACTCGGATCAGCCTTACTGCTAGACCCAGTGGCACTTTGTCTATTCGATCCTGTCTTGCTTGCTTCACTAATGTATTCCAGGATTTTCATTAAGAATAACTTGGCCCATTGCGATATGTGTTGGTATGTCTCCGCTCATTCTCCCAGGGGTGGCATGTGGCCGTGGTGCCGCCACAGCCACTGTATGGTCAACATAACACGCAGGAAACCACAGTCAAGTCCCTATCTATTGATCTTCAGTCATTAGCTATGAGCTCATGGCGCCACTCACAGGCCAGCAGGACTCGCACGGTAACATAAGCACCTCGCTTTGCCCCTGATCCGCGTACATTACCCTCTGTGTGTCAAATATGGTAAGACATGGTGACAAATGCATTAAATCTACAAAAAAATGCTATTTGACATTTGTAGCTTTAAAAAAAGGTGCATTATGCAACTTATGTGGTGTGAGGCTTTGCCTACCTGTTTTTTTCTATATATATGTTAGCTTTTCAGCAATAACATATCCTGCAATTGAATATTCATTCATTCATTCATTGTCTACCGCTTGTTTCCTTTCGGGTTTGCGAGTGACTGGAGCCTATCCCAGTGACTTTGGGAATAATGTCAGATGCCATTCCTGTCACAACTAACCTCACAGTCACTGAATTACTGTATGACTAAAGAGGAAGATGGAGACATGCCAGTAGGGCTGCAACGTCATATTTTTAGAATCATAATTGTATTTGGACTATACAAACTCTAAGACACATGCCAGATGACCATTTACAATGACAGCATTATCAAATCAAAATCTCCAAAACGAATAAACAATTTCAAATTCACGCTTTCAGATTCATTTATTTATCAAGCCTCCAATCGCCATGATTCCACCTTTATTGAAAAAATATATTTCAAACTGTACAATAGAAATGGTTTTACTTGTTGACTTCAATTTAAAAGCTAATCGGTGACTTGTTGTCTACAGGAGGAATAGTTGTAGCACTAATCAGCAGCACAATGTCAGTATTGCTCTTAACCCAAGTAGTTTGGGTGGTGGATAGATACTGTAACACAGGGGTTTCAGAGATGCAGTCCACTTTAATTTATTATTATTTGTATTATTAATTAACACCTTAATTTCCTTTGTTTCACCAGGTAAAATGTCAAGATGAATTTCTTATTACAGTATTGGCGTGGGTGTGCGCGAGCTTGTCTAAATCCAGCCTCACTGTATCTTGAGATATATCATTGTGGACATGTCAGGCAAATACACCCGAGGGGAAGGGAACTCACACCAAATGAGCTTAAAACTAAAATACACATGATTCATCAGTTCAAACATTTACACGAGTCCTTAAAAAATGTCTCTAGTTTGTTTCTATACACTGTACAGCATTTTTACCACAAGAACTACGAGACCCACAAGCCTTTGCAGCAGTCGCCCCTCCCCCGCGCTGCTCGTCTCCTCGTGCCACATGGCGCGCGCGCGGGCTTGTGCAGAGGTCAGAGCGAGGAAAACACACGTCACATCTGGAAGGAAGAAAGGACATTTTGTGGACGTTAGAGATGCGCTAATTTGGCGCTAATGTGGAGTTAAGAACAAGAAAACAAACTTGTGTGATGATGCTCTGTGAGGAAAACATCCAGAGCAGTGCAAACCTGGACAGACCAGGAGCCACAGGTCAAAACACAGGTCAGAGTGTCAAAGTATGAACGTGACAGAGTGAAGCTGCTGTGAGCTTTGTCTCCACACTTATGTGACTGAAGACACTGTGATGAATGTTATCAGAATACAATTCTATTCATGAAAAGCTATAGTTTATTCACTGCTTAAATGATATAAAATAGTAAGCTCATCTTGAGTTTGAGCCGCAACAGCAAATAAGTCTTCAATATTTCATATCTGACCTCACATCATGCACCATGCTGCTAATGCATGAATATGGATTATAACACTGAATTATGTCGGTGTAATCCCTCATTCGTCCAGGCGTGTTCCATAGTAGAAAAAGCTTCAGTTGTAGTCATCTGGACTCAGTTTGAAAAAATAGACGTTTCGACTCTCATCCAAGAGTCATTGTCAATAACATTGTCAATAAATTCTGTTATTGACAATGACTCTTGGATGAGAGTCGAAACGTCTATTTTTTCAAACTGAGTCCAGATGACTACAACTGAAGCTTTTTCTACTATATAACACTGAATTGTCTTTCACAAGCTTCAGGTTTATACAAAATATTGTCCAAAAATAACTTAAGTCCAAAAATAACACTCCTGCTTTAACACTCTGTGCCACTTCCAGAATCAAATCAAATTAATGATTGCAGTCTAATAAATCAATCAATAACCAAAGCCACTCTAATCAACATTATTGTGATGAATCCAAGTTATTCTAAAGGTGCAGTGTCTCTTTTCAGGTGGGTTCAGTTTATCGTGGCAACTGCAGGTGTTTCTGTTGCTCAAAAATACCTTGGAAAAACATGCATTCCTACTGTCACCTCTCCACAGATCTGATCTATAACTTTTCCTGGTGTCGTCACCTACTTGTGTCCATGGTGAAGATAAATTGGATCACATGAATGCAATGAGACAACCCCAAAGTTACACGATTGACCTTTTATTGAGTTATTTTCAGTGTTGAATGTACATTTTAAAACACATTCTGTCAGGAGAGTTGTAAACTGTATCTTCCATTATACATTATCTACATTTTCAGCCTGCCTTGCCAAATCCATCTGTAGAAAAATTAAATTCAACCATCGGGGAAGAGTAGGGTCTGACACAAGTTGGCTCTTCTCTAAAATAGAAGCCAGCGCATTGATACGCTCTCTTCCCGTCAGTGCCCTCCGTGTCCGGGCTCCTATTGAGAGTGACTGCCCCTGCCACCGTGCGGTTTAGACTCCCCGCCACATCCAGACAGCCGCCTCATCCACAACACTTTCTCAAACATGGACTTAATATTACCTTCCCACAATAAATTGGCGGAGAGGGGCTGGGGAAGCGCTGCGGGCCTTTCTGTAACTGTAGCGTCTCGGATGTCATTGGGATGCTGAGATTCGGGGGGACAGCCAATCAATGCCCTGCACCACAAAGGCATTAGTCCACCGGCCGTACGATCAGTTTACCGCACAACAACACCGCCTCTGCGCCCCTTACTGGAAACAATTGATGCATTCTTGCAGTGAAATTAATATCCCATATTCATAAAGCCGCCAATCAGATCTTTCAAGTGCCACTACCCAGAATAATTGTGTTGATGCCTGCAAATCGCAAAACAAAAGACAGGGCAAAAAAAAAAAAGTACTGTCAAGCCTGGTTTTAGTGTCATCTTTGCAAAAAAAAAGTTTGCAGTCTGCCTCTTTGGGTGGACAGCAGTTGTTAGTGTAATCGCAGTGGCTCTCATTAATCTACAGTGCGGTGAAAAGGGTGTAAATGTGGGTGTATAGTCGTTGGTACACCAGAGGGCGCGTGGTATTATTAACCTCATCAATGAACAGCTCTGGTGATAAATGCGGAGATGAAACATGATTTGAATAAAACGCCCCAAAATCTTCATGTTTCAAGCAGCCTCACCCACGGGATTTATAACATGTGCGCACGGAATACAGCAAAAAGCAGTGTTTAAGAAGAATAATTATCTTTTGGCTCATAACACAGAAAATGAAGCCTAATTAAAACAAAAAGAAAAAGTAATTAACAAACTCATTTCTTACTATTTATTTTCATTCTTGCTATGAAATAAATGTTTTGTGTACAGGGCTTAATCAGTCAGCTTCCAAAAGACTATGCGACGGGCCGAACTGGCCCGGACCCTGACGGCTGTGTAAAAGTCTCAATACCTCCTCACGGGACCAGGCAGACGCAAGCACGTTACACCAACAACCTCTGACGAACCCATCCGGACTGGAGACATCTGCAGACATGTCTGAGCAGATGATCTGCTCAACACTTTCTCCAGGACCAACGCACAGAGGACGGGCTGGAGAAGAGGACCGGACCTCCATGTCAGGATTGACTGTGTCCGGAGCCCAGGACCATCCAGATGCAGACGTGACACGTGAGTACTTAAACATTTTTGTTTTAGCGGTTGACTGAGAATCTCTTCTCTGGTCCAGGCCACGAGTTTCAAACTGCCTATTGTAAAGTCGATTTTTATCTGTAGTTTTATGTAATAAGTTCATGAGAATTACTTAGTTTCTATTCTTTAACTATGTCGTCTACGTCTTATCTATGTAACATGTGTCTGCACTTGTGTCCTTAATAGAGGTTCATGAAATAATTGTAACACCAATTAACACGGTCTGGCCCTCCACCACTTAACTCGACTCGAATATGGCCCTCAGAGGAAAAATAATTGCCCACCCCTGTTCTAAACCATGAAAGTTTCAAGATTGTTAATTGACAATCATTTAACCGTATTTTTGTTTAAGCTTATCCTAATGACAAATAGATTAAGAGTCTGTACGTTTTGTACAGTTAAGAGTGGTTTTCATGTGCAGTTTAGTGTTTGTTTGTTTGTTAGAAAAAACTATATGGACCAATCAGCTGCGGGCAGAGTGGCATGTGACACAGATCCTCACTTATTCAGCAGAAATAACTGATCATAGTCAGAGCCACTTATTGAACATAAAAGGTTTGTAGCCATATATTTTTGAGATGTGCAGTACATGTACAAGAATGTCACACAGTTTATGGTCAGCAAAGAATACACCAATGTAACCAAACAGAGGACTGTGGAGGACATGAACATTTGGAACACGACTTGGAAAGTAAGTGATGACCTGGATGTCTAACCACGCCCAGATCTGACCAGGGCAAGGCACAGTGCGTTTGAGCCATAACCAGCTTTAAGCAACACGTGGACCTAAAGTTACTCCCTTTGCATTGCACAACACAGAGTAAGTTCTGGATTCTAGTCACAGGCTTCTGTATTAGGACCAGTGCTGCAACGATTACTCAAGTAAATCCAGTAGTTTGATTACGTTAAAGCTTTGATTATTGTTTTATTGCCTCGATTCGTTTAATTTACATATTTAATTAAAAACGGGTGAATCTGTGGGGCGTGGAGGCGACGGAACGACGTGTGACGCTTTGTTTCACACACAGAGCTTTGTTGTGTGAAAGAGCACGGTGTCTTGAGCTGTAACTCTGCAGACACCAGTACTGTGTTATTTAAGCAGAATCTCCTTATTTGTTATTGGCTTATTACTATGAACTATAACATTTATTCAAAAAATATTGAATTTGCCTTTAAATAGTTTACGGAATGTACAAAAAAATTACCAATTACTAGATTAATCAAGGAAAATAATTGATAGATTCAGCCCTAATTAGGGCAGTAACAAACTAATTTCTATTTATCATTTTGAAATACATTTTTAACCAAGTAACAATTGAAATATGGTGACGGAAGGTTTCTAAATAGAGAATATTTATGACTGTGAGTGAGTTTTGATATTGCCACAATGGTTTGTGTACCATTATTTAAATACAGCTCTGGTTGTTTTTTATAGTCGACCAGATGATTAATTGTGGCCAGTTCATTGATAAATTGGTAGTGCAAACAGTTCAAAATGGAGACTGAAATTCAACACTTTGGTGACTATATACCTTTGTATAAAAATAAAGTGTGATTTTTTTTTTCCTCCATGTGAGGTGGCAGAATGGTTAGCATCCACGAGGTTTGACCTTTGAGCTGGACAACCATCTCTGAGATAAGCTGCATGCCCTTCCTGTGTTATTGTCTTTTCTTTGACTTCACTCTTAGAAAATGAAAAAAAAATTACATCCTAGTAAGTCATTACATTACCTCTCAGTGTTATTTTAGTTCAATCTGTTCAGACAATCTAAACGTGATCGACATGCTGACCCCTCCTCACCCCTCAATCCGTGCCTACAGTGTAACACAATATATATCCATTACTGAAATCAAATATCACCATTGATTTATTTATGGGGAATGCATTAGTAAAATAATCATAATTGCATAAACGGCATCAATGAACAGTTAGATTCTTGCTAATGTGATGCAATGTGAAAACATGTTGCTAAGTGCACATATTTGTTTTACAATATTAAAGCTGCTTTCTCGAGTATAATGTCTGGATTTCATGAAAACTATTAGGGCAGGCGCATTTAGGGCGGGGCATTAAATTTGATCTAATCGATTAGGGTTCATCTCGATTTTATTTCTTCACCTCCCCATAGCGTGTGCCTCTGGGCTTCCGTAGCTCAGCCTCGCTACAGGAAGTTCAGGGCAAGCAACAGCCGCAGTGCAAAGAGCGTTTTTCCGGAAAAAACATGAATTGGATTAAATATGTAATGTCAGACGCAATATTACGCTTTTATGAGCGCGCTAAATGTATGGCGCAGCGCCTTACACGGGCTATTGAAAGAGAACTGGGAGAGGATTGCTACAGTGTTAGCCCGCGGCTAACGTGGAAACAAACAAACAAACAAACAACAACAGTCAAACAGTCTCTCGTGTGAAAAGCAAGCCTGGACTTGGACAGAAATCGTGAGGCAGAACTGTCCAGTGCAGTCACGGGGACCAAAGTTTTAAAAATGGGTGTGTTTCTTTAGGGTGTGTTTGTGACTGCTTTGAAATCAGCATTGTGTAGGCCGTTTCTATTTACAGTCTATGACAAAAATTAACATTGTAATCAAAAGAGACGTATTATTTACTGCACTACAACTTTACAATTAGTTTGTTTTGACATTTTTTGGTGTTTTGCCACACCTTAGTAGACGAGTGGGGGAAATAAATCCGAATCAAAACTAGAATTTTGGAAATTTCGGAGGCAAAATTACACACACACACACGCACGCACGCACACTCTCTTTTGGCATTCGTTTTGAGACACAAATATAAATTTATTTAATTCCAATCAATCATAGTAATGAGTCAATTTTCATTCATGGTGACATAATCGTACACCTCATAATACATTTAGTGAAACCCTGGCTGTAGATCATGGTGTCTGCTCTGGTGCACCATAAATATAAGGTCTGAATGAGGTAAGTGGCGCGGTAACACAGAGAGGAGCGTGCGTCTGAATTAAAGATGTTCTCTGTACAAATGCGCCAGGCGCATTAGATTAGCCTCAGTCTGTATGTGTCACTTAGAGCAGCAGGCCGGCCAGGGTGGACTGATGAAACGCCTGCTGTCTGGCCCCTGCGCTGCCACTGTAATGGGGAGTCATTGATCCGCTGGTCTTTAGCTGATTGAGTTAGATAATTAAAAAGCCTCTTGTATCAGCTCCATTAAGGATTGTTTGTGTTGCTTTCTTTTCTTCTTGTTCTTGAACAGCAAAACTTCGAGTGCTGAAAAACAACCAAGTTCTTTCTTTTTATTTAGCTGTTACTGGAAGTGGCCTGCGTTTATGCAATTGGGGCCCCCCTGATGACGTCACAATGGGTTGGATGATCCATCCTTACGTCTTTGGTATTGCCGATAATATTAGTGAAACATTTTTTAATCGCTTTGAAATCAATAATGGCATAGTCACAAACATAATCATTGAACTCTGGAGAGGCAGTGTTACAGTACTTTTAAATCCGATACAGAGGGAGAGTTAACCCAATCAGCAACGTGTCATTGTGGAGGGTGTGGTCTGTGGGTGAAAACTCACTGACGTCGGTGATTCAAAGGGAAACGCAACCTGCGTTGTATCAATGAAATTTCCCCATGTGTGGACAATAAAGTATTATCTTATCTTATCTTATCTTATAAGATGTATATTTTGTCACATTTGAGTCTTAATAGAGGTTGTTGACATGCTTTTAGTAAACTGAAGATGTTAAAATGTAGCAGTGGTTATATTTGCATTCTTTGATATGTATACAAATTTGGAACTACTTTGTTGTTTTTTATGTCTTTCCATTGGCGTTTGGCACACTATAACTCCCAAACTCTGCATTTACTCTTGTAGTTGTTGAATAGTAGGTGAAAGAGCAGCTCTTCTACATTAAAATGAATGTAGTGCTTTCCCCACACTGCTCCGTTAGTGAGCGTTCCCTCGGATGCTGACTGTACCTATGTGTTATCTGTGTGTAGATTGAATTTAAAGCCACCAACACCCTCATGAGCGAAGTGTGGCCTGGGAATTTAATCCAGGACTTTCTTGCTCTGATGCAGGAATGCGACCCACCCAACCGCTGTGCTGTAACAAATGTCCTCCGATTTATTAACCCCACATTGTTCTTGTATTATTGTAATAGAGTATAGTTAGATGTTTGTTCCCCCTCAGCAGCATGTTGTGACAAAATTGGACCACTGCCTGCCGTCTGCACCTAATAATAGTTTTGTATCTTTCCCGGAAGTAAGAGCCACAAGCAGTGCTAGGAGTGACTGCGCTTTGGCTGTTTGATCCAGGTTCAATTTGCTGACTGAAAAAAACATGCATGAGCCCTAAAAACGATGTGAATATTAACAATGTGCCAGAGTGTTTTGCCATTAGATAATCAGGTACCCCAGTTATAAGTGGAAACATAAAAGTTGTTATCCTGTCACACTAAAGGTCAAACCGCCACAGCAGAACCATCAGCCTCCTCAGCCTCTCAATCAGCTTTTGTTTGGACTATTTTAGACATTATTATTAATTAATGCTGCAACTTGCTAATCGATTGACCAGCTTATTTTTCTTTTTATTATGTAACTTGTTGTTTTGAATGCAAAAAAAAACTGAAAATATGAGATTTTGATGTTTTGGAGTCTACGTTTACCAGGTAATTGTTCATTATTCTAAATTGATTAACTAGTTTCAGCCCCAATTATTTTAATTACCCATGACGTGACCCCAATTGAGTAGACAATTTTGATCTCCTTATGCGCCCACCTCTTGCTTTGTTTTTGCAGACCAGGGTCCCTCTCTCACTCCCCATAAGAGTTAATGAAATGCGCGTTCGCGAGAGTTCTATGAGCTTCTATGTGACACTCCCAGCCCTGGATCATTTGTGATGCTGGTAAGCGACAGCCTTTCTCCCAGATTATAGCGCGATACCTTTTCATCCCTCAAAGTACTTTTAAACTGCAGATTAAAAAAACATCAAATGGAAAATCATTAAAGGCAAGGGCGTATTTAATTGGATGTGAAATGCATCAAATTGCTGCAGTGGAGGCCTATGATTGTAAGCTTTTAAATGGCTCAAAGTAGAATCTAATGTCAATGGGAGTCGTTTCTCAAAATGGACAACCACAGGGAGAGTTCGCGCTAAAGTGTTGGTTTGCTACAAAGAGCTGGAGCTCTCAGGGCCCGAGCCGGTGGACCACATGCGGAGACACAGCACTGCACTGCGAACAGAACAGCCAAAATGGGTTTTTGTGATTGCGACTAAGGACAACCTCTAATTAAAGTCCTGGATGCAGAAAAGTTATGGTTATGCAAGAATGCAAAGTAAAGGTCGAGTTCAATAACATTTGCCATAATCACGCCATTGTCACAGTTGGGCCTGAACAATGTATTAGAAGATGTTGCTTTCATTTTCTAGAGCCGATTTTTGAAAGGAATATCAAAATTTATGATCCAATATTTGTTAGAGATTGGCTCCACAAACCATTTAATTGAATGGTTTAAAGTTTTTCCTAACTGACAAGAATAAAGTCTTTGGGGTTGTAATGGCACCACTTTCTGAAGCCATTGTAAAAAAAACTATTTTGTGTATTATGCTGACAAAGAAGACTTTGAACTGTGTTTCATGTGGAAAGGCCCATAAAGCAGGTCAACGAATCTGCAATTCCAGCAAATACCGCCATAGCATTCTGACCTGTCCACCAGCTCAATTTTTACACGTCACTTCACTAAAATGCTGTTACGATCAATATATTTAAAGATTGACCAAAAATGTTCTGCTTTAATGTAATTTCCCCCCTGCCTAACCACTTTTTCAGGTTTATAATTTGACTTCCTGATTAAAAAAAAAAAAAACATGAGATCACACTCTGAAATTCTTTGACTATTCCATAGCAATCTTAAAGTAAAAAGTAAAAACTCTTCTGATGTCACATATATTATCATTTAACAAATACAGTACATGCGAACACATTATTTTGCGGAATTGTTGTTTAAAGGGTCAGAAAAATGTGTTCACTATTTCACAAACTGTTATCTGGTTGATGTAAAACTCTCATTTATATTTACAACAGGTTTTATTCCACCGAATAAAGTCAAAATGAGAATGAAACGCCTTCTAAATAGTTTTGTCATGTCATGTGAAGGAAACTATTATTACAATTGAAAAGTCCTCAATGTTGCCAATAATGGCAAACTGAAACCCATGAATAGACCGTGTAGAGAGCCACAGAGCCATTATGTAAAGTTTTCCAAACATGTTATATTTTATAAACTTAAACAGCAAGTATAGTAGGGACAGGCGCAGGGCCGGCCCAAGCCTTCAGGGGGCCCTAACCGAAAACATATTTGGGGGCCCCTCACCACGTCATCAGAATCAGTTTTATTGCCATTGTCAGTGAACAATTCACATATGGGAACTTTCTTCAACACAAACAAAGAGCACCAAAACTCCAGGGCATCCGTTTGCCAGTTAGTTTATTCTCAGCACCTCACAAGCTCAAATATTGATAACTTAAATCCCACAATGCAACTTGGTATCCCGCTGACATCACCTCTACTCCCTGTACAAATAACACACGTCCCAGATGTTTTTGGGTGTATTTGTGGGCGTTAAGGGTCTACAGCCACATTAGCACATTAGTTTAAATTAATGAACATTTTCAGACCTTTTTCGTGTATTCTGGTGCATTTTAATGTGATCCAGCCGGCTAAAGTAAGAGTAAAATGTTGAGGTTGTAATGCTATAAAATGATGATGTGATGAAACTGTGCCAGGAGAAAGTGACTAAAGCCAGTTATTAATACATTAGTGTACTTAATTACTCAATACAATATTGGCTATGAAAAATAATTATGGTCAAATTGATTCATTTTAACTGAAAATGTAAAAGTAATAGTTATCCTTACAAATTTATCTTTTACAGCTCCCAACTGTTCCTTCTTGCCAAAGTGACAAAACAAGTTATATTAAATTAAACAAATGGCATAAGCATTGCTTGATAACACTCATAAAGCTACACAGAGCAAAAATGTTAATTCCCAGAGAATGAACAGAACGAGAAGTGAAGGTCCAAACCTAGCTATAGTGAAGCGACTGCGTTTCTGCAACTTTGCCACTTTTATATAAAAATATATAGTATTATTCTATAACAGACGCAATCATAATATGTCTAGTTATGTTTCACTATCAATTTATTATAATTTATAACAAATAGTCTAATGATGCTTTTTAAATAAATTGAAATGTTTTATTGCTCTAATAAAAGTGAATTAGAATATAAATGTTTGTTCTGATCAGAACATCACACACTGGACTCCTGCGTGAAATAATGCTGCGATGTGATTGGCTGATGGACCTTACGTGCATAAACCTTTACATTCCTCTTATTGCACGCTAAGAAGTCAAAGTAAAACAGACACGAGTCATGATTGATCTCACACATGGTGATGTGAGAGAGAGGGGACGCAAACTCAAACCTGCTCATCTCTAACTGAGGCTGCACAGGGGCCCGGGACAGGGGCCCGGGACAGGGGCCGCACACTGTTCACTCCAAGTCTTACATCACAGGTTCTGGACGAGACGGCGCTCGTCCGGACCGGATCTCCGCCTCTTAGTGACCCGGGGCACAGACGCCCCTCCCCGGCCTCACCTGCAGCTAACACTATCGGGCTGGTGTAAATGTTAAGCTTATTATCTTTCATTCAGACATATTATTATGCGCGGGGCAGAGCTCTCGTCTCGCCTCCAGCCTGAGCGAACTAACGTGACAGAATCGTGTTGTTTCAAACAGCAGCATTAACCGTCTCTTTGTAAGAGAAGTTCAATACCTGGAAAGTGTTGTTGAGTTTGCAGTTTCTTTACATCGTCAAGAAGTTTCTTCTTTCGTTTTTTGGCATCGGGGGGATTTATTCCTCTGGACATGATGACCACGTTCTGTTGTGTTTATATTTTGCTCTCGATCTCCTCGCGCACAATGAAGTTGACCAATCAGCGCAGGTTTGCTGTCTTGGTTGCCAGATTGTCATTACAAATAAATGCGGTTTGTGCGTTATGTTACCGCTGTGTGCGCTGCCGCGCCAGCAGCGCTACTACACTAGTGGCGCACGCTGCGCTTGCACTTCGCATAAGACGGGTTGCCAGATTGGGGGCCCTTTTAACGCCTCGGGGCCCTACGCGGCTGCTTAGTGCGCTTATAGGCTGGGCCGGCCCTGGACAGGCGGTCCTGGATAGAAGATCTCTTTGTAGACTATAAGAAAAAGTTGTCTATAAGTGTGGAAGTACAGAAAAAGATAAGTGGAATTTTTAATTGCGAATTCGAGAACTGTTTCTGCAAAAGAGGGCAGAGCCTGCCTAATATCTTTACCGCTATTGAGGATACTTCATACAATTATTGTCTACAAATGAAACATAAATAAATACCAATAATGCTTTCCATAAGATTTGTTCTTTGATATTTGGCCACCTTTAAAAATAACCTTGAGTGTTTTCAGTGCGGCCTGTCACTCAGAGCTCAGCGTTTGAATGTCAAGTGCAGCTTTAAAGGTCAACCGTTTGAAAATAAGAGCTCTTAGTTTCATTTATTTTGAGGCACTGTATTATTATGTAGCCACACACAGCTGTATTTTGAACCACTTTGGACATATTAAGAGTGGATATTGCTCATTGTACAGTCTGGTGGTGTGTGCCTAAAATTGAATATCATGCCCAGAGTCACTAACCTCTCCAGCAAGATGAATTCTTGTGATTTTTGTGAGTTCACAAACTCTTGGGAATCCATCTTGTTCCCGCTCCCACTGATTCATTTTCAGTCTGCACCAGTGGTAAATCACATGGCATTCAGGGCCTGCAGGCAGGACTGTAACCAATCATAGAGCAGCATTGTGGTTTCGGGGGGAAGTCAAAACGACCCGAACCAAAACAAACATGGCGGCACCGAAGGCTGTATTTTGGCCTATTTTAGGAGAAATATGGACTAATGTTTTTCAAAAACGTGCACACAATGGCACTTGGTACGTTTGTGGATGAGAAAAAGGACTGTGCTTTTCTGAACACTGGATTGAACACATTTTGCTGTTGTGAAGCTTTGTTTAATCAGTGTAGTCCCGTCCCGGCAAATTTCAGAGAGAGCTCTGATTCGTGTGAAGAACTCAATCCAGAGTGCGACGGGTTACCAGGTCACCCTTGTAAAAGAGGTCTCGATCTCAGTGGGTTCCTACCTGATTAAATAAAGGTTAATTAATTAATGAATAAATAAATACATACATACAAATAATTATCTTGGAGCCAGATCACTATTTCAATTGTATCACTATTCATGTATTCATGTTCAAACACATTTTTTGTCAATTTAAGAAATATGTGTAAAGCCAATGTGTGTAAGAGAACACATTGTACCTCTTGTATGTCCTTTAGATTCTCTTGTGTTCCACATAAAGGCTGACGATGTCACAACACATTTTTCCTCTAAGGTGCAGTTCAGGGTCCCTGTTGTCAGAGGTCCTTCACAGTCAGAATCATATTTACATATAGTCATAGTCAGTTTTAATAGTATAATTCACCTATGTCGCTTTACCTTCTATTTATTCTGTTCATATGCTGCATGTGCTATATATTATATATGATACAGCTATATCTATCCCTATCCATCTCTAACTCTAACTCTAACTATACCTCTATATCTCTATATCTCTATCTCTAACTCACTGTGGATGCAGCAGTCAATTAATAGTTAGTCATTGTTAATTTCATGATAAAATCCTGAGTTAATGTTATTTGAAATGATCAATCATGTGAGCTTTGGCCCTTGTTTACAGTATGGTTGCTAAGTAACAGATATGAAATTATCTCTATGTATGTCACAACTGCTGCTAGCAAATATGTAGGCCTGTTTTAGGCATTGCTGGAAAAGGTTTGGGAATGCGACAAAGATGGTGGCAGTCACAAGCCAGTCCAAGAGAGTCTGACTGCATTCTCTGTATGAAGTGGAGGTTTTCCACCATCAACTCCCTAGAGGAGCGAAAATCTTTTTATTTTTTTATTGGGGACAATTTTATTTACTAAAGCCATGGGTAAACTGGGTAAGGGTTAGGGGTGAATGATTCAATATTAAACCACGATGTGAAGCTATAGAGCTTCACTCAATATATTCATCCACTGCAGCTAGACCCTTCTCAATCGGAGGTGCGCTTCCCCTGCCACCTTGTAAAAAACAAGTGTGCCTGCTGCCAATATACAAAAGGAAGTAAAAGTGTACATTTCACCAAACTAGGCATGGTTTCGAGTAAAATCTTAACTCTTGAAAAGCCTCATTGCATCTACCAAAACAACAAATCTATTAAAAGAAATTAAGAAAGGGAAGCTGGCTGTGTTCAAACTGCATTATTTCTAAGTAGAGGCAGTAGTTCAAGAGGAGGGGTACGTTGTAAATTGTACATTGCTATTGCTGTAGAAGCTGCTGAAATGTCTCTAAACAGACTTGGAGTGCGGCTTTAAGTGTTTGCTACATTAAGATAAATCTGTTCTGTGTTTAATGTTAAAAGCCCGAACCACGCCGCCCTAATCCTCCGCGTTTCTTTGGTTTGAGTGATATCGATGCCGACGTCCCTCTGTCATCTGCTATAAAACTGCTTAGGTTTCAATAGGCCCGGGCCGCCCTGTTATTATTTGATAAATGCTTTTCCTCTGAGAGCGCGTCGAGTCCTTTACAAGAATTCCTCGGCTCTTACCAAAAGCCACGGCACCAGGAAGTAATCTAATAATGAACACGACACAAGTTTACGCACTGCCCTGTGTCGCTGCCTAATGTAAACAATGGTGCCACCTCTAATGGACTACAACACAAACGCGCCCATTTAATCACGGTTAGCTTGAGCGTCGACCAAAAGAGCAGGAGCACAGGCTAATGACCCGTGAGCAATAAGCAAGTGTTAGGCTCGGTGTAGAAGATACAAGGAGCGTATCAATATTTTAAAGCCAAATCGTGCGGCGCCGGCTCTAACCACATTAGCTCTGTGATGTCTTCTGACAGTACGTTGTTAGTGCTACTCCATTTGCTTTGTCTATCATCTTATTCTCCCGCGGTAACGCACACAGCACCGTTATATTTCATAATTTGTTTTGCTTTCAGGCCTGATTTGTAAATGTGCACATTCTAATTAGCCATAGCTACGGTTTCCAATTTATTAAATATTAAATGATTCCTGTGGTGGAGTGTTTCTTCACATCCCCAGATGAAAGTTTGCGGTATGTAAATTCAATTGCCTCTTAGATGTCAGCACTTTCTAAATGTCCCATTTTCTGACTGACGCCAATTTCTCTGTTGTTTGTTTGTACTGGCCCTGTGCGTAGGTCTAGCCAAATCCATCCACATTATAACAGTGTTTTAACAGAATTTAACATGACCTGTCAGACTCCGAGCACTGCTTTGGTGCTCTTCATTAGTCCTGTCTTAATCATCAGCTTTGGTCACTCGCACGAAGGATGATTTGCATTTTCTTTGAAGATAAGTGGAAAACATAAAAGTGCTGTTCCTATATACTGTAAGGGCCTTAGAAACGGAGAAAGCCTTGATTGACATTTTGGGTCCACCATGCTGCTTATACACAACAGAAAGTAAGGAAAGTTTAGAGTTCGGCCTCCGCTCAATACAGCTTCTGCTCAAATTCTAGTGTAGTTCTTAGTTAGTGAAGACAGCTGTTATTCTATTATACCGGGGGTCTCCACAGCCCCTTCCATGTAGCTCCCCAAAGGATTTAATTATTATACATTTGAGTCTGCAAAATTCATTTTGCCTGACGAAGGCCTAGTTGCTGAAATGTTGCCTCTTCACCTGTGAATCAAAACTCACCTTGCAAGTAAAACGGTGTGCGGAATTTTTTCCGTCCCCAACGCGCTTGCTGTAGAACTGTCTAGAACAGAAGCACTGTCTTCATATTTAGTAATTATACATTTGCCACTGAATAATTCAAAAGTTTTTAATAATAATAGATTTTTACAAGCATCAAACTGTACTCCATCCAAGGCTAGGTCATTAATAAGGGTAATTTTAGTAAAAGTAACTCTTGTTTGGTTGGAGACACCTGCATATTCTAGTGCATGGGTGTCAAACATGCAGCCTGGGGGCCACATCCGTGCCCCCAGACGTTTTAATTCGGTCCGCTCAACATTTTTTGTATATATGTATTAATTTCCGATAGATATATTGCGTTTTTTATTGGTAGAACTACAAGTCCCACAATCCTTTGCCGCTGCGGCCCCTCACCCGCGCTGCTCTGCCCTGCTGTGTGTGCTACTGGGGCAAGTGCCGAGGGCTGAGAAGTGCCGATGCGTTGTGCACTTTACAGACTTGAGTAGAGGTCTGAGCGAGGAAAAAGACCTGTCGTTTTGGGAAACACGTGGAATAAAGAAAGAAGGCAAGCTGTGCTAAAAGCGGTGCTAATGTGAAGCTAACAACAAGAAAATAAACTTCTGTGATGATGCTCTGCAAAACCTGGATGGATCAGGAGCCAGGTAAAAAAACAGGTCTGTGTGTAGTAAAGTATGAAAATGACAGAGTGATGCTGCTGTGAGCTCTCATTTGATTCACTTCATGAATAATTAGTCAGTAAAATAAGCTTAAACCATAAAAATAGCTCATATTGAGTTTGTGCAGAAATATGAACATATGTGATAGAAACACTTTTCATTCTATGCAACTGCTTCCCACACTCTATGGCCCAATGTGACTTCATGAGCCCATTAGATGTTCCTATACCAAGAACAACCTGTCTCACCTTTCCATGGCTCTGCCTGCTGTTCCTGTTTTGTTTTTTGAGATCTGAAATGTTTGTGAACGCCACTTAGATTGAACAGCTCGACATTTATTGAATGGCCACTTATCTCGAGTGAACTTCACACTAATTAAGCTTTAAGAAACACATCCATCAAGCTACTGAGCCAGTTAATTCACAGCTGAAGCGGGAATCGCAATCTCTTTGTATGACACCGGCTCGGTACCGATACAAAACAGAAAGATGTAGGAGAATCTCTCTGCAGTCTATTTTTTATTTACATCACACTAATTACGGCTGTATTAACTGTGTCTAAACAAGATTCCATCAAACTGTGATCAATCTGTAAGGACTGTATTTATTTTATCTTGTATACCATATTTTCCGGACTACCTTTTTTCATAGTTTTGGCCTGGGTGCGACTTATTATGTACTTATATTTATACTTATATACTTATACTTGTTCTCCAGAGCGACATATATGTGATGTTATTTGTTATTTTTACACTTGCAACCGCATTTTATACTCCAGTGCAACTTATATATGTTTTTTTCATCTCTATTATACATTTTTTGGCTGGTGCAACTTATACTCCAGTGCGACTTATAGTCCGGAAAATACGGATATTAATATTGCTGAAAAGTGCCTGTTGTTGTTGGAAACTCTTGCCTCAATAAGTATGCAAACCTTAGTAAATGGAGCGTTCGCCCACCTCCCCGAATGTTAGCGGTTTGATTCCACCTCAGCAATTCCTATGTTTATATGTTGTGTGTGAATGAGTGAATGGGTGGATTCAAGGGGCCAAAGTCACAACCTTTTGAAGGGCACTTACGACTTACCAACATCGACTTTGGGCAGTGACTGAACAATGCACATAATCGTAAACAGACATTGAGTCCCTGGATTAGCGCTATATGAGACCAATGCATTGTTAGGCCCTGACCAGATTAATTTCAGATTTTGTGATCTAAAAAAATCTTATATAGGGACAGTAAACGTAAACTACAGCTTGTACTAGGAATGTAACTACTTCTAAATCTCTCTACGATATTAACCCGATATGCATTTTATGGTACGATAGTTATAGCAATATTTTGGACTTTGTTTTCTCTCAACTTAAATAATAAATGTGCTAAAAAACAGTAATGTCTGCACTGAAATGGAGCACAGGATCATGGTCTGTTTTGCGCTCTATATGTTTTTTTTAGCTGTTTCTGCCATGGAACTTGTAATGACAGCCCATCTTCTATCATATTTAGTTTTAATATGGCAGCAAAATTCAAATAAAATCATTCAAAATATATATTATTACTAAGCTTTTTCATGGTTTCCAGCAGCTTTGGTGTCTTGCACAGAGGCACAGCTCGCCACGTAAGAAGACTTTGAGTTTAACCTTTGTCTGTACGGTCTGCTCTGACAACACTAGCCAACACCGTGTTGTGGCGCTAATGATACATGCTTCACCAGGCCAACCAGCCGTATGCATAATATTATTGCCTCGGTAGCCTATTGTTGGTTTTGTGGTTTACTCACAAACAGTGGCCTAACCAGACCAACCAAACTGTATCATTACAACAATTTATGTCATGCCTAACTACATGCTCCTCTTTACTGGAGGCCCTGGCTGCCTGCGCGCTACCGGCCCCTTTTGCATAATAAACCTCCACCCAATTTGTCATGAAATCCCTCATTTGCTGGATCCTCCGAACGGCAGATTATGCTTATTTTTCATTTGGACAGTGGGAGCCAGAGCCAGGTGTTTGGCAGCAGCGGAGTGTTCAGGTGTAACTGTGCCTCTGACGGGACATGACGAGCGGAGCCACATGAAGGATGAGGCGTGGAGCGTTTTTGGAGAGAGGGGCAGCCCGCGACCCCCATCCCACAAGAACCCCCCCCGCTCCACCCCACAGGCAGCAACGCCAAGGAGAGGAAACTTTCTTCTGAATTAGTTCTTGCTGGAGTCAGCGCCTATTTCTTAATTAGCCAGTTGAAAGCATATTGGAAATACAGCTGTTAGTCGAAGAGAATGGAGACAAGATTAATTTCGTGTCCCTCCTGACAATAGTGGGCCAATCTTTAACAAGTGCTTTTAATGAGACGGATAATGCAGAACTTTTCTATTACAAAACCTATTGTGTCCATGTAGTTGTATTAGAAAATAGGCCTATTTCGTGCATTTATCTGGACACAACTAAGGCCATTTCCACTCTGCCTATTTCTCCATTCATCATATTCTAAAATGGCATTGTTTCAAAGTCCAACATCATAAATATAATGGGTCGAACATTGTCAGTGTAGTGATTTGATTGGTTGGCTAACATTTCTTTGTGTTGTAATAGTATATATAGAGTTTAGAACCTTCACAAGTATTGAAAGCACTTAACATCAATGAATCATTTTCACATTCAAACATGTCATTCACCCGTATACTATTGTACGCAATACTGTCATTGGGGACAATATTTTTGAAGTATCTTGCCCAAGGACATGATGACAGTATGCAATCATGGGAGTGGTAACCTTGTCGATTATGTTCTAGGTTTTCTACATCCTCCACATAGTTCACACATGCTTGAATTTGGGAATCATGAATAGAGAATTCGCTTATTATAAACAACATATTTATATTTATTCAGAAAGGGGACACATGGGTTCAAAGACTGGGTTTCAGCTTGGAACTTGGCAACCCAAATGACTCAAATGATTCTCATTCTGCTTTCTGATTAGAGAATTGTCTTCCAAACCAACTGCATGTTTTTGTAACTAAAAGTCAACATTACAACAGTAAAGTAATATTGTATTTGAACATGTTTACTTGGTATCTGAGGGCACAGAAATATTGTGTGTGAAATTTTTAAATTACAATGTGACATACCCTTTCTTTTAAAGGCACTGTACATGAACAATTTAACCAATTCATTTTAAAGCGTTTACAGCAGTGCAAAAATATTCCTCACTTTCTTACATAGTCTGAGCGTCCTAAAATCTTTACCAAAATTTGTTAAGATGAAGATAAATCTGTTGATTTGACGTGGTTGTTAAAGTTCAAGTCTGAGTCCATTATTACCCCAGTATTCACGTTCATGGATTTTTAGGGCACACCCAAAGCTTTAAAACTGCTTTTTCAGACTTAAGCATCATATAGCAAAGCACATGGATCTTTGTAATCTAGATAGAGCTTGTATTGTGTTTTTGCTTGTGTTTTGGTTTGATTGTTTTACTCATTTCCAAGACATGAGTTGGGTAATGCAGCTTTAATGACAATTTTGTTGAACAGTTTGTTGTGTATTGGGCTGCATGTTAATAACATAATATCATTTTGTAGATATATATGGACATGAACACTTTTATTTTGTTGCCAGCGGGATTGATTATCAGTCGTATAATTCACAAGTCTACATTTTGCCGTTCTCCCTCTTCAGATAAATCACATTTCCACGTGAGATGATGTTGACATCTTCATCAGGTGCTGTGGCGTAAGCATGCCTGCAGCCAGCTCATCTCAGCACTCATATTAAAACATCCTCCCTCTGAAATATTGACTTTAATATCTCATTTGAAAAATTCATGTAACCTTTGATGTTAAATCCATGCTCAATTTTGCAGAATATTATAGGAATAAGCAGAAAGAGAATATCAGGCATTAATGTGTGTTTTGTGCTTGTGTGCTGATCTCCTCTGTGTTCTTTTGAGTCCAGCGGGGAAGAGAGGGCCATTACGACGAAATGAAAAGACCTATTGATTGGACTCTTACGCCTTTTCTATTTGCCTCATTTCCTAAATGCATGATAATAAGGGTGCACGCAGCCACTGAAACCAACAATACTCCGTAATGAATGCAAGGCTAAAGAATTAGCCCAAGTTTGCATAATGATCCACAGATGTTTCCATCAATGGCTCATATGCATTTCGCTGTTTTGTTCCATTTGCTAAATACGTGCTCGCCGCCTTTTACCATTATGATGCAATCAGCGCATTATCACATGATTTCTGTTTTGATGAATGTGTTGTTAGTGGCAGACATGTCGGAGGATGTTTAAAAAAAAAAAAGCTTTAATAGCTTTAAGTAGTGTAATATTAGTGTTGATGTGTTATAACTGATAATGGAGGGAGCACTGAATTAAAACCAATATTGAACATAAATATGGCACATTTCTGAGCATTTTTACATAACCCTGCTACAACGGGAAACACATGCACTCCTTTTGGGGTGTGGAATTTGGCCTCGACCTTCTTGCTGTGAGACAGGGGTGCCAACCACCATAAAGCTGTGCTGCCCGACCAAAGCGTAATAGTTAAAAAAATATGGCTACACTAACATTACTTTACTTTAGCTAATAGTTCTGGCAACATGACCATTAAACGTGTTATAATATTGTTCCCTCATCAAAAACATATCTAGTTTTATTTGGTTTCATGCACGCTTGTTTGAGGAATCCTGTTAAGTAAGTCCTCTCCCCTCTGAGCCTTAGAAATACACCTTTTCAAATTGCCCAGGATTGTGATGACATAGAAAGAGCTCAGAGATCTTGTTAGCTGTTCAAGACCATAAATTCTCATCAGATAAAGTTTTCAGCGTTCATTAAAACTGCATGCTTGCATTGTCATGGGCAAGCTAGCTTTTGCTTATTTCCCCTTTGTAATTTCCATGGCCTGTAATTTTCCGTCTGAGAGCTTGAATACAAACCCTTCACTGATATAAAGGAGTTTTGTATTTCCTCGATTCGTTTAAAGGTCCCATATCGTGCAAAATCTACTTTTCAGAGCTTTTAACCTTCTTACAGTGCTATTTGTGCCTTATATGTGTGCCCAAAGTGTTTTTTTTTATTGATTCCCGCAGTTTTTAGCTACAGAACAGACTATATCCTTTCGTCGAATCTGCACATTGTTGGGGGGTAGCTACAACCGCGCGTCATCACCTTAACCACGCCTCACCATTCCCCCTTCTCCCTCCCTCCCCTCCCGTCTACGCCGAGGGGGAAAGGGGGAGTGAGGGTGAGTGCTGCCGCGAGTCTCTCTTGCTCCGAGTGTGAATGAGGAAGAGAGCCATGCGGCTAGAGTCACGTTGCTGCGCTGTAAATCATTAGACTTGTGTTGTAGAACAACAGTTACATTTGAGTGTTGGCACAGACGATGGAGCGCGGGAGCTGTACATACACCGTCTCCACGCTGAGACTACGTCACAGGGTGGGCAGGGGAGCCAGATCGCTCTTCGCAAGGGTGGGGGCGAATCTCAAACTAAGCCGTCTGCATTAACCGGTTTGTGAGCGGGGTCCAAGGTCTGGGTGATATCATAACTATTATGTTATGGGTGTTGCACAACCCTTATTATTATCAAATATACCCTTAGGATAGACTACGAAACGGGAAAAAAGCATGAAATGGCACCTTTAAGTTCGAAAACATGAGGTGCTAAAGTAAAGTTACTCGAGAGAATGATAAATGCCAATAACAATACAAATAATGCAGAATGTGTTCTTTTAAGGCACTAGATTTCTTGGAGCAATTCATTAAGCCATACACCAAGCAAGAAACTCATGTGAACAAGTTTAAGCAAGCAGGCCAAGATTAGCTTCAAAATGGATCTAGATATTTTTTTCTAAGATATGAAGGCATTAGTAATAGAATAGAAAGTAAAATGCACTTTGTTATACGCTTTGCAAAAGTTGGTGCATCACGCTCTTGGCCAGGTTTGTCCTACGTTTATGTTACCGATAAAGGAACAGAACCATGTCCAATCACTTACTGTAAGTCTCCTTATCACTCGCAGTTTGCCAATAGATGAAGGAAAGGTATGGGACTTCTCCTTTGGGCAAATCGTAGGCGCTGCTCCCGTAACCAGCATAGCTAAACATAAAAGCAAAACAAGGTTATCTGGAGTCCCCCCGCTTTGATCCACAGTACAGCAGGACTGTTAAGCGAGAAGTTAATTGTGGTGTCTTGCTCTGCCGAATGCTGTTGTCTAATTTTCTCTGGCTGTTTGCGTGTGCATTACCCTTAGGCAGCAAATTTGCATAATGAACAATGTGAGACGGGGCGCTGTTTTGTCAGTCCAAGTGCGTGCGGAGGGGCGTGGCTGCTAAAGAAGCCTTAACACATTGTTTTACAAGACACAGCAACTATTGTAGTCTAAGGTAAAAGGTTGGGGGTTCAAATCCTTCTCTTGTCAGGTTATACTGTTGTATGTTACCAGGGACAATAATTGAGGCATGAACTGGGGAAATGTTGGGTGCTTGAGCAAAAATACTACGTAACGCGTTTCCTGCACCCATGTAATCTAGTACTCCCCAAGTTACTTTTTCAAATCAGTAACGCATTAGTTTTGGTTGGGTCTCATTTCCTCACCACAATCCCAGAACCAAGTTTGTTTCCCAGCCACAGAGTAAAGAGAGATCCGCAGCACCAAACACTCAACGCTTGTTGTGAGCCTGCTCATTGTGCCACTAGTGACTGGGACTCGTTTTGAAAAATTCCGTCTCCTTCGTTATAACCACTATTTTGTAGCTGAGGAGTAAATGTAGGGTAACTCTCAGAGACTCAGGTCTTTTGGAGTGACAGGGCCACTCCTGAAGACCTTCTATGACTCTGTGGTGGCATCAGCCCTCCTGTACGGTGTGGCCTGCTGGAGCAGCAGCATCACAGAGAGGGAGAAGAGGAGGCTGGACAAAGTCATCAAGAAGTCCAGCTCGGAGCCGAGACTCGGTGCAGGAGGTGGGGGACAGGAGGGTCCTGGCTAGATTCACATCTATGCTTGACCATGAGTGCCACCCCCTGCAGGACACTCAGGGGGTGAACACACACACTGTCCGCTCTGGAGAGCAACTTCAGTGAGAGACTGATCCACCCTCGCTGTGTGAAGGAAAGGTTTCGCAGGTCTTTCCTTCCTGCTGCTGTCAGACTTTATAACAAACACTGTTAGTCCTGAACACTCGCAATACTGACCTAACCATGTGCAATTCCGTCATATGTGCAATTACTGTCGTGATTCATGTGCAATTACTGTGAAATTCATGTGCAATCCATGTGCCGTCGTGACACATATTCATGTGCAATTACTGTCGTGATCACATGCAATGGTATTTATGTATGTATTTATTTATTTATTTATTTTACCTTTATTATTTTCCCCTCCATCCTTTGTTGGGAAATGGGAGGTTTTGTCTATGGGAGTTTTTGTTTATATGAGATCTTCTACTGAGAGTGTTTTTCAAACTTCCTATAAGTGATCTGTTCTTCTGTATCTACCTTTGTATCTACCTGCGTTGCATCAATGAAATTTCCCCATGTGGGACAATAAAGGAATATCTTATCTTATCTTAACGGCAATATGATGAGTTTGATTTAAATAAACAACAAGCCTAAAACAGGCACTTTCTGTTGGTGTGCATCGCTGCCCTTTCTAATCCATTTTTAATCTAATTTTGTTTTAGCAATGTTTTTCATTGCTTTGTGTTGTGGTAATCTGTCAACATAAAAGATAAATAAAGCTCAGTCAAACGCATTTACTTTGCTTATTTATTTGATATTTTAAAGATTATGTTACTGTGTTCAGCAACGCAAAGGCATTGTTTGCAACAAAAAAAAATGGTTCTGCCCTTGTAAAGATACATTGTCAAAGCAGCTCTTGGGGACAAAATGAGACGGCTGTGTGCTGCTTTCCCATTTCTAAGTTTGCCGTGGTTCTGGAAGTTCATTGGTTATTCTTATTTGCCATCGAGATTCAGATAAATGCAAATAGCCTATTTAGAGTTAAAAGACACAACAGAGGCTAAGTGGTAACTAACGTCCATAACACGATTGTTTTCAGTCCCATGTAAAACTTAAAATTCTGCTAAATGTTTTAATAACTTAGTGTTTCTGCTCAGTTTTTACCACATAGCTGATTGGCCCTGAGCAAGCTTTCAAACATTTAATGTTTATATTTGTTTCCAGAATCGCGGAACCATGAGGTGGGCAGTCACTGTCTCTGAGCTCCATTACAGAGTTTAATTCTCTGAAACCCATGAAGTGCGCTATTAGAATGCTAGTTCTACCGCAATACATGCTCTGGCCTCAAACAATTTAAAATGAACGAATGATGAATGAACGAAATGAATGAACAGTTCTGTTTATTATTATATTATATTTAACATATTTTTAACATATAACAAAACACATAGAACAAAGCAAGATAGAAAAACAAAAGTGGACAAAGACATCCTAAATAAAGTCACGGCACATATTTATCATGGTAAGAGTTCCATGTGGTCCATAGTCTCTCAAATTAAGTCAAAATGTGATTTATTTATTTTTTCCCATTGATTGTTGGTGCAGGTTGTGTCATCCATTTTTTGTGAGGGCCTTTTCCCCTGCCTCTAGGACAGTGGTTCTTAACCTGGGTTCGATCGAACCCCAGGGGTTCGGTGAGTCAACCTCAGGGGTTCGGCTGAGGTCAAAACACACATCAGACTCATACGATTCGTGCTGCATGGAATTTGGTGCGCTCAGTTGTCGACTTGTGACTGTCGTGAGGGTACGTCTTATGATTTCTTTCTTAATATTTTAGATTGACTCAAAGCTCACCTTTCTGGGCAATGTCTTGGTACCAGCTTGCACCTAAGAAGGCCAAAAGGACCAGGGAAATCGCCAGAGTCTAAACTGTATCAAAACCCCTTTTGGGATAAGACCTGTCACCAGTCTGGCCCCAAAAGGGCCAAAAGAACCAGCCCAGAGTCAAGCCTGTGTGAAAGCCCTCCTTTCTGGGCTAAGTTTTGTTAAGTTCTGTTAAGTGCAAAACTTAGATCATAAGAGTTTAAAATATTTGTTTCGTTTGTATGTTTTGATTAGTTCTTTCCATGTCGTAAGCACAGATCTGACTCTACTTCCTCTAAATTACTTGCGTTTGTTATCTGCCATTAAAGGAATAATTTTTGGTGCCAAATTTGAATCTCATTTCCTCGTGGCGTGGACAGCCGAGTAGTCCTCCCACATGTCAATCATTGCCTGCGTCCGTCCTGCAGCCTCGTTCTGGCTCGTCCCCAGGATAGCAGCACATTCGGAAGAGACGGAAATCTGCGGGGACGAGAGACACGATGCAATCCGTTTCACTTATAAAGAAACGCACCTGTAGCAGCGGGGCTGTTGCGTGCTTGCGCACTAGGTTTGATTGTAGGCGGCATTTTGGAAACAACAGGAGGGTGGGGGGTGAGTGTGCGCATGCGCATTTTAAAAAAAAGGGACTAACAGTCACTTGAGTTCTCAAAACGGCGAAAAATCCTCTATTATTCCCTTAAGGCCTGTTCAAGAATTGCATGTTTTACTATACAGTAGAAATCGGGTACAGCGCCCCCCTGACAGCGACATTTAGGCCATTAAATTATAAAACCTGTTTCCATAATTCCAAGAATAATTTCTCCTTATTAGTGTTTATAGCCTTTGCAGAGCTACCACAATCCCTGTTTAAGTGTCTGTAGGTGTTAGTGGCAATTAGCTGCTGTGCATATGCGTCACTATACTCAAAATGCTATATTACCCCTAAAGGAAATGATACTACATAAACAATATGATACGCAAATACAAAAGTGAACTGGTAATGTTTTTGGACATGGTAGACTCAAAAGATTGCAGTTAGCTTAAAGGACCTGGACTTGAATTTGAACCATGAGTCAGGAGGTATTAGCCCTGCCCACTTAGTTCTTTCTTCCACTCTGATATTGCACCATGACACAGAAACAACTGTCTGGGATAGTCATGACCGGGAATTGGATGTCTAAAACAGTATCAGGATGTTTTTAACCCACGATTCTCAGTCTCTTATTGGACAAAAAGAGGTGACCCTCTATAGCTTCAATATTATTACCCAACAAAATGCTTTATAAAATGCACAGATTATATATATGTATTACAATTTACTTTTTTTTTTTAATTTAACTGTGTTTACCATATTATGCATGATTTAAAGGGAATTAAATAGCTTATTCCACACCTAAACTTATTGATATGTGCCCTCCTTTGTGACCACCACACCAATGTTCCAAACCAAACCGCTCAAAGCCTACAAAGTGTCAGAAACGTTTAAATGTTCACAGCGGACCCCCCCAGACATTTGTTGTATCATATTGATGGTCAGCAAATGTTTCAGAACATGAACCATTTGACGCCAACTGTCCCTAATGAAGTGGTCACTGGTGCATGAATGATCCACTGCTGTCACTAAAGACTTGTGCAAATCTGTTTCTTTAAAATGGGAATGGGAATTGGAGCTTTCAACAATGTACGGGCAGTGGATAGATTTGAAATAGCTGAGCTACAATGCATTCATATTTAATTGCAGTTTTTCTCATACGGATTGCAATTACATTTGCAAGGTGAAATATGAACTGACAAACAATGTATTTCAGAACATGTTTGTACAGAGCTAAACTAAAGAGTGTTTCCCCATTCGCCTCTTGACCACCACCAATTACCACTTTTATGTGTATGTATGACGGGTATAGGAGGTAGGTGAAAACAGGAATTTTCTGAACTCTTGAAGGGCACTAGGATTACTCAAACATGTATGAATCAATCAATCAGTCAATCAGTCAATATACAACTCTGAGTAAGATAATGATAAGCAAACACTATCATAACACTGTTAAAATCTCATAAAAGTTGTTTTTTCATAATGTCTCCTTTAAACTGCATGACACTCTCGGCCGTTACCAGCACACGATAAAAGCTATTTCAGACTTTCTGTATTCACTGTAATCAGGACTGAACACCATTGACGTTTTTCCTCAAACCTTCATAATTTTAAATCTTAAAAAGCACCATTGCTCAAGTGTGCTGAATAAAGCTCGGACAAATATGGGAACTTAAAAGCCAGTAGATTTTGGGTCTTTAGACTATAACACACCTGCTTTAAGCCCTGGGGAGCTTTCTGTGCAGCTCTAGTGGTCAGCTCCACATTCATCACTGCTCCGGCCCTAAAACACCCTGGGTTTGGCTTAGCGCATCTGCGAGGTGCCAGAATGGACTCCTCATAGCGGGACAGTTCACCCGCTGTTCTTTCGCTGCCTCAGCTTAACACCATCCTGTGTCCTGGGACATCACCTGCACAGGGCCAGCTGGTCTCCATGTGCTCATAAGCATGTCTCTAATACTGTAATATTTATAGACTTATAGATGTATGTCCTAAATGTACGTCTAATTGGAATGTATGGGTATTTTAGCCATTAAATTAATCTTATTTTTAAAGCAAATATATCATGCTTTTTCATGTAGTTAATTAATTGCATTATAAAATAAGTAGATAATATTTTTACTTAATTGTGTTCATTGTAAATTGCATTATTAATACAACAGTTTAGTACTAGAAACAGGTCGATTGACTTTCAAAACTGCAGATCTGAAAAGCCCCGCTCTTCATAGTGACATTTTACTGCAAGCAGCGGATTGTCATTTACATGTATACATTTTCTTTTTGAGTGTTATTATTTTCAAATAATAATAATCAAGTACAGAGATGTGGGTGGTAATAACGGGTAAGTGAAAACTGACTTTTTTGGAGTACTTGAACCTCAGGTGCAGTTACTCAAAAGTGCATGAATCAAACAAAATACAACTTTGAGTTAACTAATGATGAGGAAACACCATTGTAACAAGGTTATAAGCTCACTGAAATGAATTTGGCATAATATGTCCTTCTAATATATTCATAGAGTTTGGTGTGTAATTGCTCTAAGTAACTTAATACTTAAAAAAAGATTGTTCACAGGCAGATCTTAAAGAGTTTTAAAGAAAGAAACGTAACAAAACAGAACATATCTTGACGAGAGAAGGAAAAATAGACCGAAATTATACACAGTAGCTATCCTACACAAAGAAAAAGGAAATTAAGGCATTTATAATTCAAACCAACGGTTCCATTTAGCCCACAGTCACACAAATTTGTCCTCTTTCAAATTAAGTCCAAATGTAATTTTTTTCCAATTTGCGAATGTCCAGTATGATGTCTGTCCAGTCCTTGATTATTGGTACATTTTGTGTCATCCATTTTTTTGTGATTGCTTTTTTGCTGTTTGCCACGAGGAGGCTCCAGAGATAGCTGCTGATTGTGTCCATTGCAGGAGTCTTGAGGCCCAAATACAGAGTTCTGAAATCCATTAGGATATGTCACAAATAGTTTGTAAGGCTTTGTTGAGCTCAGTCCAAAACTTGTGAACAACAGGACAGTCTCAAAACACAAGATAGTGGTTTGCCTCTTGCTGCCACAGCCTTTCCAACAGTCTGCATTTCCCTGTGAGAAAAGGGCAATTTGACATGGGCTTATAAATAAACCAGACACACTTTTCCAACAGAATTCCCTCCAAATATGTGATCACGTGGTTCTCCTGTGAGATGTACATATACATTGCCATTCTTCATCAACCAGAACAAAGTAATCTTATCTTTCCCATTTGCCCTTATTGAAATCAGTAGAGTGACTGCCCAGATTGTTAATACATTTATACAATTTAGTGTTTCAGTCAATAGGTTTTGATGACGATCATAATTTTTTATTTCGTGGTTATAATAACTCCTTCTTTGTCAATACCTATTAAACTCCTGTTTGTCCAAGCCAAAGGATTCTTTCAACTCATCAAAGCTCTTCAGATGATTATCCTTTACAATCTGGTGCCAGACTTTAAATCTTGAGTCTGTGCTGTTCGGTGTGAAATCTTGATCGTAAGCCAACCAGTTTAAGATTTGAACATCTTTGTTTATTTTGTGTGTTTTGATTTGCTCCTTCCATGTTGTAAGAACAGTTTTCAGCCAAGGGTTCTCCACCTCCCCCAAATGACTCAACCGTTCGTCATCTGCCAGTAAGGCCTATACAGGACGCCCCGGCACAACACTACTGGTAATCTCAATATTTTTCCATTGAGCTTCATATTCTGGGTTACACCAGTATAGCAGGGCTATGATCTGAGCTGAAATAAAGTATTTTTTCAAACAAGGTAAACCCCAGCCTCCTTTTTCTTTTGATAATCTTAAAGTTTTAAATCGGATATGGCTTTTTTCCCTTGCCGTATAAATCCTGAGATTGCTTTATTCCACTCATCAAACAGCCGGTTGGGGATGGAAATCGGAAGAGTCTGGAACAGATAAAGAAACCTGTGCAAAGTTGATCAACATTTCGGACATCTTAAGCCATATCTGATGATTAATTATATTCTCTCCCCCTTCTGATGCAGAGAAGTCATGAGAATCTCCATCTGGGCTGGCAGGTCCCCATTTGTCTAGCGGGGACAGGTTTGTTTGTCATGTTAGCCTTGTTAGCTTCGTTAGCTTGTGTTGCGGGCTGTCTTCCAATGGGACCGTGGGCCCTCAGCTTTGTTTGTTTTGGTCCCGTAGTGTTACCAGCGGTGCGTCTACTCAAAGTGCCACCATGACCGATAGTCCATATTTAACTTTTAATGTATTCTAGATGACGTTTTGCTTTGCATTTCAGTGTTTCTCCTGTTTGGGAGTTAATATTTTATTATTTACAAGCGCTTGTAGTCCTGGTTTGGAAATGGTTCCAGATTAGTCCTGATTATTCTACCCTGTTTTGTAATATCTTATTTTGTTCTTGTTAATCTTTATTTTGCCTTTAGTAATTTGCCTTGCCAAATTATTCTGTATATCTGGGTTTAGACCTGGGTTAGTTCAACAATAAATATATTCCAGAAAGCCTACAATTGATCTCATTTTTTAAATAATTAAAATATAATCAGACTTGCAATACGTTCTGACAAATGCTATCATAAATGTAACCATGTTTCTTTATGATTATGCAATATTTTAAAAGCCCAACTTCCTCTTCCACTTGTTTTGCCTGCAAGATACCAGAATATTTTATTTTCAGAAATAGCTTGGCCTCATTGCTTTGCATTTGTCCTGAATGCTGTTACCTCATCAGTCTGTCACATATTACCAGGCACTGGTCCAACACTACCAATTGGAAAAATAAATAAATACTTTTATAATAAATTGATATTTACCAATTCAAAGCCACTATGAATGAATTATTTTGTCGATTACAGGTTTGAGTTTGCTTGTTATTTGCTAATATTTGATGGATGCAGTGGCCGATTTGCCTTGCATGTCCCACATCTCCACACCTCATTAATATTGCATGATCTTGTTAGTGTCTTCTGCCTCGTGGTTACCCCCTCCCCGCCCCCAACCCAAAGCTGGAGGGTACGTCTGAAAGTCAACTTGCATCTCGCGCTCTCGTACCAGCCTCATAGCGGGACAGGCTCATATCCATCCGCGGATTATCCCAACACGTCTTCCCCCTTTTCCAAAAATCATTACAGTGTCAAAAGCATTAAGATTAACTCCTTCCCTCTGTGTGTTAGGAATACATTTAACGTGTGATTTTCAGGCAAATAAGCCAGCGGCATACATGAGTAGCTCCACGACAGTTATGAATGAGGTTCCTGTAGTTTTTTAAATGGAAAGTGTAATTTTGCATTTGAAGGAAATCTGTTTTATCACTTAATAACATATTGTAGTAGGAGTCATCTGAGTCAAGCCAATATCCACGGTTTATTATCAGTGACATTAATAGATGAAATGTTCTGCACTAACAGTTCATACTTCAATATGTTCAACAATTTTTTTGTTTAATTTACAGAAAGGAACTGTAATTGTTCCCCAATGGACATCTGACCTATCCCAAAACGGCACAGGTGTAATTGAAGAAACAGCTTTTGTGATGATCAATACTTGGGTTTTAAAGGTACACTATTTCACTTTTCTAGTGAGCAGTTTGCACCTGCCTCTGCCAGACATGTCATTGCTTTGCCTAGAATGTTAATGTTCCAAAGCATGGCATTAATGTATCTGACTTTATTCAGTTACAGGTGTTTTGTTATTCAAGATACTTTTAAAAACATGCAATCTTACTGTGCGCAGGTTCACCCTTTTCAGTAAAGATTTGCCTTAGAACTACAAAGACTTATCGTGCGTTCAGACAGCGGTGTAAAAACTTGATTTGAAGACCTCTGTATATTTGAAGGCAGACACTTTCAAACAAGTGTGAATGCCTTTTTACGCAATCGATCGGGCTGTTGAATGAAAACAGATCCACAAGGATAGGAGGAGAGCAGCATCAGCTACCTTTGCATGCGCTCTTATTTACAGCAAAAAATTAAATAAATGAAAAAGTTTCTCAGAGAATCCTCTGCTTTTTCCACAGTCTTATAGTGCGTTAAGACCGTGGCGTCCAATTCGCGCCTGAAGCAGGACGCCTATACATTTGAAGAGTGAGGGGTTGATGTGTTTCCCTGCTCCAGGGCTTGTCTGGGACCCGCAGATACTTCAGAGGTGAGCAGAGTCTAGTGAATATATATATATATATTTTTTTTTATTGTTGCAGGTTTTTTTTGTGGGTCGTGCGTAGCACGTCACTGGAGCTTAGTCTCTGATTGGTTGCTGCGCCGCGTCTTCCGCAGAAAAGTTGAGCTTTGTTCAACTTTTCTGCTTTGGACGCTTTAGACGCTTTGGGCGCTTTGGACGCTTTCGACGCGCCGGACGTTTTTGGACGCGGCGGTGTGGACGCTGCTTTAGAGTCATCACAGTCATCACAGTGTCAGGCTCAGTGAATTCACTGTTGTAAGGTTGATCGCAAGCAACCATTGTAAACATGCATCATGTTGGAACCAAGTCCTGGGCTTGAACGATGGCATTCATTTTGAGTCTACAGGTTGCTCTCATTGGTGTGTATCGCCAGTTTAGCTTTTAGCAGTATGTCTGGTGGCCATGCATCAATGAAATTTCCCCATGTGGGACAATAAAGGAATATCTTATCTCTTATCTTATCTTATTAGTGCTCTTTTCCCCACCAGTGTGCGAGCATGCAAACTATGTGACCCCTCGGACCAATCAGAGCGAGAGTTGTTATCAAGCAGATCGAGCCTTTTTAGGATTTTTTTTTTTTTTTTTACTGAGACAAAGTTCATGATCTAAAGATAGTCAAAAATCGCCACAAAATCAGATCCTTGCGAATGCTGTTAGCCGAACAGTTTGTTTTTACATTGCACTCTATGAGGGATTTTTTTTGTGATGCTTAGGATTTTTTTTCTGCAATATCAATGGACTGACCGTGAAATCATTTTTTTACAAGATGCAAGTTGAATCGCCTCTGATTGACTGCCTTTCTTCCTGCCTTACCATAGGCCTGTGTCAGGTTATGATTAGGCATAATGGAAATGGTTAAGATTTGGGAACATTTTAGTACTAGCCAATCATCAAAGACGTTGACAGTCAGAAGCAAGCCAGTCAGAGGAGTGCTTCTGTCACCTTGCTAAAAACAATTTCAACTGTCGGCAGGTTAAAGCTAGCAATACCCTATCCTCAGATTTTGTAATAGATCCATGGTTGGAACCTTACGATTTGAGGTTTTGCAGCAAATATTAGTAACTGAATCATGATGACCCCACAGTCATGAGGAGTGCCACAACAAGTATTCATTTATACACCTCACTGGCAAAACAAATCTGAATTGCAGTCGTCCCAGATAGATGCCATCAACCAGTTAATAAACGACTAAAAATCGGACTAACCACGAATTAAAGTCCAGTGGTCCTGGTGTTATGCTTTGTATTTGCATCACTCATTTATTAAGCTATATATAAGGTATTCATCTTTTCTTTTTGCTTTTGCCTGAGACAGAATCACATTTCAGGCACCGTTGCTTTAAGCCTCTGACACAAGGCGGTCCTACATACTTCTCCCAAATCATTACTGCGAGTTCATGAGCGACTCACTTGACCCCTGGCCGCTCCATATTGTAGTGTTGCATTGGAAATATTCTAACCTTTGCGCTAATTCTGCTTGGGAGCGCTGAACTGGTGTGCACGCCGCAGCCCTGCTCATTACAGGCAGCGGTCGGGGCAGCTGCAGCATCGATATGCCGAGGTAATAAGAGTCTCGGAGGCCCAGCGAGTGCTCCTGTGCAGTGGGTGGAGAGGAAAACAGGCCCTGTGTTTGGGAAGAAGGTCAGAAGAGGGATAATGTCAGGACTGTTAATGAAAATGTATGTTTAGAATAATGATATAGTATTTATTCAGTGTAATGGGGAGGAAAACATGCAAAGTAAAAGTAATGATGTTATTTCGGGTGTGCCATGTAATGTCTGTTTTTGGGTTACGCTGATTGTGATTTGCTTGTTGGATTTAAAGTACTTTAACGTTCTTCCTTTCATGTTTTGTGTGGCTCTTTTTTACATCAATTGTTATTTCTAGTCACAATCAGACCCGTGATTACATGGGTCAAGTGCTCAAGGACTCGCAATCCAATTTAGACTATTTGAATTAAAGGAGACATCTAATTAAAGGGGACTTAATATGTAACATAGATTTTTTTTTAATGAGTTATAATGGTGTTCCCCCGTCATAAGCATATTCATGTTATTGTGTTTGAGTAATCCTGTATGCACTTGAGGCTTGAGTGCTCAAAAAATATGGTTTTCACCCCCTCTCTCCAACCGTATCTCTGTATTTACTATTCAAAAACATTCAGACTCCGGTTTGTCTTTTTTGTAAATTTTTTATGTTGCTATTGTCATTGTTTGTCTAACTAAAAAGCAAAAACTAAATTAAAAACATTTCACACAGTTGTTTTTAACAATAAAAACACATCCTTGAAAATTCCATGATGACATGCTACGCAACAGCTTTGAACAGGAAGTGAATGGTCCTGTTTCTATTATTAAGCCATTATAGATCAACATTGCTGTTTAAAACGTGTATGGCTACTTTCAGACTGTTTTGACACTCTCATTTCAGGGTTTTTCCCAAATCCGATTTTTTTTGCAAATAAAATGGGCCTCAAACTCAGTTTTCATATGTGAAGACAACAGCCCTAAAGTGGCCTGATGTGGAGAAGAGAACAGGACAAAACCAGCGTACTGGACAGACTATAGCGAGGAAGCACCATTTGTCAAGCCAATTCAGTTTAAAACATATCTTTTTTTGCTCTTTTTAGTTTTACTGGTGTTTGAAGGTTTAATCTTTTGGTTTTGTTTAATTCCTGTCATTTCTAATTTTAAAAATCGGTTTTGAATCAGATTTAGTGCCACATATGAAAGTAGCCTGGGTAGCATTTGAAAAATTCTGATCCAGGTCACATTTGTGGAAAAAACTAACTGCAGTAACTAATTGGCCTTATATTTATATTGTTTTATATTGTCGACCCATCATTGTGCGTTTTAGCTGCTAAAGTGCTTGTTCTCAAATATAAATGTGGGAGGTTCAACCCCGTCTTTACAAAGCCCTTCATCCACTTTGCCGATGTCTGAATTGGTGTGTGAGCTTGTGATTTGTGGTCAGAGATTATATTGGCATAGAACTGCAGCTTCTTCACATCAGTCTGCCCCATGGCAACTGTGGCTTTAGTCTTAGCTTGACACATGGCTTTGGATATCCCCCAAAAAGCACATCCAGTGAATAAGAAAAAACAGTGTTTATTTCCATATTCAGGTCCGCTGCAATACATGAGAGAGTAATTATAGCAAACATAACATTAATTATCTTAAGAGCCAATTGCATGGTAAGGGTCATCAGTCCAAGGGTACACTAACAACACATCATATGTGGATAAAACCACATATTAAAATTACAATCCATAGAAAATAGTGTCTCATGTGTGCAATTAGTCAGTTCTTTCAGGTTTCAAATTACAATTACTCTTGATTATGAAAATGACGACCTTGAGTGTCAGTTATTTGTATGAAGTTACGAATTATAAATATTCATTTGATCCAAACCTTTATGAATTTAACTGATGTAACTGCTTTATGATTTTTATCTTAAGATGTCTTTGTAATCCCTCATTCAGGTAGGTTCTAAAATGTACCAAAATAAAATGTAATTCAAAGACAAATGTTTAAGTGGGAATATGTTTCGCCACTCATCCAGGTAGCTTCTGGTAAGTCACTGCCCTCAAATCTGTCTGAAGGGAGGAGCAAACTACTGTTACAGGTAAAGAATGCTTCCTGGAGGATGGGCTGAAACAGGGAAGCGTGCTTACTCACCAGGATGAGTCACCCGGCTGACTCATCCTGGTGAGTAGCCCCCATCAGTGCTCTCCCCAAAATATTTTAAAGGGATGGTAAATATGCCTCATATGGGGTTGCATTTTCCTCCAAGGATGGTTTAATGTACCTTCAATATTTCCAAAGGTACATGCACCCTAAACATCCTATTACCTGGTGTATAAGCCTAAACATACTATTACATGGTGTATAAGCCTATCCACCATCAAGACATTTGAATATTGCCTACCCAAAACGTAATGGAATCATGGAAATGATAGATAAACATAAAGACATAGTCATAGTCACAATAGTCATGATCGTATTACACAATTTTATTCACAATTTTGGTATGTAATGACAATTGGTAGTTTTAGCTAATGGCTGAAGGCAGTATTATAATGCTGAAATAATTTAGACACATCAACTCTTCTTGGGTTTTTCATCCATTGGACACAGGCAGCCTCATAGTCTGGATCATAGAAGATCATAGTCAGATACTTCAGAGGAGAGCATAGTTTATTAGTATAGTTAAAGCATAGTTTATTACATAGAGTTTAGTGAATATCTTAATTTGCTCCAAGAGCTGCATCTTGAGGATTTAAAAACATTTTTTTTTATCATTGAGAGGTTTGTTTTGGGCATTTTTCCAGGTAGTAGCAGGTCACTTGAACGTAATCTCTGATTGGTTGCTGTGCCGCGTCTGCCGCAAAAAAGTTCAGCTTTTCCGTGCTGGCCGCAGCAGGTTTTAGGGATGTTTATTTTCCCCCCATGTCAAAACGGATGGCGGGCCATTTTGATTTATCATGTTAAGGATGGCGGGGGCGTATCCCTGAATGTACGTAGCGAGACCCCTGCCCGTTTGTTGGCTCATCCTAAGGGAAGGATAGAGACTGTTCTCCAGCTAAAGGCTGCAGGAATCATTAAAAAAAAAAACACTTTGGGCACATATACCAGGTACCAATAGCACTGTAAGAAGGTTAAAAGCTCTGAAAAGTCGATTTTGCTTGATATTAATGACGACTCGCCAACAAGGCATTACACTTGTTTTTTAATCCTCGAGGGAGCGCCTGGTGAGGAGTGGGGGTGATTTCAGGGAACTCTATGGAGATTACATTTTGTTAATTGCCCTCATCCATCAGATATAACACTGCTAAATGGAATGGCCATTGGACATTTAAGATAATGCTCAACTATTATGATGGATAAGGCTTTTCGGCTTGCGTTCAATCTGGTTAATGTATGAACAACGCCACTTTTTCTAAAATGTATTTAGCCCCTAAAAATATAGTGTTCCTAAAGATTTGGTTTCACATTAAATGAATGCCGGACAGTGGTTGTAGCAGTACCATGGCCTCAGTCTGACAGAGGACTTATTCCAGTGCCATTGGAGCTAATGTTGTGTTAAATTGTAACCTTGGTTCTCGAATCTAGCGGAAAGGAATTGATCAAACTTTTTGAAGTCTATTGGAAGTTTTATTTCTCCCTCATCGCTTGTACTGGCATGATTAGTGCTGTATGAGGCCAGTGTGAATAAGCTAACTGTAAAATAATGTAGTTGATCTCATTTAAATCTTCTTAACTTACTCGACCGAAGTTTAAAAGATCATATTTTAAGGTTGACTGTGATTATCAGATAGTGTAAATTACTACAACTAAATATGTATTTATTTATCATAGGGGTAGGCCATTTACAAAAAAATGAATACCACAACTTTTATAGAGCCAGATCACAATTTTGTTTTTCTCTCAACTCATTTAGGTTTAATATCTTTTTTTTTTAATTGTTTTTAGAAGGAAATTATAACCATCTGCTTCTTGTGAAAGTTCAATCACTCTGAGATTGAATACAGCCTCTGTCCCTCAGAGCCTTATGGAGGCTGACCAGTAGGTGGAGTGTGTGGGGAAATGTTTTTGTTTTCATAGTCCAATGACGTTCAGTGTTCAATGAGAGGCCGTATAAAAGCCCCCTTGTCCCGGTTTATAGGCCCATGGGCAAATTTTCCGTATCTCAATTACTTCCATAATCCAGTGACGATTAGGGATGTAACGATATACAAATATCTCAATACAATATTTATTGGGGATATTGTGTGAAGGCTCAAAGTTTTCTCCAAGGGCCCACAATATTGAGGTTTTACTTGGAATAATCCGCATGATCGCCATGTTATCCTGTCATTCTTATTCATTGTTCAGTGATTCGTTTTTTTTAAGTGCAAAATTCACTTCCTGCCCTTTAATCATAAAAAATACTATATTATTATTGAAGTTTTATAGTTTTAACACGTTCTTTTACAGTTATGTACTCAGAACTCAGAACTAGTATTTTTGGTTCAAAGAAATGCTGTTTAATACCGAGAGCAGACAACCACGATTTACTGGCTATTTCGCTATCGCGATATTTCCAATATTGTTACATTCCTATTGACGATGTTTGTTGTCCTCTGTCCCAATGTTGATCCCAGTCCATAAGGTGGTTCTCTCTTTTTCAATGATCATCATTTGTGTTTTGATGCTCGTGTGTGCGCTCTCGCTGTTGCATTTTACATTTTCCTCTCACATTCTGCCCTATATGTCTTTTTTGTCTGCCAAACACTTTCCCTGTTTTCATAGCCATATTGCTCAGCCCTAATTTGTCAAGGATGTTACAAATTATGAATACTTAGAAGCAAGTTAGTGTGAACCCTCAACCCCTCAATAATTAAAATCCCTAAAAAAATATCTCAAAAGTCCCAAAAAGTAATTTTCAATCTTAACCCATTATCAAGAGGGCCTATTTTTTCTGAATTTCTTAACTAAAATGACCCCTCATTCAAACTGAAGCCGTTTCTGATTCCTTTGGAGTATAAACAAATGGCTGGACTCTTTGTGAAGCGGAGACTGAGAAGCTTGGCCTCTGCTCTCTGATTTACTGTAATTTATTAGTGGTAACAAGCCAATCACAAAGGGAAATCCGATTTAAAATACAGTCTAGATTTTCCGGGGCAATGGGCTGACAGACAATAGAGTAAGTATTTGCTTGGTTTTGACAATTCCCTTTTCAAAGCTAAAGGGCCATCCACATTTAAGGTCCTGATTTGAGAAGCAACTCTCCGGAGCTGATTAAAACTGCCCCAAGGAGTTATAACCCAAACTTGCCCTGCCCTTGTTTACTGTTGTTTACTTGACAATTGTTGGGTTATTTGAGTTCTCTGACCGCCTCTCCCTCAGAGTTTTGGGCCGTTATAACCTATTGATCTCTGAATGCCTCTACCTCGCTGCTGTCAAGTATCTTAACAAATAAACAAGGGCCCCTGCCCAAGTTTCAGTTAAAACTCCTCCATTTGGGCAGGACTAATCTCGCTCAGGAGATTAGATATGCAAGCTTCCCAAGCAGGACCTTTATATTGAAAATCACTTCTTTACTTGAATGTGTTTTGTTTTGAAAATGTGTCGCATATGTAGAGATGCTGATTTGAGGATTTGAAAGAAATTGTGTTGATCTGTAAAATGATCCCAAAGTTATTGTTTTCTTCTTTTTCATACCATCTGCGACACATAGTAATAATGGTATGGTTGAGGAATTTGCTCAAGAAAGGAGAGAATACTTTTAATGCACTAAATAGATATGGCGCTTGAAAACACAAAGTAAATTGTAAGCCTTCCATGTTTTTTTGTTTTTTTTTCAAATGGCAGTTATCGTTTTTTGCGTTTTTTGAACTCGTCACATTTAGAAATTGCATGCGAAATCAAGCTACCGCTTTCCATCCTTCACATCAACTTGTATAGTATATATCCCCGTTCTTCCTACCATCACATGCTATTCCGACATGCCCCCGTATGACACCGTCACATACTTTGAAAACTTGTGTCAGTGTCAATAGCCCACAAGCAGGTGGAGCTGTGAGCAAACTTTAAACACCACAACAGCATCAGTTTTGTGTATATTTCTTTTTTTCTTGTTCTTCTTTGCCTTCTCTGCTATTCTCTTGCCACAGCAGCTGACATAGAATCACTTACACTTCCCTCATCCATGTTACTCCTATACTCTGCCTCGCTCCTCTGCTCTGCGAACCCGCTCCTTCTAATTGATACAACTTCCACTCGTTTCTCCCGCTCCTTGCCATGTCCTCTGATGCCCTGACCGGTTGGTAGCAGTAATCCAGAGGTAGCAAATAATCAGAATAATTTGCTTGTGTTTTGTGTGGGTCATTGGCTCCCTGTATGTACCACTTGTCATTTTTTCAATTACCAGCGCTACAGTTAAACGTTCGTTCTTTAGCCCGGAGCTGGGATACTATACTAAGCCCTATTAGCTTTTAGCCAGTGCTTTCGCTCATTAGCTTGTCAGGGGAGAGTGGAGAGAGAAGCTGGGTCAGGGTGGAGGCAGAAGCAGGGTACGTCCGCTCGCTGTGGAGATTGTTAAGGAGTTTTGCGGATGTACACTTAGCCGGATCCTGCCTATAGGGCGTCATCGCTCTGACCTTTTTAAGCCAAATCAGTGCATGCTCCTAATTGACCTTATCACTTCACTTCTTTTACACCACAGCAATGAGAGAGGAGTTGCTATGTGAGCGGACAGTGTGGATATAGTGATAGTTAACTGGTTTTCAGGGGATAGAATGTGGAATGTAGGAATAATGGTGTTGCAGATGTAGGTGAATGTGATGATGTGAAAAAATGGTTTAAAAAGGAATCCTAAAAAAAATAATGTGTCTTTTTTTAATATCCAGTGTTGAAACCCTTATCAGGTTTTGTGAATCCCTGTGAGGCTGTTTGTGATATTTGGCTAGTAAAAACTAAAATGAATTTGATTGAGTGCTAGGCTGTATCAAGCACTGTACCCAAACCATTTTATCATGTATCTAATTCATTTAGTAGAGCTTTTTGGAACTAAAATCTTACTTTGGATTATTCATTCACTCCTCACATGGTGATGATAAGCTACTTCTGTGGTCACATCTGCCCTGGAGTGTCTTGTCCAAGGACACAATCATTATGCGCTGGTTTGATTGGGAATTCATCCTCTTAGCGTTGGGTTGGAGTGCTCTAACCACTTAGCCATTCCCACCCCAATTTAAATTTTACAAATCAAGTTTTAGGTCTGATAAACCCACAACTCATTGTTTTACACATTTTGTTGAATTGCTCTAAATACCTTATGGGCAATATACACCTATACATGTGATGGGTGAGTGGTGGGTAGTGTTAGAAGAGCCTATTGGCACATAATTGTGATATTATTATTTCATTCAAAAATGCCTTTTGTGAGCCTTTAATTATGCTATATTGTTGCCTCCTCATCAAAAACATACATGGAGTTATATTTTTGTTTCAGTCATGCTTTCATTATCCTGTTTATGAGGTTGTCTTCCCCAAGTGCTCATAAATCACTCTGTTTCTATTTTCCCTAGATTGTTGCATATCTAGTAAAAATCATGACTTCTCCTTCACAGTTTTTATGTCCATAAAACAGTTCAGTTGTTCTACCATCGTATTGTGTTCACAACAAATTCATGGCTCCATTATCATAGCAGTCACGCTGCCTAAGGGCTTTATTTATTTATTTTTTAATTGTCCATTCCCATTGCTCACAGCAGAGGGTGCTCCAACACATAAATATCTAATTGGAAAAGGACTTCAAGTTTGTAAAGTGTGTTTTCCAACAGTGAAGATTATTAAAGTTAGATGAATGTGAAATACTAATCCAGAGGAGGCCGTTTTTAAAAGCCAACTAAAGCCACAAGAATGGATAATATGTCCACTTTAACACAGCTCCTCACTAAATTACGTCTACCTATTTTATAGTTATACCTACTGGATGCTTTTCCTACTCTTGCCTCAGATGCATTCCAAGTTCTGCAGGCATCATTACCCAGAATCCACTCCTTCCATTGACCTCAGATATCCATGTCTCTGACAGCTAAATGGAGGTTACATCCATTATTGAGTTGCTCCATTCAATCAAAACGTCACTTGTTTTGTCTTCTGCTAATGTTAGCTTCGGGGAGGGCAACTTTTTAGCAGCACATTAGCTAAGCACAGACAAGGTGACACCATTGTTAGGCCTCGGCGCTTCAACCTTCCACTTTGACACTGCGCAAGTCCTCCAGCGCGCATTGGTCTGGTATTCTCATGTGCATGTCCCACTAAAACAAGGCTGATTGTAACTATTCATCATCCCGCCTGGCTTAATTGGACCACAGGAAGTTTGGAGGACGAGGGGTGCGGAGGGGGGCGTGGACGCACTACAACCGGAGCCAATCCGGACAGTCCTGATGTCTATTAATAAACGGTCCATGTGTTTGAGCAGAGTCTCTTTTGGAAAATGATTAACCCTATTTGTAAAACGTTTTAGTTTTTAGACAGAAAATTACAAATTCCAATTAGGTTTTCTAATAAAGAGGTTCTAAAGGTTTTACAGAACATTACGACATTCGGGATTGTAGATGTGAGTGGTAACATTTTCTCTTGTAGGAACTCAAAACACATCTAAAATGTCAAATCTCTGCTATAGTGTAGTAACAATTCTTTAAATCTACTACTCTGCAAAACAATGGGGAAACAACATTTTTTGAGAGAAACAAAAGCTCCTCAGACAAAAAAATTGACAAAGTTGCAAAGAAACATTACATTCCGATGGTTCATGGACCTTTTTTTAATTAAAAAGATGTCAGTGCAAAACCTCTCAACATTATTGAATCATTTGCATCTGCATTTCTTACATAAAATACGCTTTGTTGTTACATTTTCTTTCTTAATGTTCCTTGCACTTCTTAATTTTAAACCCTCATTATTAAGTGGTCTTGCGGGGAAACGGTCCAGGTGCTCCAAGTGTATAAAGCTGCCGTGCCTCTAAGTGCCGGTTACTTCTTTGGACCACTTCAGGCTTGGCTTTCATTACCCGGTTAGCCTCCTGTCACTGCAATCCAGCGCCATCATCCCTCACCCCAGTCCAAATTAACAGGTAATTTGTAAATGTCACTTTGGGTTAGACACCTCATTTTCTTCCTCTTTTTTCCCCTTCTATAACAGTCCAGTGAGTCAGCCAGTAGCGGGCTAATTTTTTTCTTGTCTCCTCAATAAGATTTTCATTCACAAATAGAGTTATGGTCCAATAAATAAATGAGAGTAATTGATGGGGGTAAAAAAAGGAGTGATTTACCGTAACCTATTAAAAAGTCAATCAATGACATAGCGCGGCCGGATTCCTTTGGTTTAATCGGAGCAGCGTGGAGATTGTAAAGAGGCTAATTTGAAGAGTCAAATGAGATGTGATGGTAATATCAGAGTGCTAGGTTTTAATGAACAAAAGCTCAGGCAGATAGACAGGCCTGAAAGTGGTTTAGACAACAATGTGTTGTTTGTGGTTGACATAGTTGTAGTTTGGAGGAAGGAACTGCTCTTTGGCCCTTTTTTTATTATTTTATTTTATTTATACAGCGTGTACTTCATGGTTACACTGTTGAATACAGAACACATAAAACAAACGGAACAGAATATCTTGATAAAATGCCAATCAAACAAACATAAAATATAAATTAAATAAAAATGAACATTAAAAACAAGAGCACTGGTACTGTGGATATAAGTGCTTTGAATTCATTAAAATATATAAAATAATTACATTTAAAATGTCTTTGTCTCTCTTTCCATAAAACGGGAGCAAAGTTCCGGAAAGCCCTTTCCTCTAACTCTGTATGGGATTCTGTGTCGAACAATACGACTGCACCTTTGTCCCACAGGAAAAACATTTTGTAAATATATCCAGTTTCAAGTTCACAGAGAAATGGTCCATCGCCATCCTATAAATGTCCATTACTACCAACGCTCAGTCCTGGAGCTGGGCCCGTCCGTTCGAGATGTATTTTTTACCCCTGCATTCCAAAGGCCCATCAGTTGTTTTTGAGTCCTAAATACATTGTTTGAAAATCAAGTGGAATGTTGGTGGTGAAGATAATTTTTTGTGATTTATTTTGCTCAATATTTATTCATAAATAAAATGTGGGCACACATGTGCAATGTCTTAAACTGCTGCGCCACCACACCTCACAGTTTTACATATTTTCATATAGTTTGACATATCTTTATCTTATCTGAATGCTTTGATATTTACTTGTTCATGTTATTTAACTCAAGGCTTTAATATATGTTGGATTTGATCTTTTCTTGTTTAATCAATGTTTTTTAGGTAACATCTGTCTAGTTACAATGGATGAAAAATAATATTTTTGCCATTTCTGGTACACTAACAGTAATGATTATAACTGCACACTGCCCCTGTCAAATAAACTAATACATACATAATGTGACAATCTCTTTCCACTAAGTTTCCATATACATATTAAAGGTGCTCTATGCAACTTTTCTATCACCTGCTTGTCCCCATGGGGATGTCTTTGCTTTGCCTGTAATGTCCTTCTAGAAAAGTTACACCTTTTTTGTACCTTTAACGTAGCTTTGCACTTTCCCTTCTAGATAATACTGATTTGAACTCATGCCAACTTAATCAAATGGAATAAAAAAAGCAAACATGCCGTATGTATGTGGGGCTATTGCTCTGCTTCATTTGAGCAGTGACCAAACATCGTCTGAACATGCACTGAAAAGAACAATGTCTTCAAATGTAAATGCATTTTAGCCGTTGATATAGCTCAGGATCTCGAGGAAAAGTTCACTCCCGATTCAAGTTGAAACAGGGACACATACTCCATTTCTGCGTCTTCCTTGTGTCACTTAATACGGCCTAGTGTTTGCTTAAAAGATCTAAGCTGTCCACAACTTGTCATTCACTCTTTTCTATCAGCTCTGTTTGCATTTCATTCAAGTCTCATATTTATTTTACATCCAGTTGCTATATTTTTATCAAGCATTAGTTTGACCCTTGATTCTTATATAGCATGTTAAATGTTAGTGGGACATGGATGCTCAGATACAGATGTACACTTTTTAAATTGGTATGTGCACAGGATTAAGAACTATAAATCCATTCTTCAGTATTTTTTTTACTTCCTGCACTTGTTGGTCATACATAACAATACATAACTTATTCTCGTGCATTTTAGGGCCGATACATTCTTTATTCTAACGTGTAAAAACATAAACGATTGAACATAGCCATGATAAATCAGCCATGCACTCCACTATGCAATAAGAATTATGTGTCTGCGTTGTCTGCAAAACAACACAATTTCTTTTTTTTATTTGCTCTTCTGTTAAAGTGGCTGTATTAGACATGCATTAAAATAGAATCTGTTTCCCCCCAGTACAGATATATTGTAAAAGCATCAATTTGGATCAAATGAGACCACACCACTTTCTCTGCATAGAGCTTTTTTCCGTTACCTCAAACTTGTGCAAAGTTTGAAGTTCCGTTCTTCATGTTTGTAGATACAGCACCTTTCAAAATTAATTGGATAGAATGTAAACACAAGTACTAGGCTGCGTGCATATCCGTTCTAAACACCTCCCTCCTGGTAGGGTCTATAGACCTACACAGTGCAACACCTGGTTACCCAGCCCCAGATTAAAAAACATGAATATATTCATGTTTTTAAACAGGCCAATCACATGGCATTTAGGGCCCAGAGGCAGGACTTAAACCAATCACAGAGCAGCATTGTGGTGCCTTAAACCAATCACAGAGCAGCATTGTGGTGCCTTAAACCAATCACAGAGCAGCATTGTGGTTTGGGCTGAAGTCAAAACAACCTGTACCAAAACAAACATGGCGGCGCAGACCGCATACTTCGACCTATTTTATGAGAAATATGGACTATTTCGTTTTTCAAAACCGTTCACACAATGGCACTTTGTACATTTGTGGATGAGAAGGAGGACTGCTTTTCTGAACACTGGAATTAATACAAAATTAACACAAGATTTAGATTTTTCTGCTTCGCTGTTGGGACGTTTCAAGCAACCAGCGTGAACGTCCTGACTGTTTTTGGCGAGAGCCTTCCTTGATTGATTCATATGAAAAACACATCTGGCGTGAGCCAGGTTATGTTTTTAGTAGATTAAAAAAGCAGATATAAGGATAATTTTAGGTTAATTCTTCATCCATCCCTTTCAGTGCTGTTACCATCAGCATTCATTCCTACGAAAGAGTTTAAGGGCCAACCCAAATAACCCTACGAGAATAAAGTCATAACATTTCGACATTAAAGTCATAATTTTAAGATTAAAGTCAAAGCCAGAAAAAAGTCCTACATTTATGAGAATAAACTCGTAATTTAACATGAAAGTCATACATAAAGTCATACATTTATGAGAATAAAGTCGTAGTTTAAGATAAGATATAAGATAAGATATTCCTTTATTGTCCCACATGGGGAAATTTCATTGATGCAATGCAGGTAGATACAGAGATAGATACAGAAGAAAAGAACAGATCACTTATAGGAAGTTCGAAAAAGCACTTTCAGTAGAAGATCTCCTATAAACAAAAACTCCCATAGTTTAGGGGCCAATGTTCCGATTCAAAGTGACGTGAGCAGTTCACTTTCAGCAACTTAGAACCTGCAATAGATGTTAAAGTGTTTCCTGGCCTTTTAAACAATGTTTTACGTGTGTGTTTATTACAAGACAAGACACTGCCGTTTAGCAGCACCTTTCCTGTTACGCATCATTCACAAACTGTTGGATAAACAGCTGTAGTGCATCATGGGCTCAAACACCAGCCGTACTCCGTGCCACAGCCGCCCGCAGACAGGAGGAGCAGCTTCAGTGTTATATTCACACATTCTCTGCTCCTCTATTGCGTTGTTTTTCTACGTGTGCACTTCACACTGCACAATCACTGTTCTTACGTGCTCATTGTGGATTTTACTACAGCCCCTGTAGCGGCCCGAGGAGCCATGTGCATTGGGAAGCTAAAGTTTTATGCACCAATTCTCACCTTTTTGTCATCCCTTGGACAAACTCAGTAAAACACAGAACACAACACAGCTGTCTGCAGTCTGCGCTTCCACTCAGCTCCTCCTAACGCTTGGTCGTGTTTGGCACAACCAAAAAGCGATATGTTTTATGCACACGGCATCATCCATACAACTCATTCCACCTCTTACAGCTGAGTAACACAACTACAGACTGACACACCCATGTAGCCCAGGCTGATGACTACAATGAGAGGATACTATAAAGACATATAGTGCTTATGGCCATGGCATGAGCTCCAACAACACTAGTGCACGTCATTTTACACATAATCCCAACTGTGAGGCACTGCATCTCCACCAGCCCGTAGTGCTCTGATGTAAAACTCATATGAACAGTGACTTTGTTCAAAGTTTAGAAGGGTGAAGAGGCAGAAGTCGCGGGGGCAGATTATTGGTGAAAATCGTCCGAGACTCCCTCGCCTGCTGCGGTCAGAGCGTGGTCAGTGTCCTGCCCAGTGTCCAGGACCTGAGCCACGCGCAGGCCCTTAACAAGAAGGACATGGGGACACTGCATGGGGGAAATGATTGTTTGTTATGTCTAAAAGGCCGATTATTATCTATTGTGGGCTTTTGTATTAACTTTTAACCCATCCAAGTCAAGCGCAATTTGCATCCTGGCCGTGGTGCTGAAAGTGAAATAATCACTTTCATAATCGGTAAGTTAGGAGTTTATTCTCGTAAAATTATGATTTTTGATCTCATAAAATTATTACTTTAATCTCGTAATATTAAGATCTCTCTGACTCCGACTTTTTTCAAATACAATTTTGAAAAATGTTGAAATTTTACGAGTTTATTCTCGTAAATGTAGTATTTTTTTTTGGCTTCCACTTTAATATTGTAACATTATGACTTTAATGTTGAAACGTTATGACTTTTTCTCGTAGTGCCCGCAACTTTTTTTGTTCGGTTTGGCCCTTATGCTCCGTCGCACATTCCAGAACAATGAGATTATGTATTTCATACAATGATCACTTGGATACAGAAAAATGTTTAGGTTTAATTATCTTGTTCCACAAATTTAGGTCATACTTGTTTGCTCATGCTTAATCTCGTCACATCTCAGATGCTAAGCAGGGCAGGACCTTGTTTGTACTTGAACGGGAGACTGCTGGAACACCAACTGCCACAGTGTGGTGCTAGAAGAAATGTTGTGACTTTGGCAACTTCAGGTGTGTGTGTGTGTGTGTGTGTGTGTGCGCGCGTGTGTGCGTGCGTGTGCGTGTGCGCGAGCGAGCGTGCGAGTGTGTGTGAATGTTTGGTAGGGGCCGATGCGGCAGATTGCAGCCTTACGTCCATCAGTCTGACCCAGGGTCCTGTGGCTGTAATAATAGCTTATCACCGCCACGTGTGGAATGAATGAATAATTGCAATATGTGTCTTTAAGTGTCCTAAAAAAAGCACTATATGTTTCTCTTGTCCAGTCTCCACAGATCTGACCTGTAACTTGGTCTGATGGCTTTGCTGTAATACTGTGACGTTGAACCCCTCCAGGCCAAGCAGAAACAGAAAAGCTACCCAGATGCATTCAATGAAACTAAAAATCCAGATCTGTTTTTGACTAAAACAAATTTGACAGGAAAAATGAGTTCACAAGATCCATAAAATGTCATGGAATTTAACTAATCACACTGTCAATCAATGCAACGTTTGTTTCATGTGTGACTTTGGCATACACAAATCTTTACTGACATATCTTTTCCTGGTCCCGTCTTTGTTGTCGTCCCTTTAGCTTACATCCACATCACTCCTTTGTTTTACTGCCATCTCCAGCCTGTTATATGACTATCACTCAAAACAGCACTCAGCCTAATCCTCCAATCATTCAGAGCTGCGGCTAAGTGGACTCTCCCTTCCATCCTGCAGCCCTAAAAGCTCCGTCGTGATTGATAAAACCCACGAATCAAGCAGACATTTAGACTGTAAAAGGCTCTCTCTCATTAAAAATATGGTGTTGGTAATGAAGAGGAAATAGAATTAGCAGCAAGGAAGAGTGAACGCCGGCAAATTGCTGTAAATATTGTACAAGACGGATCGCTAACCTCCTCCAAACGCGGCAGAAAGTCATTACAAGGCTTTGGGATATAGGTTCCCCATGACCGCATATTTATTATCTATCTAAATAGAATCACTTACCTCTGATGCAGGCTGTGATAGCCACAAATATCGCTTCTCCCAATGTCATGGCAGCGGAAGGCAATTTTTACATAAGGCCAAATGATTACGCCAGACAGGATTGCATTTTGTTGTTAACTTGATTCATTTTTTTTTCCTGGAGAAGGGAGCGGCGGCGCAGGGGGAAGAGATTTTTGCCCCATCGGAAATGTAAGTTCAATATGGTTTGACACGTCGAGGGAAAAAGAGGTGTGGACAGAATCTGGCCTGAAAAATCTACAGTTTTTTTATCTATCCGTCTGTCGGCGACGGTACAAATGATTACAACGTGATTCAATGTGTCTGTTTATTCTGCTGCACACGCTGATCAATGTGGCATAAATGAATAAATACATATTGTTGAATCCACACGTATAATGTTTTTGGAGATGGTTCCACGCCTGGATAGAGGAAGGGCATCTGGCATGAAAAAATATGTGAACGACTAGTATATTGTTAAGTCAAGAAGACGAGACGAGCATGCGCGACAGGCCGAACATCACTCCTGACCAAACCTAACCCAACATTTGGATTCCCGCTTGTCTCCATGGAGATGTCATTGATTTGGAAGCTTCCGCAGCATGGCATTAAACTAAGTCAGATCTGTAGGGAAACGACCCCGCTAAAAGTTCAAATCCATGGTATTTTCTAGCAATAAAAATACCCGTAATTAAATACATGCAAGGCAACTAAGTTAAATGCCATATTGTGGAATATTCAGGCAAAACAATGACATCTCAATGGAGGAAAAGCTGGACATTTTAAATTGGTCTTCAAATTATTCTCTCCATAAACTATTCACTTTTACTGTTAGTTTACATCTCCAATCTTTCATGGTCATGGATAATTCACTCATGAAAATAGGATTGCTCAAAGGTTAAAGATTATTATTATTATTGAATTATTAATATTATTACATTTTTTGTACAATTTTCAGTACAAATGACATATTCACAACAGTAGATGAATAGTCTGTCCTTGCTGCCCAAACAACATGAATATACCGGTAATCAACAAGATAAAGTTTTGATTTCAACCTAGAGAAATGGTAATGTCAAACGTTAGTGACAATGGAATTGGTCGAAAGTGGCAATGGGTCAAACAAATTTAAAATACGTCAATTTACACAAGGAATACAGTTCTGACCATCTTGTTTACTGAATGTTTGTGGGCTTCAGTTCATGGCAGTTGAAGAGTAATTGATTTATAAAACATTTAAATTCTATTTTTTGATCTCATTGTCAGTATGGTAAAGGTTTCAAATGTGTGGACAATGAGTTCCACTCCAAGATGAATGATTACACCGACTCTTTGGTAGTTATCTGTCCCCATAATCTAGGACAAAAAAGATTGATTCATGGATCTTAAAGTCAGAAGGTCAAAGAGGTGTGAGCAAGGAGCTAAAAGACATTCGGACACGTTTCAAAGCTATAATTGCTTATAAAACTAGTAATAATAATAAGATAAGATAAGATAATTCTTTAATATCCACACAAGGGGAAACGCAGTAAAACAGGAGGAAAGGACAGATTATAGGAAGTTAAAAAAAACAAAAAAACACTCTTAATAGAACTCTTGGGAAAAAAAATAAAATAGATAAATAAAAAATAAAAAGATAAAGATAAAAAATAAGATAATAATAATAATAATAATAATAATAATAATAATAATAATAATAATAATAATAATAATAATAAAATAATGATAATAGAATCAAATCAAATAAAGTAAAAATAGCTAGCACAAGACTAGGTAATGGTAATACTATTAGCAGGTAAGTAAACAGAATAAAAACAAAATAGAACACTCTTATTAAAGGTATTGCACATGGTTACATCAGTATTGCACATGTTCAGGGCTAGCAGTGTTTGTTATAAAGTCTGACAGCAGCACCTAGGAAAGACCTGCAAAACTAATAATCACATTTCTACAAATACACTCACAATTGATTTACTTTGAGCAATTCATTTAAACAAGTTTGGAAATACTCACAGTAAGCACATCTCTGAAGCTCCCGTATTGTGAACTTATTTAACATGGTGGACAAAAACAATAAAACAACATTATGCTAGTCCACAGTGAAGGGACATTGCCTATCTAAAATGAAAGAGCTCACGTGTTTAATATTTTCCTGGCAGTTATTTGCCCATTGCAGTTAAATGCCTCTCCTAGCAATGTTGGTGTGAGCTGTGTGTGTGCAACAGAACGATTGTCCGAGTACGTACGAAGTTTGTGAGTTGCGCTACTGTGATTTGGGAAATTTCAAACCCAAATCGCAATATTCATGCAGTTCAAATTTGAATAAGTAAGTTAATCAATTTTCCTGCCACACATAAGCTTTAGAGCTGAATGATTTGGGAAAACTATCTTCTATCTATTACTTTTGGGGCGAAACAGCGCTCCTGAATAAAAGCCGCGCACACAAAATTATCGAAGAAAAAATAACTTCTCCATATACCTGTCATAAACTGCAGGTGCCCATGTTGTAACATGAGATATTTGATTGTACATAAAACACAGTGTTTTGAAGCTTAAAATATAGAAAACACAATGTGTTTCTTTGGACAGTTCTTCCACTGACATCTTCTTTTACAGTGTGTCAAACGTTTGCGCTTCTTGTTGGATTGCCCTCTGGTGGTCGTAAAAATCTGTAAATTAAACCCACCGTTATAAAGACCGCGGGCTCAAAGCTTGGTAAAAAAGTAGCAACTTAAAGTCCAAAAAGTATGGTATTAAAATTCTTTCTGAAGATTCAATTTGTCTTTGTCTCAGTAATCAGATATGTTGTGTGTTAAGGAGAATTGACAAAAATACTAAAATATGAACTGATCAACAACAAATGTACTTTAGAAGAGGTTTGTACTGATATAAACTACAGTGTTAGCCTTTTTTTTTTAACGCAGAATAAGATGGGATATTGTGTTGTTTGTGGAAGAAATTATCCAACATTTCAGCTTTAATTAATCTTTTGATTAATCTTGCAGCCCTAGCAACCATAATGACTGATGAAATATAAACCTAATAGTAAGCAACACAAAAAACCAAACACTCCTATCGACCCAACCTTAACCATGCTTTATGACCAAATTATATTTTCTATGTACTGATCCTTATTATGTTATAATTTAGCTGCATAATGTCTCTCCTGCGCAGCCATTGTTCCAGCATTAATATCACTACAATAAATACATGTGGTCAAATGGGGAACGCCTCTTAGTGCCTATTCATGAAACCAACATACGGCCCTCGAAGCATGTGCGCACATAGGTATTGGCCCATTTGTCAAACCGCCTAATTATCCCTCACCGCGCGATATTGTTCTCCATCCATGCATTTCATTTCGCAACATTAAAACATAGGTGTCGCGGGCAGCACAAATGGCTTTGCATGAGCTTGAATGCATTAGAAAATTTTGGTTTAAGGACACTGCATCCAAGGGGGACAGGCGCACGCTGCACCTCTTTTGGTTTGTCATTCATCTTGTGGTGCGAGGGCTGGTGGGTAGTGATGCCGTTGGCTATCTTGGCAGGTTAATGAAACTAATTTGATTTCCACTGATTGCCCGAGTTGCTGTGGCGAGCCTAATTGCCTGGACGCCATTTCACGCTAGTAGCCAAAACCGGGCCCCTTTTTGTTATTATGGTTTGCTGGTTTCTTCTTTTGGCTTGTCCCATCTGGAGTCACCACTGAGAATCATCGACCTCCTTGGGTGCGGTGATTTTCAGTTTTAGTATTGATGTTGCGCTTGGATCAGAATCAGAATCAGAATAAGGTTTATTGCCATTGTCAATGAACAAAATTCCCAAACATGATGAAGATTTTAGAATTTCTCCAGGCTTGGGTACGAGAGGGTAAGATCATTTGATAATAACATAATTTGAGAATGTCTCACGTCATAATAATGGCACCTTAATTTTTCTTAAAAAAGCATGAATAAAGGTGTATGTATGTGTAAGTGTATATATAAGTATATATATAAATACACACACACACACACATACATATTACATATTTTTGGCCATTCCTAAGGTCTCCAAACAAAGCAAATATTCCCAAAGCACATGGAAACTAAATACCGGTATGTGTGAATTTGTGCGCAGTAAATTAATGAATGAAGAGTTCTGAGTTTACTGCATGTCCTCCCTTCTCTCTCATTCCCATTTCACACTGTCCTTTCCTGACTAACAAAGACTACGGGCAAAAAAAAGTCTTCCATCTAAACTTTTTCCTTTTTTTCTTTTTTTTACAGCTTATTCTGCAATTTGCTGCTATCTGTCGAAAGGATTAGACTGTGATACCAATAGACATAACCTGTGACGCTCCAGATTTGTGCCATGTGCGTTCTTGATTTGAAGGGAATGCCAGTGTTAGCCCTGTTACACCGTCGGATACTGTGCGATGTGATTGTGAACACAGCTGTGAGCCCCGCGTCACACTGTGGACGGCACTGAACAGAGCCAGTTCATTACAAAACACAAACAAACGCCGTAGAGGTCCTCTGCGTCCCGGGACACCTCAGAGGAATAGGCTGCCCCATTTCTTCGGTCTCAATCTGAGCCCTGTCATCTCTGTTTGCCTTTGGTTATTGGAGGTTTATTCGCTGCATTTGGTTTCTGCTACAAATGGGTAGAAAAAATATGGAGAATTGATTTGGTTAGCCATGGTAACAATGTATTATATTTCCATTGTATTATATTGTTTGAGGGAATCATGTTTGTATGTAATGAACCCGGTCACTGGTGCATGGAACGATGCATAGAGCTTTTACTTTGGGCATTAGGTTGGGTGGTACTAGCTCCAAGAGCGTGCTGGCCTTTTGACTCAAGTATCACCTGGTCAAATGTCTGTACTTGTGGCTGAAATAAACTGAGTATTAAAAAGAAAATAAGCCTGCGTGGAAAAAGAAATGAATAATATAAAGATTAATATCCCAAAAGATTATTTCTTGATAGTGTAGTGATTTTTTTTCTTGGCACCCTTTACATACACACACTTTTTACTTACTGATTAACAACACAAGTGTGCTGTTGTATAAAGCTTTAAATTAATTTCACGTTTTGTCTTGCTGTAATTGGATTGTGATCTGCATTTGGGTTCAAGCTATTTTGTAAGGCCTCTTCATTTGATGATTATCTCCAAAGGCCTTGCAGATATTAGGCCATATTCCTTTCCGGTGCCATACAATCTAATACAATCTAAATGGATCTTGTTTCAAAGCCTCAAGGACTGTGATGAGCTCTGTGTGATGGCCGTCTTTCTGCTTCACTCTGCAGTGTAATGCACTGATGCAATTATTGTTTAGCACACAATAAATAAGAATCTTGTGGAGGTTATGACCAATCCATTTTGAATATTGTTTCTAAACCATATGTTTACAATCTACCACAGGAAGTGTGTGTGAAGAAACAAAATGTTCTAGAGTTAATATTTTGTTCTTGTGGCATTCAATTGTTTAATTTGAACTGTTTTGTAAAATCACAGTCATCAGAGAACTGCAAACATGGTCAAGTGCTGGTAATGTTGTTTTGCAGATTAAGAATGGAGGGTATTTATAATTCTCAATGGAGGACCAAAGAAAATCACAAATTCTGTTCCTAAACACCATGTGGAAGTGCTCGCTATTCACAAGGAAATGCAAACCATTCCCATGTGTTTTGGGCTGTCCTGTTGCTCAAAAATATTGGACTGAAATAAACAAAGTCTGTTTTTGACAATACAATCCCGCTTGATTTCAGAACTATGTCATTAGGCCTTAAAGCTCCGGCCATAAACACAGTCAGTGGATATCTTTGGACTATAGGCAACAGGAAAAAAGCACCCATAAACAAATCTATGACACAAATTGTACCTACAATAAAGGACTTAATTTGAAAATTGACACCTTTGACCTTTGGGCCAAATTGGACGTTTACTTGGGACTTCATTTTATTTGGATGTCTTCTGTTCTGATTTTGTTTTTTGTTCCCGGTGCTCTCTTTGGTCTTGTTCTGTTTTGGTGTTTGACGTTTTTTGTTCTAAAAGTGAAAAATGCAATAAATAAATACAAATGTCCTGCAACTTCTGGCCAAGTCTGTCATCTGAAACTTTTTCTACAATGGATCACTCCTCGACAAATCATTACATTGACTTGTAATAAGTATGAAAAAGGCCTTTTTGTGGAGAGAGGAAATACAATCCTCAAATGGCTTTTGCACTATCAGTTGTGAAAAAGTTTGCTAAAAGCAGCTGTTGTGTCAAAATGAGTTACTAGCAAACACCACTAAATCTTCCTAAAGTATACAGAAGGTATTCAGGATCAAGAATATATGAATAACTTGATTTTGACAACAATTTGAATAGAACCCTATCATTCTAAGAAGGCGATATATTGGTAATTATTTCACATTTTATTCACTGTAAATGACAATGTTGATTTAAAACTGCATAACTGAATGCTCTTCATACTGGCATTTCACCATAACAAGCAGTGGATTTTAATTTCATTTTAAAGTGTTTTGCTTTTCAAACCCATGTGCATGAACCTGAGTAATATATTATAGATAATCTCAACGTAAATGTAACGGAAAACACTCAAGACAGAACAAGGTTGTACTCAAACATGCATGAATCAATCAAAATACAGAGTATACAAGACAATGTGGCATCACTATTACAATATGGTTCATGTCCCATTATCAGTTAAACTCTTATAACATTGGACATATGTCATAACAACATACCATAAATGTGTAGCAGTATGGGGGTGTGCTCATCTGTAGCCGGCAGATGGCACTTACCCGTACAATAAAAATACCTTAGAAATAGCATTCTTCCTCTTTCGCTATAGTTTGGTTGGCCTGGACCCAGACCCTTGCATGGCCAGGTAAAGATGATTGTCTTTTCCAAACTCATTAAATAGATTTTTGTTTTCTAAATTAGGTGTAAATCATCTGTAGTGACGCGGTGAGGACGGGGCACCACACAGCGCTGTGTGGTGCCCCATGGTGCTCGCTCGCTGGCCGTCCTGGAGTCCTTTGTTGTAGCGGGTACTGGTCAAGCCGAGCACGGATAAATGGCTCGTTTTGTGTGCGTGACGATGTGCGCACAGGGTTTGTAGCTTTAGGCCTCCTCACACCAGGCTCGCCTTACCATCATTGACTAACAAACCTAAATAAGTGTTAAAACAACCAATTTCTCTCCAGAGTGTTCCAACGACACTGGCCCTGCAGTTCTTGTTACTTTGTCTGCCTGTGTTTTTTTCTCTGTTTCCAAATCTAGCATTTCCTTGTATTTCTAGTGTATTTCAATTCAATTTAAAATCTTTATAAGCATTATTTACCTTAGTTAATGACAACAGTTTGCTTGAAAAAAATATTACATTATTGCTTGAAATAAGATTGCAGTAGAACATTTGAAGTTGAAATGAAATAGACTGAGAAATGCAAACATTGGATTCTTCTTTGTGACCAGAGCAACTGTACGTAGCTGTTTTTAAACTTTTGAAAAGGGGAAAGTTAGTGAGTGCAGTCTAAAAGGAGCAGTCTATAACATGTCTGATGATAGCATTAGCTTCACTCACACACGGCTGTTTCTGCCTGTGAACTGGAGCCCGGCCAACATTCAAATGCGTTAATGGTGTTCAGAGTGTTGAGAGCTTTTTTGGAAAGAGACAGAGTCTTTGCTCTCGAGTGGAATCCAAACATGAATGTATGGCTTTATGAAAACAGGCTTACAGCAGAAACACGGACTAGAACATGTTTCAGAATGTTACTTTACCTTTTAAGGGCCTATGCGTTGCTTGGTTGTCATCTTTGTTGCAAGGTCTACACATGAGATCTCTCAAAAGGCAAATGTATAATAAGGTTATGCAAGAGAAGAGTTATGTCTGTAATTAAAAGCCATTGGCAATATATAATAATAACAGCAATATTTTGGACTATATATGCCTTTTACGGGAACCAAATAAATGTCCATGCTTGATACAAGGGAAAAGAGAACAGTAGTGTGATGACTTATTTTTGCGTAACTTGTTAAGGTGATAATGCAATTGTTTTAAATGTTTTAGAGTTCGAATTTGGAATTTTTACTTTGTTGTGTGCAAAGAAAAAAAATGAAAGAACATGTTTTCAAGCCAAGCATTACCATATCATACCGAGATGCCTTCCATTTTCGCTCCAAAACAATCACTGCAAAGACAAACCGCCAATCCTTGTTTAGCATCACAAGCCTTGCATTTCATTTTCCTGGACATAAATGAACATACCCTGACCCTAACCACTGCTTGCCAAACCAGGTCTTTTCTATACTTTTCCATCTATGTCAGAGCGTTTCTCAAATGGAGGATCTGCGCTTGTTATAAGGTCATCGCTCCCTCTCGTTTGGCCCCGTAATCCAGCACAAAGCAAAAATCCACTTCTCAAAATGGCTCATTACGGCTTTGATCAATCGTTGTGCGTTTGGTGAGACAGACTCCGGAAATGCCATCAGAAAATTGCATTTCCAAATGACATTAGGCGCCCAGTTGACCATCCAATTCCATGGCTTTCTATTGAGATGTTAAGATCTGATATTATTATTTGGGTCAGAAAAGCGGCTTTTTTTTTCTTCTTTTGAGTGAGGCAATTAAATTTCCTTGATGGTCTGTGAGAGCACTTAGCTTAAAGAGAATACACTTTGAAATCAAAAAGCTTTCAATCATCTCAAATCATATTTAAGAGAAAAGGGAGTAGAAGCAGAGGAGGAGGAGTGTCACATGCAATGCTATGGAGGCCGTGATGGGCTGCAGTGGAGATCGCCAGGGTTGGTAAAGGTTATTCTGCCTCTTTTTGGAGGGAAGAGGAGAAACATGCTCTGGTGGGTTTGGTTTACTGTAAGTTGGAGCTTTTTATTTGAAGAGAGCAGGATCGATGGAGCTGATAATAAAGCCTAATGCATTATTGTAACATCAAGACGTAAGCGAGAAATGCGTTTTTAGAGCGGCACATTTTGTTATGTTTTTATAGGTGTGAAAAAGTGGTTAGCATTTTCCACTCAATGCAATGTAATACAGTTCTAAGATGTAGTAAAATTGTCACATTAAGTAATAAAACTAAGATTTGTAATAATTTGCAACATTATGATACACACACAAGTGATCACATGTTGAGACACATTATTTCAAAATAAGGAGGACATTTTCCAACCAAAATGTAATAATGAAATAAGATAAGATAAGCCTTTAACAAACCAAAATCAGAATTATGAGCTGTGGCTTAGTGGTAGAAGAAGGGCCCATTAACCCTGAGGTTCAGATTTTCATTTTGTTCAGTGAAGGCGTTTTAATGTCAAATGCAAATGGCTTTATACAAGAGGACAGATTATGGCATGGATGGAAATAACAGGTCACCAACAATGTTATAATGGTTATTACATGGTAATTACAGGACACACCTCCAACTGCACTTTGGGTCAGGGTTATGTTCTCGTAATATGATTCATTCTAACCTTAACACATAACGCTAACACTGTATGAAGATTGTAAATCAGATGGTTGGTGTTTTTGGTCATTTATATTTTTTACATGAGGAAGTGACCATTTTATTACATGTTGGGTTATTAGTACATAATGCTACATAATGTGGCTCTACATGGTTTGATTTCAGAAAAAGCTATATCCCAATGTAAATGATTTGGATGAATTATTCTGAGAAGAAACATCACCGTGAGGAAACGACCGTGAAATCCTAATTCAATTTCATTCACATTGTCAAATTACAAATGAAATCAAACTTTGTGAATGATAAAGATAATGTGACATAAACAGCCAGATAAAAAAGCCTTTTACACTTAGGGTTACATAGCCTATTTGGAGTTAGAATAAAAATCACTGAGATTTGCTTCCAAAACTATCATGTTATTTTTTAGTTATTACAATTGTGACCTAAGTAATTGTAATTTTGTATTAACTGAATAGTCTTGACATCCCACTTTAGAAATGTGTTGGGCTTTTCTGTGTGAATTTTGCATGTTTTCCTCCATATTAGCGTCTGTTTTACTTTTTATAATAAAAATAGCAAAAAAGAAATTAAACAGAACTAAGCCAGACTTAAATCACTCGGTCTTATTTTATTTTGTCATGAGTTATTTTATTTCATTTGTTGCCCATAGTGATATGATAGTGAATATTCTGGTTTAGGTGAGCTTACATTGTATTATTGTTCCTGCTTTGTAATGGTAAATATAATATAAGTGCTTAACTGCTAAAAGCTTTGTTGATTGTTCTTAACCATGGATAACTTCAAGCCAAATAGCTGTTTTATGATCTATTCTTAATCTTTGCTGCTATATTTTGTTGCATAAAATATCGTGAGGCATTTTATACCCTGTCTTCTCTACTTGCATGTATTGGTGCAGTTATCTAATGAGCTCCTGTCCTGTACCTAATGCTTTAGAACTGCATTGATATTTCAGGTTTAAACTTTAAAACTTTGCTTAACATGCCATAGAAACGCACTGCTTTTTCTAAGTGTGTAACTGGTTTGAGGAGATTGGGTTTGTGAAGATGCAGAATCCAGGCCTGGTCTGTGTGAGCACTTGTTCGCAGGATTACCACTCTGCTCTATTTTTATGACAGCTAATTAGGCAGGTTTTATAAGCAGGTTTACTTAACTCTGTCAGATCAGGATAAATTACCATTTTGCACATCTCACTTAATCATATTAATTACCACTGGCAATTTATCAGGCTGTCTTCAGGGTATGAATAATTGGAAAGATTATTAGCTGAGAGTTGCTCTGTATAAGTGAGGATATATGGTCCAAGCAAAAGCAGAAATGTAATATCTGCAAGACTAGACTTTCATGTAGTAGATTTACATGTATGTTATTGTAGTACACATCAGAGGCTCCTCAACATGGCCTGATTTATTATTGGGTATACTAATAATACGAACCCTGCTCCAATCATTTCACTCTGTCGTAGTGTGGTGTTGATAGATTCATTCATCAAGACGTGTTCAGTAATCCCATCACTGGACTCTAAACATTTCTGTGGTCAAACTGTTTTCACAAGAAACACATGACTCTATTTGCATCATTTTGAAGGTGTCCCAATGACTAAATACCCTGCTATAAACTGAGTTGCCGTATTTAAAGTACATATACCAAATGCAGACATGATATAATGCTAAGTTGCAGTAGCGTGGCATGACTTTTATGACAGGCTAGCAGATGTTCATCACTATTTAGTGGCTAACATTTGCACGCAAAATAAAAAATTAACATAAAAAATAAAAAAACATGTTAGGAATGGAGTTACTTTAACTTCACTGCTCAATTCATTACTCAAACTATGTTATTAAATGACTTTAATTGCTTGTATTTCTAACTAACGTCTAATCTAAGAGTGTCCAAACTTTTTCACCGAGGGATACATTTAAAAATGTATACGGAGCATGGCAAAACAACCGTTGTGATAACTCCGATGTGGGCGATACAAAATTAAAATGAATTGATTTAACTACAAAAAAAAAAATGCAACAACTAATCTAGGAAACCAGGACCAGGGTGAACAGAGCCTTGGCCTCAAACAAAGACTTGCTGTTGATTCACTTCTCGTCTGCACATGGTCAGTCGGGGACAATCTGCAAACATTCATGATTGTCAGCATTTAAGATTTGGGAGTGTCTACAGAGCCGCGGCGCGGCCGAAACTGCCATGTTATTTTGTTCCGCGGCTCCTGAAACTGCTGGGCCATTTGACCGCGCCGCGGCTCTGCAGCCACGGCCTTAAGATTTAAGGCTGTGTCATGTGCAAACCTCTAAAACAAGCTGCGGTCCGCTCAGATTGTAAAAGCACATGCTGGAGCGGAGCAGAAACCGGCCTCTGTTCACGGTGAGAGAATGCACAGCGTGACAGGTGAACGACCAAGAAAACTGGCCTGCAGTACTGCTCTATGGCCTGTAGAGGCCACAAAAAGACACGTGACGTCCAGTCAAGTGAGGGAAAACTGACTTATGTGGATATAGTTCTGAACAATTTGAATATAGTTGTAATTTTATTATTTGATTGGTCAATCACTGCTTGCTTCGATTGTCCTGACCGCACGCCACTGCTAAATTGACCAAAAGCATAAGAATGCATAATATGTCCACTTTAAAGAACACATTTACAAAATTGACTTTTTTGAGCTTAACATGTTCTCTCATCAAAAATATACAGCTGTTGTATTTAGCTTCACTCATGCTTGTTTGCTGAATGTTGTTTTATAATTCCACTCCCTCGGTGGTGCAGTTCTGAGATCTTCTATGTTGTTTTTAAGTCAATAAATCATTGCCATGGTCATTACAGCTGTGTGTCTGCATTAGCATGTTGGTGGAAAGCTAGCGTTTTATTAATGTCCCCTTGGTAACTCCCTCTGCAGCCAGTAGAAGGAGTACTTGATGAGAGAACGCTTCACAGATATTAAGTAGTGTATGCTTTCACTAGATACACAACCTTCTGTTTATATAGAATACAAATAATGAATACTATGTGTCCTTTAAAGGAATAATAGAGGATTTTTTGGCGCTAAATCGGTGTCTCATTTCCTCATGGCGTGGACAGCCGAGTAGTTCATTCACATGTCAATCATAGGACGCACCTACTGCACACCTGCATCCTCGTTGGCTCGTCCCCAGCATAGCAGCACGTTTCCCTGGCTGCTGGTGCCCATGCGCACTTTTCAAAAAGGGACTAACATTCGCTTGAGTTCTCAGATTGGCGAAAAAATCCTCTATTATTCCTTTAAGTTGCTTTCTGCCAGATGTTGTAGCACTTCTGGTCTTTTGTAGTTCAAGTTTTCACCAGGGCAGCACTGGCTCAGTCTGCTCAAGTCTTGAAAGTCTAGATCAATCCTAATATAAAACAATAAGTAATGGAGTAAAGTAGTAGATCAGTAAAGTCAAAAGATTACCAACATTACCAGAACTTGTCAAGTATGACACAGTCCCGAAAATGTCCAAGTGTGCGACTGATTGTATGTGGCAAACCCTGACAATTTTTGTTGTATGATATTTAAGTTATTATACTCTTGCACCGCTCTCTGATTCCCTGTGTACATGGGGAGCCTTGACATTCTCCCCACTGTCACTACCTCAAACATCCGTCTCCTTCGCTGCTCCGGCCCTCTCCACAGACATAAAAACCACACACCCCGCTCCACAGGGGGGTGCAGTGCTGTAATTGTGTCTTCAGACCCTCTCACAGCACCCCACCTGACATTTTCCTTCAACAAATTTATTTTCCAGTCTTTGGTATTTTGGCAGCAGGGACACTGGTGACCAAATTTGGCCCTTTTCTCCCGCGGTATCCCTCTGAGCAGACGATAACTGAAGATTGTACTGTAGAATATGTTAGTCCTGTACAGAAAAGGTCATGTCAAGACACTGTTGAATGGACAAATCCCTGCGTTAATGTAATTTACTATAAACAAAATGAATTGTGTAGTTTTGGAAAACCAAATAAAGATGGTACGAATGTGGCCCAATCTATTATCTAAAGGTTGATCATTTGTAAAGTGCTACATTTAGACATTAGTTCGGTTTTTCGGCTGGCCTTTGTCCCTCAGACCAGTTGGTTAGGGATCACTTTGGCACGGTCCTTTTAATGGCAGAATGAATTTTGCTCAGGGCCTGGATCTAGGTCTCAGCAATTCACAAAAAGAGGTACAGTAATTTGAAGTTTGTGGTACGGTTCACTTAAAAAAAGCGGAGACACATTTTCATTTTCATTTCTCAGTGGAATCAGTATAATTTTAAGGGAAACCTTCAATGCAAAAATCAGTTCACATTAAAAAGTACCTCTCCCTCCTCACCTCATTACTGAGGCCCATGCTGTCTCATTACAGACTGTAGTGTTGTAATAGAGGAGTTCATTAAAGCTTCCAGGTCAAAGGGTGCTGTTATTAATAGTTCATGGCAGTGTGTTGAATTATAAGACTTTGGAATAAAAAATAGGATTCACTGCTTTACTGCATGTTGTATTTCAGCTATATATATATATATATATATAATATATATATATATATATATATATATATATATATATATATATATATATATATATATATATATATATATATATTGATTTCTTTGCTTTCCTATTTTTGGAGGAATTATGGTTTTAATAAATGTCTGCATTTATTAATGCACAATGAAATGGAAAACAGTAATCATTTGTAATAATTTAGCATAAAAAAGACATTATGGCAACAATGGTAGAGTAGATGTTAGGGATGCAACTAATCGTCACTAATCGACAATAAAAAAATAACCACATTTTGATAATTGTGATCGTTATCTGGACTATACAGACTCTAAAAGGCATACAAAAATATGTTTTTTTTAACAAAGACAGTGGCAATCGTGTGAGTGTTCCATCGTAGAAAAAGTTTCAGTTGGTCATCCGAAACTGTCATCTGGACGCTGTTTTAGATGTTTCACTTTCATCAAGAATAACCTTTGGATGAAACTCGAAACAATTACTACAACTGACTCTTTTTCTGCAGCGGCAAACATGCGAGTACCGGTATACTCCATCTAGAAACATTCAATCACCATATTTCAACCTTTATTTGATTGATGATATTTTTACAAAGTCTCAATGTAGAATAGAAATAATTTTAGTTGTTTGACTAATGAAATGAAAAAAAAATCAATCGCTACCAAAAATAGTCTTTAGTTGCAGCAGTAGTAGTGGATGCCTTATATCCTGAAGTCTGGTGATTGGATTCCAGCTCAGACTGTGCAAACTGCTGTTGTGACTTTCATCCATCTTGCCTGTATGACTGTAGTAAATGTGAATGGTTGATTCGAGCGACTGTTGGCTCTAAGACCTTTGACTTGTTTGCTACGTTCAGAACACGAATTTGCTTGCTTCAAACTCTGTCAATAAAGGCTCAAAAGACCATATTTGTTCATCCTATTGATGCGTTAAAATGAAAACGGTTTGATTGAGCTTGTAACAAAATCAATCGTCCCTGTCCTATTATGAACCTCCCACTCAGATCAGCCGTGCTTGCACCGTTTATTTTTTACTTTTGTCTTTCCTTTTCGTTCAAACCGCTGACCTGTGTCGAGAAAGAGGCCGTTTGTATGACCTCTGACCGCCGGCTCAGTGGGCACCGCTCAAATCCGCGCTGTGGTAAATTGAATCATTTTGGATCGATAGCGGCCATTGAACAGGCATGGAAATACAGTACTGTGCCAGGGCCAGGTCGGAGGGATGGATGGACTAAAAATGATTAAGACTATTGTTGGAATGAAAAACTCTCACTGACTGGAGATAATAACAGCACAAAACGGATCCGACCCATGATTTGTCCCAGTGGCGTTGCCCGTCTTCATGGAAATAGATACATTTAGTGACAGCGTAATGTTCACAGAAAGGCAAAGATTAACATCGCCATGGAGACAGTCAGTGGTCACCGCGCTCATCGCCCTGTATTCAGATGCGAGTGATTGACAGTTGGATAGGCAAGGATAGCAGAGGAAGCATGGTTCATCCGTATCGAAACAAATATGGCTGCTTAAGAAGAAAATGAAAACATACATATTACGAGGACATGGAAGACAATGTGGATTTCTGCAGAATCTGAAGTGAAAAACTCTTTTTGCTCGACTTGCACGGTTCTATTTGGGTTTAGCTCGAGGCGACAGAGGGCGTGGTGACCAGACTCACTCTTTGAAAAGAATGGGACAAGTGTGTATTCTTGCTCACTTGCAACATTTGAAATATACTAAATTGTTTGGTTGGCCACACATGCACCACCTGTTGGCAGTCACAACTCTGCTTTTTGAGGGAATAGCCACAAGTCGTTACATTTGAAAGGGTACATATTACACATTACACAGTACGTAGTGTTATTGTCTTTTAAACATGCTTTGTCATCTCATGCTTCAGAACTTAAAATATTGTACCCATTAAAAAACATACTTTCTGTCAGTCAGGCATTCCCTAATCAGGATTTATGTTTGCACTCCATCTACTGGCAGCAGAGGGAATTAAGATAAGATAAGATATTCCTTTATTGTCCCACATGGGTAAATTTCATTGGTGCAACGCAGGAAGATACAGAGGTAGATACAGAAGAACAGAACAGATCACTTATAGGAAGTCTGAAAAACACTTTCAGTAGAAGATCTCCTACAAATAAACAAAAACTCCCATAGACAAATAAATAAATAAATAAATACCATTGCATGTGATCACGACAGTAACTGCACATGAATATGTGTCACGACAGCACATAGATTGCACATGAATTTCACAGTAATTGCACATGAATTGCACAATAATTTCACAGTAATTGCACATACGACAGAATTGCACATCAGTATTAGGTTAGGTCAGTATTGCGACGGGATAACGTGCCGATCTCCGGATAAGACGACTGTTCTCCGCAGTTTCATGAGTTCCTCCTTTGTGTAAACGCGGTACGGCGCCGGCCGGGGGGCGGGGCCGGAGCCGGGGGGCGGGGCCGGAGCCGGGGGGCGGGGCCGGAACATGAATATTTGCAAACAACACGTATAACAAAAACAGGGAGTAACGTCGTTAAAGCCGGCTAAAAGCCACTGAAATTAGATGTTGATCGACATATATAAGAGCATCATTATAAAGGCCTATACATGAAAAGGAAATTGTTTCTTTCTTCTCGTCTCCTTTTAAAATGGTTTTAAATCTTCAGATCTTGGAACACACTGGCTATTACTACAAACATAACCTTAACATACTAGCACTAAATTATCGACCATCCACTCCCACACCCAACTTCAAAGCCTCGGCGCGCTAACATGTAGTGGAGAGACTGAAGATTAGCATATGACACGACAGATTACATTAAGTTCCGTCTGCTTGGTACTTTATGACATTAGAACCTCTTAGCCTCCGACAGACACATGCAAATTCAGCCTCAAACCCTCTTATTTAAATCTGCCCATGACACCGCACCTCTCCTATGATTATTAATACTCATGTGAGCGACCTGACGTTTGCCGAGGGGAGGAGTGATGGCCCATTTCAACGGCAAAAGTGACAGGTCGTGCAGGAAAAGGCGAAGTGGGTAAAGGTTTGTGGGCAAAAACGCACCTTAATGTTGGGAAATTGAGTGGATTAATTATTTGCTTTTACAATAAAAAAGTGGCGGATAGACCAGAAAAGTTCCATAGTGCACCTTTAACTAATGCTAATGCTAATGCTATTCATTCTGTGTTTTAATTGGATGTGGATCTTAGAAACGTGCAAACTGACTATTCTGAACAAATGTACCGTAAGTGACTCTATTCATTCTATTTGACTGATTTGCTTTGATTCTCTCCCTGGTCAATGCAAACTGCCATTGTGTTAAGACACTTCACTGCTATTGTGATGGTGGCAAAGTCTATAGGCACAGTTTGCAACGCGACAATAGAAAAGCTCTTTACATTTTTACTTCAAAGTTTAAAAGATCTCAGACTGCAGTAAAAGTCACACTACTCATTCCAAGGCTGTTCTGGCCATTCATAACAGAACGTGGCAAAATCTTATTTAAAGACTGTAACCGATTGTTGTCGTTTCCTCGTTCAAGAAAACACCTTTTCTGACAAACAATGTTGCCCATGTGTTTCCTTCTGTTGGATGTGAAATGAAACCATATGGACGACCCGATTGTAGAAACTATTCAAGTAACAGGAGTGGTTTTTGAAGTTAATTTCTCATCAGAACAGGACCTGGAGTCATGAAAATACAACACATTGTGGCAATATTGTCCATTCAAGTCCAGGCCCCAAGCTAAATCCACTTCTCCATGGCAACTTGACTTGGCTTCCTTTTTTAGAAATGTCACTTGCACATTTTTAAAGTTATTTTTGCTTTGGCTTCAGAGAGGCCATTTTACATACAAACTGATGTGATTTGTTGTTTTTTGGTCTTGTTTTTAGGGCTGTAGGTCTTTAGTCACTTAATCGATTACTCGTCGCTGGTTTGTATATATCCTTGTTCGCGGTCCTTGCAAGACCGGGAATTGCGTATACTCCCTCTCTCCCAATTATTCCCAGTGTCACCGCGAGGCCCCCACACCACTCCAGTGTCTTGTCGGCGCGCGGCGGTCTTTAATCTTAATTATAAAGCCATCATTACGCCGTGAACCCGGGGCGGCCGAGAGGGGGGCCCGCGGCTCATCTGCTCGGCATCAATCACACCAACTTCTCGCTCCGCAATCAGGACTCCGGCTCTCCCTAAACGCAGTCTCATAATTAGAACTCGTCGCTGTAATGAAGAGAAAAAAAGATATATATAGACGATTTCAAATGTAACCTTGGACATTTGACCTTACAAAGAATATTGGGTGGAATTGAACACAGTAGAATGGTAGTTGTAAAATATGCTAATCTGAAGCTATCGCTAAAATGTGGAGAAGAGTGCATGAAGGTTGTCCCCCGTGGCATTGAAAAATGGTATTTCCTAAAAGCAACAATAAGACAGTCGTCCCCATGGAGACAAGAGAAGCAAGTGGCTGACCCCAACCAGAAAAGTTACATAGTGCACCTTTAACTTTCAATGTTTAATTTGATATGGCTCAAAGTCTTTTCAAAAATGACATATTTCGAGTTGAATAATGGCACCACTTTCTTGAAGCTATTGTGAAAAATAAGTTTTGCTTTTGTTTATTTCTGCTGATAGATAAGATGTTGAACTTTGTGCCAGTATTTGTTTCATGTGGAATGGCCCAGTAAATACTGAGATATTAACCATAAACCAGGACAACCAAACTGAAACATAAGATCCAACTCTTTTGTAAACTATGGGGATTCAAAAATGTTCTAATGTCATGTGAATGAAAACTATTGAAGGGTGGGTGGGTCATATAACGAGACATCTCCATGGAGAGTGTGGCAGACCCCCACCAATATTTTTTTTAAAGCGTACCTTTAAAGTAGGCAAGGTAAGTTTATTTGTAGAGCACAATTCGTACATAAGGTAATTCAAAGTGCTTCACACAACAGGAAAAAAAATAGTCCCTGTGGTAATGATTGACTTTGTCATAGTTTTACATTACTTAAGGTGCAGTTTGATGTCTATGTCATTGAAATACAAGGACATTTTAACTCAAAATGTTCTGACAGTTTAAATATGGATTTTACAAAATAAAGTTGTATCGGGTATATGGATTTTGAACCTTGCTTACTATCAGTGCGTTTACATGCAAACCAAAAGAACATTTTTTATAACATTCGGTTTTGTGGTCTTGGACAAGCTCTGACCTTGTCCAAGTATACATGCAGACGAGAAAGTCGAATTTCTGACAAGAACGTGTCGTCCTCGTATCACTAGGCGGCGATACGCGTCGTTTCATCGGACTAAAACAACCCCCCAGTCCGGTTGACCTTTTGCGTCACATATAAACAACTATCATGCGCATTTTCGAACAACAGCAAGATGGATAGTTTTGTTCATCTTTTATGTAATGTCCGCGTTTATTATTGTGCAGATAAAGAGCACGCTAACCCTTGTGAGTGAATGCGGTTGTGTTCTTTTGCATGTAAACCCACTGTATATGGTTGCTAGGCAACAGTTGCTAATGTTCACATACTCTTGTACTTCATCCAAGTACAAGGGTACCAAAACTGTCAAACTGGAGATAAATTGGCAAATATCTGTATAAAGTCTAAAGTATAATCATGTTCACTGGATAAAGTAACTTGTCATATGCATTTTAAATTAGATTTGGAAATTCAAACCTCCTCAATTTGACTCCTTGTCCCAGGTCTCAATGTCAGCCAATCAAAAGGTGTTATGTTGGTCTCCCAGCCAATCACTCTTCTTCATTCTGCCATTTCAGCTTCGTCCCAAAGCCATCGTCTGCCTCACCTCCACAGCAGCAACAGAACCATCGGCGTCTCCATCATAAGTCCCAGGTTGGCATTTTCCCTGACATACCCCATCACATTACTAACGTCTCTAATGCCTACGTCTTAGAGTCAGAGTTTATAAGCACTCATTTGACTGTAGAACTGGTTAGAGTATTAGGCGTGCCAGAGTAAATGTCTTTTTAAAATGTATATAAAAAAACAAAACAAAAAAAACACAGGACACGGCACAGAAAAAGGGAGCAAAGGGCACAGGAAAAAAACAAAAGACATCCAGCAAAAAAGCTACGGCACAAAATGGTCAGCATAGAGGTCCCGTTTTGTCCCAAGTTTATAAAATGTGTCCATGTTCAAATTAAGTCTGAATGACAGTTTTTCCTTTAGTCTCTTCTGTCGATTCAAGTCGTGCTGTGTACATTTTTAAAGAAAGGCTCTGCGAGGCCTTCTACCCTGCTTCAATTCATACATGTTTGAGTCAGATCAAACAACTTCTTAAAGTTTCCATTTGAGAATCGAGTACCCGGGTTATGCATTCCAATGGTTTACAGTGCATTTAGAACTATGTTTCTTATTAGTCATGTATTAGTCCGTATTTGGGACAGTCATGGGCTAATTTCTCTTTCCAATTTTGCTCTTTGAATGTAGTTTCAGTTTATTGGTGTTGGATTGCATATTTGTAAAGCTCCGAGCACTTTTATTTCTAATAAGGATAATTTGGCATGTTGTTTAAATGTGCCATATGAATTTGAATAAAGACATAATACATTTAGTACAGTACTTTTGTGTCTCGAATTGTTCTGATCACAGACCCAAAATGGCAGCTGCCTGAGAGATCTAGGGCCTGTGTGTTTGGCTGCCACAGCCGCTAACAGCACGGGCCTCCATCTCACACCTCTGCCAAACAATCAACTCCTCTTATTCCTCTCATTGCACACTTTATTAACAAGAGGGAACAAACTGTGAGCGCTCCAGTCTCTACCTGATCCGTGTCATTCTAATTTTACACTCATAAACAGCACTTAAGACTTTTCACTTCGAAGTGGATTTCTTACTGTTCATTACAAAAGTTACAAGGGACAGGCAGCCTTGAGTGAGAGTGAGAGGTTGTTTTCTTATCGTTACACACAAGGTTTTTCAAGGTCACAAATAAAATAGTTTTCCTCAAATAATGTTTGTTATTGCATTTCGTAATAAAAACATTTAACTGTAAAATCTGGTCTGTCAAAAGCACTTGAGGATTTAAGGATTACAGAATGTTAATCATAAGTTTTTGGTATTTATTTTGTTAAAACATTTTTTGCAAGAGAAGGCAGAAGATACAGAATGCAAAAATTAAAATACTTTTAAAATACTTGCTGATATGGAAAACAGTAATATTTTGCTGTTTGTGGTGGAGTGGGGAGCACACATGCCTGCTATGTGAGCAGGCCGTGGCGTTGTGAGTTCAAATCCAAAAATTTGCTGCATGTCCTTCCCCAGCCTTATCACTATTTCACGCTGCACTGTCCCGTCCAATAACGCGTACGGTCCAAAATATGCTGCGTTTCAAGGCTGAAGAGGTTTTGCCTGATCATCTCACCTCTGCCGACAAACAAGATGGAAACTTTAGGACTGCCACAAGAACCCACTTTTCTTGCAGGTAAAGCGTGGTGGCCTAATGGTACTTTAGAACACTCTTTGGCTCCTTGTAGTGAATTGTGTCGAATTGTGTCAAACATGCCTTTCATGAGGGCTTGGTGCTGCGGTGGTCCCTCCAGCAATGGACATCTGAAATGATGATGACCCATTCTTCATGTCACTTCAATGTTTAAAGTGTCAACAACTGGATGCATGGACAATGTTGAAACCTGTGTCTGGACCATATGGTATAATTAATTGTTTACAATTACGGAAATATTAGTATTTTAACTGAATCATCTTAAATTCATTAATAGTTTAATACATTCCATGTTTGTATATTTTTGTATCTGTCTAATTCCTAAGTCTACTTGGACCTGTGTGACTTTACTCAGGGTTAGAGTGGAGTATAACGCTTTGGGTGTTCTGTCCCTTCCATCATTTTTGCAACGTTTATTAGTGTGAGTTAATCGGTTCTACCACTCTCTTGAGAAGATAATTCATCCATCAGCTTTTTGAAATATATATATTTTTTTTCTTCCGTACATAATTATCTCCTAAATAATGTATACAAATCTATAATTCCCAGAAAGGTATAAAGTACTCTGCAAACTTTCTCTTTTAGTTCATCAAAGAAAGGATCGTTCTGACGGTTAGGCCAAAGCTAACCTGGAGCCCATCATCGCTCATGACTAAACCAAATAATAAACTGATTTGGGCCTTTTATTGGACTCAGACAGGTACTGTACAAGCCGCCGTCTACACCCAAAACTATTTCACAAAGCTGTCTCTCAAGAGACATAGGAAGGATTATTCAGAGGTCAAAGTTAAATCTCTGAAATTCCTTTTTGTGGGCGTCTGGTAGAAAGCCCTCGCTGTTTCTTTAATACGATAACACTTCTCATTGGCTTTAAAATATGCAAAGGAGAACACGCTAACATTAACCACAGTCTACATTATTTATCCTCCTGAAAAGTGTTTTATCAGCACTAGACTGGGACTTTTAAATATTCAAATTAACGCTGAGCTGAAAATTTTACTGCAAAAAAGAGAATAATTGCGTTTATATATTCGATTGAAAAAATTAAGATGGAAATGTTTGACTAAAATAGTTGTGGGGGATCGGTGAACAGCCTCGAGGCTCCATAATCAATATTGTTTTTAATATAAAGTGCAGATACTTCGAAAAGTGATGATACTTAGTTTGGACTAAAACTGTTGCCGTATTCGTATTTTAATTGAATCTGTTGCAATAGTGGGGACTATATTTCCATGCAACATTTTAGAGACAGTTGTTATGCAAGTCTACAATTTTTATTTTCATGAAAACTGAACAAAACTTCAAAAACTATAACAAAATAATTAGCTATAGCGACACAGTGGTTACGCTTCATCCTCACGGCAAGAAGGTCTTGCGTGAGGATGCAAGAGAAGAGGTGCATCTCCTGGGCAGCTCGGGGCCTTTCGAGTGAAGAAAGCTCATGGGGGATCAATGTTCACTCTAATTTTTCATGTATCTGGGCAAACACACAAGCTCCCTGGGCACACTGAGGACTACTGTGAGCAACATCAGATGTGCCCCCTGTGGCCACACACCAGTATCACGCCTGTTCAAAACCTTGGATCGTAGCAAGTTACATTAAAAGAATCAATTTACTGCAGCAATTTTCATTAGTTTACTTTTATTACAAGCAATTTGGCCCACTTAAAATGAAAAATTGCTTTGATTTTATGCGCATCAGCTGGTCCAAATGTGCCTAAACTTTTTAAACTTATAGATTACACAGTCTAGTTTGTTTTGGGATGAGTTAGCTGCACTCTTTTAGTAATACAGAGCCAGGGCACTTGTTTTAACCAGACGAAGTTGGGGTTAGGGTTTGGGGTTATTATATATATTCTTCATTTATTTCAATAAAAAAATACCATTATGACGATCAATAACAATGTTAGTTCAGGGGTTTTGCCAGCATTCTTCTCTAGTCCTCTTTTACTATGTAGTTGGAGACGAGTCAGTGCTACGCACTGACCGAAAGATGGACCAACACAAACCCGCATGAGGTTTCGGCCAATCACAGAAGACGTGAGATTCTCACTGGGACGAAAGCACGTGTCCTGCTTCTGTCATTCTGACATAGTAAGTAAGTACATTTTATTTGTATAGCACCTTTCACAGACAGAAGTCACAAAGTGCTTCACAAAACACAGAATAAAACGATAAAAACACAAAAAAATTACAGTGAGCAATACATATACAACAATATACAGTAAAATCAGCCGCTAAAACAAATGCAATTAAAAGGCTTGACTAAATAAGAAGGTTTTAAGCTGACCCTTAAAAGCAATAACTGAGTCCAGTGACCGTAGGGAGAGCGGAAGATCGTTCCAGAGTTTGGGGGCAACTGCCTGGAAGGATCGGTCTCCTCTGGTCCGAAAACGGGTGCGAGGAACCAACAACAGTTTCTGGTCCAAGGACCTTAGTGAGCAAGAGGGAGTGTACGGTTTAATCAGATCGATAATGTACAATGGGACCTGACCATTTAAAGCTCTAAATGTCAGAACAAGGATTTTAGACTGTATCCGGTACGAGACCGGCAGCCAGTGAAGGGCTTTGAGAATGGGTGAAATGTGGGCCCTTCTATTTGTGCGAGTCAAGATCCTCGCTGCAGAGTTCTGGACCAGCTGCAGATGAGAGAGTTCCTTCTTGTTAAGACAGGAAAACAAGCTATTACAGTAGTCTAAACGTGAAGACACAAATGCATGAATTATAAGTTCCAGATCTTTTTGAGACACCATTTTCCTGAGCTTAGAGATTTTCCTCAACTGAAAGAAACAGTTCCTCGTCAACAGCTTGGAGTGGTGCTCTAAAGACATGTCTTTGTCAAAGACAACACCCAAGTTTCTAAGACTTGGTTTTACAGTCTGGCCTAAATCACCCAAGTACTGGTTTATCCCTGGGATGGCATCATCAGGGGCAATAATCAGAGTTTATGTTTTGTCAGCATTTAGCTGCAAGGAGTTTTTGCTCAGCCATTGTTTAATTTGCACTAAACAACTGACCAAGGAGTTCAGCTTCTGGATCTCAGAAGGTTTAAAAGAGCAATAGAGCTGAATATCGTCAGCGAACAGGTGGTAGGACACATCACTAAACTCTTTAATGATCATTCCCAGGGGAATTATATAAAGCAGAAATAGGATGGGACCCAAAACGGAGCCCTGAGGAACTCCACACAAGAGATCAGCTGAGTCAGACATTATTTGGTTTGCAGCGACACTAAAGCTCCGACCGGATAAATATGAGGAAAACCAATGAAGAACTGACCCTGATAGTCCAATCAGGTCCCTCAATTTGTTTAACAGGATATGATGGTCGACAGTGTCAAAGGCTGCAGACAGATCCAACAGAACTAAAACAGTGCATTTTCCAGAATCAGCAGACATCATAATGTCACTGGACACTTTTAGCAATGCGGTCTCCGTAGAATGATGTTTGCGGAAACCAGATTGAAAAGTCGTGAATGTTTGACTGATCAAGGAAATCGGACAATTGTTCAGAGACCACCTTCTCAAGGATTTTGGATATGAACGGGAGCTTTGATATGGGTTTGAAACTTTTGGGGTCTGTCGGGTCCAAGTTTGTTTTTTTCAGTATAGGCTCAACTATGGCATGTTAAAATGGACCAGGAAACACACCGGTAGAAAGAGAGGGATTTACCATTTTGGTAACCCAGGGGCCAATAACATCAGACACTTGGTGGAAGGAAGGAAGGAAGAGCCTGCAGGGAAGGGCATCTGATGAACAAGAGGAGGGTTTCATCTTGGTCACCAGAGCGGAGATGTCTTCTAGAGTGACAGGCTTAAAAGAAGACCAATTTTGGGAAACAGGCTCCATAGAAACAGGTTTATCAGACAATGGGAGTGGGATTTGGTCTTTGATCATCTTGATCTTATCGATAAAGAACCTGAGGAATTCATTGCTGTCAGCTTTGCAGAAAACAGGAGTCACTGCAGCGGTAGGACAAACAATAGAATTTATAGTGTCAAACAACACTTTGGGGTTTTTCTTGTTAGATGTTATTAGCTGGCGGAAATAATCAGTCAACTTTCCATCATTTCATTGTAAGATGATACAAGATCTCTGAGGTGTAACCTATGGACCTCAAGACTGGAGGTTTTCCACAGACGCTCAGTTTTCCGACATAGTCTCTTTAGATTTAGGATATCTTCATTTATCCAAGGACAAGCTTTTTTCTGTGTTGACAGAGTGGATTTTACAGGTGCCACCTGATCTAAAATGGATAAACAGTGGCTGCTAAAGGAATTAATTAAACTGTCCACATCAAGACAATTCATAAACAAATGAGGATCAAATACAGCAGAAAATTGGACGGCTGTATTTGCAGTGATAATGCGCCTCTGAGACCTTGTGTTTGAGGGCACAGGCTCAGGAGAAAAGTTCAATTCTAATAAAACAGCTATGATCGCTCATATGGACATCCTCCACACAGAGGTTAGCAACACTCAGGCCAAGTGAAAACACCAGGTCTAAAGTGTGTCCCTTTTGGTGAGTGGGACCTGAAACATGCTGCTCAAAGTTAAATGTTTCGGTCAAGGTTAAAAGATCCTTTGCAGGGCATGATGAGCCATCGACCCAAATGTTAAAATCCCCAAGAATTAAAACATTTTCCAGCTTTATAATAAAAGATAAATAGTCACTAAAGTCCTTTAAAAAGACAGCAGCAGGACCAGGGGGCCGGTAGACTAAAACACAGTAAAAAGGACTTGAAGAACCAACCTTGATCATCTGTGATTCAAAGGAAGTGAAAGTTTGTGAGTCGATGACTTTACACATGTAACGGTCCTGGGACACAACTGCCAGACCTCCTCCACGTCGACTGGGGCGAGGCATTGCAAAAACGGAGAAGCCAGGTGGGCAGAGTTCATTTAGATGAATAAACTCACCCTCTCTCTGCCATGTCTCCGTAAGACACATGAAATCAAGGTTTTGCCTTGTAAAAAGTTCATTCAAGGAAAACGCTTTGTTGGCAATTGAACGTGCATTCAACAAGCCGAGCCGGACCGTGGATGACGTCACGTCCATCGGTTCAGCTGAGCGCAGCGGGACCTGTCGAAGGCACGAGTTACGGTCACGTGATTCCCATCTGTTTCGCCGGTAAGTCGACGAAAACAATGAAGCGGACGGTGGCGGTGGACCCCAGCGCTCATAATTCCAGCGGCGCGCAGGCTCCAGGAAAACAGCCGCCACGTCCCGCGCAGGCCCCAGGACCGGTGCAGCCGCGATGACCCGGGCAGGCGGCGAAGATGGCGACGGCGAACAGCCGCAAACATCGAGGAGCGGGATCAGGCGTAAGCAATGAGCACGTCTTCCAAAGTCCAGGATCATGTGCTCCGAACACAAGGCTCGTCTGCGCTTGACCTGCACACCAGACCTTGTGCCTCCTCTCCCCTTTTCCCCGGGCCTCGGGACAGCAGCAAATCGTCAGGTGAGTTGGGTGGACAAACAAGGGGTGGCGGAAAGGCTTGTTTGTACCTGTCCCAAGTGTCGAAAAGCGACTCCATCGACGCTTTGATGCGGAAAAGTGCGCCACGGTCATAAACCCGCACAGCAGACACACAACAGACTAATGTCTGGGCTGATAAAACTGCATACGTTGTAACGATCATCACAAATAAGCGGCATAACAAGAGTCGAGCAGTGGCGTGGCCAAACACAGGCGCCATCTTGGATCAAGAAAAGATGACAAACTGGAGCAAACTGGAATTCAGAGAGATGCCATGTCTAAGGTCTAAACACAGGCAATTGACAATTACAGGTTTTGACAAGAAACATTAGTTTCTCACTCTCTCATCCTCTTGAGACTATCTCAATGTGGTCATCTCACAATTTCGGTTGAATGGGATGTGCCGTAGGGCCCGAGGACCATGTGGAATGAATAAACAAACATGCCGGGACAGGTGACATTATTTGGAGAGTTCATAACTTCAACCTATTTTGAGATGATCCCTAAGCCGTGTCTCTAACCGCTGGGCTAAAACGTCAGATGATTTTTTCGCCGAGACAGGAAATGTATTGTCTGGGCTCCAGAATCGCGATGACGTTGTCAAACGCTTGCGCTTCCTGCTAGATTACCCCCGGATGGCCGTTTGTGGTCAATTTTATTTTCTGTGCTCCATAGATTGTCTTGTGCGCATTAATGTGCAAGGAGTATGCAATTGCGCAGGCGCGCAGCTTAGAGGGAACAGTGTGTGGGATGTTTTATTTTGAAATGCTTTCTGTCTTGAAAGTGTAAGTAACATTGCTTTGACAGGTGCCTTTGACAGGTTGGACGAGTCATTGACCCAAAATGTAGTTAAGATAAATATATTAAACATTTGGCTAAAAATGTTGCACATTTTATCATGGAGTAGCACAGTTTTTAGATTTACAGTTTTACTTCCTGTCTGTTAGTCACACTAGAAAATAACCCAGCAACCAAAATGCATCCAATGTTAACAATTTTTTTATTTGACAAATATAAATATATGAGAGTAATTAAATTACTCTCATATATTTATATTTGTCAAATAAAAAAATATTGATATTCAACGAAGTAAAATTTTTACTTCGTTGAATTAAAGTTTAGAGGGTAAAAAAGTGGTTTCTTTTGTGTAAATTATGCATAAACTTTGGATGGAATGACTGTCCCATGTTTGTCACTTCCAGTCATTTTCTACAGGTTTTTCATCTTTTCGCCATAAATAGTTTTAGACCAACACATTTGAAAATCGCACATTCATATCATGCCAGAGGTGGGCCCCACACTTTCGTGGAACTATTGTTACACCAGCTAACTTTAATAAACTTAATCAAACAAACAAATAAACTTGATGACATAAATTATCATGAGCCTGACAAATGTCAAACGGTACCAGCCCGAACACTGTTACAGCTGTTTGTTGTAAAATCACGGTGCAACGTGTCGAAGGGGTGGATCGTCTCACTGTTTAATTATGATGATGATGATGAAACAAACCAGTTTAAAGACAGATGTAAAATGGCAGATTGACTTTTAAAGGTCCCATAACATGTAAAACCGACTTTTCAGAGCTTTTAACCTTCTTACATTGCTATTTGTGCTTCATATAAGTACCCAGAGTGTTTTTTTGATTGATTCCCGCAGTGTTTAGCTATATTACAGACTATCTCCTTTCCGCGAATCTCCAAACTGACGGGCGGTGGGTGCAAGACCGCGTCATAACCACAGGCATGCGTCATCATCCCCCCTCACCCCCCCTCTCCACCCCCCTCCACCTTCCCCCTCCGCGCCTGCAGCCACCCGCTCCTGTTTTCTCACCATACAAGCCCCGTAGTTTTTCTGCTTCGATTTACGACGAAACACGGCTCAAAGAGGCCCAAAACGTCATTAATGATATTGCACTCTTTACTATTATCACAATGGTGAAGGTTTATGTGGCAGTTGATGCAGCAACCGATACTGAAAAACCAGGAAATAAGAGCGCGATGGACATAAGACTTTTATATATATAGATCTATAGATATATATGTTCTGCGCACGCTGTAGAATAAACACCAGATTTATTTAGTCTCAAAGTAGTGTTGATCTGAAGTTCTATCGTTTCTCATCGCGGAGCAGACAGCTGTGGGGCACACACTACATCACGGGTGGGCGGGGCACACACACGCTCTGAGACTACGTCACGGGTTGGGCGGGGGAGCCAGATCGCTCTTCGCAAGGGTGGGGGCGAATATCAAACCAATCCGTTTGCATTTCCGGGTTGGTGAGGGGGTCCAAGGTCTGGGTGATATTTCTTAACTATTATGTTAAGGATGTTGCACAACCCTTATTATTATCAATTATACACTTAGGATAGACTACGAAACGTGAAAAAAAGCATGTTATGGCACCTTTAATACTTTTTACCATAAAATTAAATTGATCACGCGTCACAAACGTACCCTTTCTTGTATTTAGCTGAATTTGCGCTTGAATCAAGTCCTCTCCCTCTGAGCCTCAGAAAACATTCAGTTTCAAATTTCCCAGTTTTGTGGCATCATATGTCGAACAGTGAGATTTTCTTTGATGTTTTAAAATATTTCTCTCCTCACATTATGTTCATTACAACTGCATAATTATTTCTCTCTACAAATAAATTGCCAAATGATTTGTTCTTGAATGTTGTTAGGTTATTTGATGCAATATTTAAAACCTATTTACAATTGTATTCTGTGATTTTGCGTAACTAGTTTACAACATTTTATGAACATACTACCTGTTCAAATAACTGCATCTAATTTAGTTTTTCACATCCCCATATAAAGTCCACACATCTCGAACCACAGATCCACTCACATCACATCTACACTCATTCTCACTTGAATTCCCTTAATGTTTTGCCTGTGCTCTTTATTTACACAGCGGGAGGCAAAAGCTTTTACTGCCGTTTACTTTGGCTGTGTTTCAGTGGATTTACTTAAACCCAAAATACTGTTACGTCCTTTTAGCACTCTTCTCATCTCTCGTCTGCTCGTCTTTATTGCTTGGGCCTCATGGCACTTGGTCCGGAGTCTGTTATCTCTGTTATATCATGTGTGATGGATATGAGCGCTTCTTTTAATAAGTATACAGCATGAATAATAGGGACATTGGCATTTGAATATTGTTTGTATGATGCACAAATCTGAAAAGGGATTAAATGTATGGACTTACTTTGCATTTAGATATTTACTGTGTTTTTCTTTCAATTTCTCCCATTCTGGTTTTGCTGCAGAAAATTTCATTTGGCATTTTTATACATAATGACCTTCTTGTTCCAACCAGCACTATACTCTCACTGAACAGCCTGGTCCACGACGTTACTACTCCCTAGTTCCTGGGTCTCCGATATGCGGAAGCGACGCGGAAGTGACGCACATAATTATTACTTTTTATGATGGGAAACTGGGCGCGGGCCAGACCATATTGCTTGGCGGTCTGGAGTTGGCCTGCGGCCCAGTTTCCTATAATGAAAAATATATCATTTTTAAAAATGCGTATCCGCAGCGCTGCTTTGTGGCAGCTTCGACACTGTTCACGGTTCATCTGAAACAGCCCTATCAAAGCACAAACGTGTGATGCTGCAGAGACAGTAAATAACAGCCTCATTGATGGTTTGGTGTAAATGTAACATGCGTAAGGACCATGTGCTCCGAGTGTTTGGAAGTCTGCTTAACAAGGAACATTACGTGCCATGACACTGGAGGACAGTGTGTCCAGGCTTCATTGTTGGATTAAAAGGCCTTAACCTACGCTAGTGCACAGTACGTCAGACTGTGTGGGATGTGCAGGTTGTCCAACGGATTATGAAAGGGGGACCTTGTCTCGGGGCATGTGCACTAGTGCTTTAGGCATGTCTAAATTCATGATAAAAAACTAAATTGTTATTTTTGATAGGAAAATGTTGGCCTAGTTCTAATTTAGGCCTAATCCAGACTAGGCCTGATAGGTCTGCTTTAGTCCTGAATTTGTCCTGCTTTAGTCCTGAATTAGTCCTGCTTTAGTCCTGCATTAGCCCTGCATTAGTTCTGCTTTAGTCCTGCATTAGTCCTGCATTAGTTCTGCTTTAGTCCTGCATTAGTCCTGCATTAGTCCTGCTTTGAACCTGCATTAGTCCTGATTTGGACCTGCATTAGTCCTGCTTTGGACCTGCATTAGTCCTGCATTAGTTATGCTTTGGACCTGTATTAGTCCTGCTTTGGACCTGCATTAGACCTGCATTAGTTATGCTTTGGACCTGTATTAGTCCTGCATTAGTTATGCTTTGGACCTGCATTAGTCCTGCATTAGTCTTGCTTTGGACCTGCATTAGTCCTGCATTAGTCCTGCTTTGGACCTGTATTAGTCCTGCATTAGTTATGCTTTGGACCTGCATTAGTCCTGCATTAGTTCTGCTTTGGACCTGCATTAGTCCTGCATTAGTCCTGCTTTGGACCTGCATTAATCCTGCTTTGGACCTGCATTAGTCCTGCATTAGTTCTGCTTTGGACCTGCATTAATCCTGCATTAGTCCTGCTTTGGACCTGCATTAGTCCTGCTTTGGACCTGCATTAGTCTTGCTTTGGACCTGCATTAGTCCTGCATTAGTCCTGCTTTGGACCTGCATTAGTCCTGCATTAGTCCTGCTTTGGACCTGCATTAGACCTGCATTAGTCCTGCTTTGGACCTGCATTAGTCCTGCATTAGTTCTGCTTTAGTCCTGCATTAGTTCTGCTTTAGTCCTGCATTAGTCCTGCATTAGTCCTGCTTTGGACTTACATTAGTCCTGCATTAGTCCTGCTTTGGACCTGCATTAGTCCTGCTTTGGACCTGCATTAGTCCTGCATTAGTCCTGCTTTGGACCTGCATTAGTCCTGCATTAGTCCTGCTTTGGACCTGCATTAGTCCTGCATTAGTCCTGCTTTGGACCTGCATTAGTCCTGCATTAGTCCTGCTTTGGACCTGCATTAGACCTGCATTAGTCCTGCTTTGGACCTGCATTAGTCCTGCATTAGTTCTGCTTTAGTCCTGCATTAGTTCTGCTTTAGTCCTGCATTAGTCCTGCATTAGTTCTGCTTTGGACTTACATTAGTCCTGCATTAGTCCTGCTTTGGACCTGCATTAGTCCTGCTTTGGACCTGCATTAGTCCTGCATTAGTCCTGCTTTGGACCTGCATTAGTCCTGCTTTGGACCTGCATTAGTCCTGCATTAGTCCTGCTTTGGACCTGCATTAGACCTGCATTAGTCCTGCTTTGGACCTGCATTAGTCCTGCATTAGTCCTGCTTTGGACCTGCATTAGTCCTGCATTAGTCCTGCTTTGGACCTGCATTAGTCCTGCATTAGTCCTGCTTTGGACCTGCATTAGTCCTGCATTGGTTCTGCTTTGGACCTGCATTAGTCCTGCATTAGTCCTGCTTTGGACCTGCATTAGTCCTGCATTAGTCCTGCTTTGGACCTGCATTAATCCTGCATTAGTCCTGCTTTGGACCTGCTTTAGTCCTGCTTTAGTCCTGCTTTAGACCTGCTTCAGTCCTGCTTTAGACCTGCTTTTGACCTGCTTTAGACCTGCTTTAGACCTGCTTTAGACCTGCTTTAGTCCTGCTTTAGACCTGCTTTAGACCTGCTTCAGTCCTGCTTTAGTCCTGCTTTAGTCCTGCTTTAGACCTGCTTTTGACCTGCTTTTGACCTGCTTTTGACCTGCTTTAGACCTGCTTTTGACCTGCTTTTGACCTGCTTTTGACCTGCTTTTGACCTGCTTTAGACCTGCTTTTCACCTGCTTTTCGCGCGAGCTGCCTGCGGCGAAAAGCACCACGGCGCTTGCACGTACCCAAAAGATATGGAAAGCCAATATGATCACACTCCGCCACTTAGGAGCGGCGTATGGCGTAAATTAAGAGAACGCCGAGCGCCGTCTGGCGTAAATTACGGCGCTCGTTTACGGCGCACGGCGTAATGTCAGACGGCGCACGGCGTTAAAAGCGCTGCTTTATTTTGTAAAAGCGTCGGAAAATACGAGTGTGATCATATTGGTTTTCCATATCAAGCCCCGTAGGCGGTGCTCGCAAAAAGTACTTAAAACATTTGCCGCCCACGGCCTCCAACCTCAGCCCAGCGAGAACACTGAGTTTGTCCATGTTTATCTGGTAGATTTGGTTTGTTTAGTCTTGGTTTGAACCTGGTCTTGGTCCAGGTCTGCTTTTAGTCAAGTCAGGTTCTGGTAAACACTGGGTTTGCGTTGCTTGGGTTTTAGTGCTTTTGTCCTGTTTTTAGTCATGTAAAATTGTTATCATACTTGACTTTCAGAGGCGTAAAAATAATTATATTTTTGTAGTTGAATTGTGCCACTGTGTGGTGTTTGTGGATCTTAAAGATATACAACATTACAAAATCTGTGGAGAGGCTCTGGAGTATGCTCTCGGCTGTTTAAAACACAATGTTTTTGTATTTAAAACCAATTTTTGGTTTTAGCTGCAAAATATTGTCAAAATGGGAGAAACAACACAAGGAAAGACAGTGGTTTGAGAAGGTACATTATGAGTTAAGCGAGAGACAGGAGTTATGAGTTGACTGACCGGAGTTATTGTGCACGGAGAGAAGCAGCAGCGCTTTCTCTGCCTCCGCTGCAGCTCTTGTCCCTCGTTCAAACTTTACTGCAGCTCAAGAATGCATGTTTTTTTCTTGTAGTAAAGTGAATACTATTTATATAAATGTAATGCCATAGTGTGGAACAAGCCATCTCCATGGAGACAAGCACATGGCAGACCCACCACCTAAAAAGTTCCATAGATGTCGTAGACCTCTAATTTCTTGGTGGCCAACGTTGCGCCCTAGAAATACAGACATAAAATAAGAACTGAATTTCTTCTCAGTTTACATTTTTGACGTGACTTGACCCTTTCAGATTTAACCCTTCATCATCGGCCTTGTTCCTGAATGTAGGCTAGTAAAATCCATCTCCCCCTGTAGGTGCTCACTGGGAAAATTTGTGCTATAGCAGGAGCCCCCAGCCTCCACACTACCCACCCCTGCCCACGCACACACACACGCACACACACACACACACACACACACGCGCACGCGCACGCGCACACGCACACACGCACACACGCACACACGCACACACGCACACCAGGGCCAGATGGCTGTCACACAGGCGGCTCCTCACTCAGGCCATGCTGCTTTCCCATCATTCTTTCCTTAATGAGGTCGTTAGCGACGCAACGGACAATTAAATTATCCCAATCTGGTGTTTTTGCTTGTTGGTTTACTGTATCCACCCTACTCAGGCTCAAACTGATTTATAACACAACAATGCTAGGTTTTCATTATATCCTGTGAGAATTCAGTATTGAGCCATTGTAAAGTGACTGCTACAATCTGCTCAGGATTATATCTGTTTTCTTTTGGCTTTTCAAATTTGGGGTCACCAAAACATGACATCTGTCTCCTCTGATTTGCATTTTTATTGGAATAAGATGACACTGGTACAACCCTTTCCATGTATCATTTATCCCGGCCTGGGACTAGCACAAGTTATCTTTGTTTGTTTGTTTCTTAAAAGGGACATATTATGTAAAATTTACTTTCATGAGCTTTTAATTCTTTTAATATTCTAATTTTGTTCCCTGGTCATTCATTTATTTAGAGCGATTCATGAATGTTTGAGTAATCCATGCATCCTGGCATGTATGAGTGGAAAACAAATATCACAAGTTGGACGTAAAATCTTATTTATACCAACTGTTTGAACACATTTTGTGAATATAAGTGTCTTATTGCGTCTTATTGTAATTAAGAGTATTATTAGGTTAAGTTGATGCATTTAATGAGTGTTAGAGTGTTATTAATGACATTGTTATTGGAAGATCGCTCTATTTCTGTCATTATCACTTGATGTAATGTAACTGTATGAACTCATAACTAAAAATTAATCTTTATTTTCTTAAATAATAATAATAATTTCTAAATGGTTCCCAGGAAGAAAAGCGGCAGCTTGTTGCAATGTGAAAATAGGCCAACTTTTGCCTAACTAATTTTAGAATCAGAATGTTACAACCCTTCTTAAGAAAACTTTTCAAAGTCGTTGTTCTTGCATGACAAACCCAACTCTTACAGGACTTAGGCCTTGTAGACATACGTGGCCTATAAACATATAGCAGCCTTATCAAAGACACTCGCTCTGTGATGCCGCTCAGCTGTGTATTAAAACCTCACTGCTAAGACAGGTGCATCTGAAGCTGCTTTTCTTCCCCTGAACAAACAAGACCTTGACGGCGTGTTTGTGTAGCTACATTGTCTTGAATCTGACAAACTTACCTTTCGCTAATCTTGCGCATGTAGGAAAACAATAGAGCTGCGAGATACCGGCGTTGTCACCGAGCAGAGGGGGGGGCGAGAGACGTGCAGCGATGGTGACTCGAGCCAGTTAGCGTAGCATGCACCTTCATGTTTTAGCGCTGACACCACTGACAGTTAATTATAGGAGGCACAGATCACAGCTAGCTCGAGATTGACACGCCGCATGTTGATGTTTAGTCTTGTAATGTTGTTTTCGAGTTATTTTCTCGTAGCCCGTAGTCGACCGCATATGTTATTTAGTCCCTCAAATGCCTCGGGGCTCGCTATAATGATCGTAAAAAGAGCTACAGATTTGGGAGTGGGGGGTAAATACCAAAAAAAAAAAAGACCTGTTCAGATAATTGCTGCACCATATCTGCTATCAATGTGAGTTTTTGGAAATATATTTTTGAGACCGCCTGTCACTACATATACATGCAAGCGTCCCTGAAAGCAAGCATTATTTTATACACAGTCCCCAGCACTTACACAATTATTTTGACAGCCAATGTGGAGCAAGCATTGTCAGGTTGAAAACATGAATTTTGACACAGTATCCGCATAAGTGCAGAATATGTGAGGTGGTGCTCGTCACTAACATTCAGACAGAGTGGTACAAGGCTTTAAAATGCCACTTAACTGACTTCTCCCAACTGGGGAAAAGTGTATAGCCCCAGGGTTGTTTTTAGCTTTTTGGGGGCCCGTGCAAAACGCTGTGTAGAGGGCCCTATACCCAACTATATCAATGCAGTATTTAACCAAAATCTGTGGTGATGCGTAGTACATGAACAAAAGAAGTTCACAAATTATTATATTATAAAAAATACACTCTGATAATCCTCAGTTTAAGATGAACTACATTTGGCATCCAGAAAGGTGAATAACTTTGATATCCAAAACATTTTGATTTATAGAAGAGACATTATGCTTTTGTCTATTATAGCTTACTATAACTTTGTGGATCATTTATATTTTGAACATCCCAATTTTGATCTACAATTACTTGATGAAAAGCGACTAAATGGCTGCACGACACAGCTGACTCCAAGTTAAAAAAAAAAAGGAGTACGTATTCAATTTATTTAATGTGGCAATGGATGAGCATAGTTAGTTTGCAATACAAGTTAAAGAAAAATACTGTACTATACACTGCTTAGAAAGGATTTGTTATATTACAACAATCTTAACAGTTTGGTCAATTGATTTAAACATATCACTGTTGACACAAAAGGAGTTTCTTAATCAAACCATCAGCATGAACTTAAACCCTGGGCACCTTGTGTTAAAGATATTAATACTAGTGGAGATATCTGCCTGGTCAGTGATAAAATGTGCTTACACAAAAGGCTCACATTAACGCACGCCTTTGATTAAAATATATTTGATCTCCAGATATAGACCCTTACCTTGAGCGATCTCCTTCCAATACAGGCCCATGGAGACAAGAGCGTCTGAGGCAGCACTTTATGTCAATGCGCCCCAAAGACCTCACTATTTCATGGGGCCCCTCTGGCTCCTCGCTACCGTCGGCATCAAAGCTCCCGGTTGGCGATGTGATGTTGGAGATGGAGTGAAAACATCTACGGGAAGTCCAGCCTTGAGCCAAATCAGACTGACTGAGGAGGGCTTTCATGTTCACCTCTAATTGGGCTAATCATTTTGCTGCAACATGTGCAAAGTTAGCTTGTGTTAGCTTGTGTTGCAGAAGTTGAAGAGCTGTCACGTTGTATGTTGACGAGGCTTGATTGGTCTCGATGTTTTACTCTATGTTCGACCTCTATTCAAAGGCGTATATGCATGGAACTTTTCGGGTGGAGAAGAAGTAGATATGTTTTTGCTTTAACTGGAGTGTTCCAACGCATGGCATTAAACCTGTATCGCCATAGAGACAAGCAGGTGATGCTACCATGCCAAGTGGCAGGACAGATTTGTGGAGAGGCAAGTCCACTCACAGTAAGAATACGTGCAATCTATGAGTTTCTATTCTAATATCACTGATTTCACTGACAACTGACCACACTGTTTCAGGAGAGGAATAAGATAAGATAAGATAAGATAAGATATTCCTTTATTGTCCACACATGGGGATTTTTTGTTGTTATAACGCAGTAGATACAGGGGAAAGGACAGATAACTTATAGGAAGTTTAAAAAACACTCTTAAAAGAAGAGCTCTTATAAACAAAACAAAAAACTCTTATTAACAAAACTCCTCTCATATCTTAATAGGGAATGGAGGAAAAAAAAGATAAATGAATAAAATAAAATAGATAAAGATAAAATAACAATAAAATAAAATACTAATAATAAAATAAATAAATAAAGTAAAAGTAGCTAGCATAAGACTAAATAATATTAATACTAATGGTAAGTAAGTAAACAAAAACAAAAACACTCTTATTTACATCAGTATTTTCTTTTACCTATTCATATGAATTTATGTTTTCTGGAAATCCCAAATGTAAGATAAGATAAGATAATCCTTTATTGTCCACACATGGGGAAATTTTGGTGTTACAACGCAGTAGATACAGAGGAAAAGGACAGATAAAAGAAGAACTCTTATAAACAAAAACATAAAACTCCTCTCATATCTTAATAGGGAATAGAGGAAAATAAATAAATAAAAAGATAAAGATAAAAATAAGATAAAATAATAATAAGATAAAGTAAATAATAATAAAATAAAGTAAAAAATATAGCCGCAAGCGGCAATGATCGGCCCTCGCCACGCCGCCGCCACGCCGCCGCCACGCCGCAAGAGGAGCCCCAATTGTCCTTTTATTACGCCTACTGCTGAATCTGTGACGCTGTCACATCTTCTCCCCTTTGTTTTACCATCAAAAAGCTATTTTATTTTGAATTCTTGGCAAAATGTGCGGCTTTGCCGCACAGACACCGTGACTCTTTGAATGAAAATGTGGATAACTTTTGATGGTCTTGAAGATGAGTCTCACCAAATTTCAGGTTAATAGGGCTGATGCCCTGGGAGGAGTTTGTGAAAGTCTAAAGTGTAAACATGAAAGGTTTCGGTCATCGTTACGGCAACGCCATAACAATTATGACATGAGTCATTGACTTTTTTGATGGGGATGCTAAAATTGAGTTGTGTGTCAAATTTCATATAATTTCGCAAAACTAAACATTTAACCTCCATATAAAATCTGTAGGGGGCGCTGTGGCGCCAAATGAATTTATTTCACTTCAAGTGGGTTTAGGGCAAAGAGTTTAACAACTGATTCTAATTTGACGCAATTCGGACTTTATCTGCGCAAACGGCAGAAATTTTAAATATGGGAGATTTCTGAAATTCTAGCTACAGTTTGCGGCTTCGCCGCTCAGAGACCGTGAGAGGTATCAATGTAATTTGGATAACTTTTGATGTCCCACTCCTCAGTAGCATTTTCACCAAATTTCAGCTTTTTAGGGCCAACGCCCTGGGAGGAGTTCGTAAAAGTACGACGTTTGGAAAAACTCCGAAGTCATGTTTAGCCATTTTTGAAGCAATATGGCCGACATTTGGTTGGGCGGACGGCATTGCCGTAATAATATTTTTTACTTCTCTTGTCACCATCTACCTCTGCGCCAAATTTCATGATTCTACGATCAGATTTTTTTTGGGTCATTTCCCATCTCTCAATGCATTTTTGGTACATTTGGTGGCGCTGACGCGCCAATTTTTTTTATTTTAGAAAAGGGAAATAGCCAGAATGTAGAGAGGCACGATTTTTAGAGGTGTGCAAATTTTTGTGACTTTTCGTCAATGTTCACTGGGTGAAAAATAGGGGGGTTGGTCCCGAGAAGAAGAAAGAAAGAAAGAAAGAAAGAATAATATTCCGATGCGAAAACAATGTTTCCCATTTTTCAAATATCATAAACTATACATTTTCGGAAAGCGCTCGCGCTTTCCTACCTCATGGTGTGGGTCCCTGGTCACTGACGGGTACTTTCGATAATTTTGAGTGGGCTCCGCCCACTTTGTGTTTTTGGCCCTCTATACAGTAATAATGTTCAATTTTTGCATTACATGCTTATATGCACGGAACATGCAAGAGATGGGGAACGTATTCGTGAGCTACTTAGCGCAAATGAGTGCTTTATATGGGGATGACGACCGCTTCGCGGTCGTCATCCCAATGTAAAGTGCTCGTTTAGTGCGAACTTTTGCACGGGCTTCGCCCGTTTACAACGGTAATGTTCCATTTTCCTACAACTAATTAGTATGCACGGGGCGTGCATGAGTGGAGGAGTGCGTTAGTGAGTGTTTGGAAGTGGGCGAGCGCTTCGCGCTCGATTTCGTGCGCACTACGTGCGCACTTTCGCAGCCGTGCTTCGCACGGCCTTACGAGATTAATAGGCCTCTCGCCAGCTTGTGGCGCTCGGGCCTAATAACTAGCATATGACTAAATAATACTAAAACTAATGGTAAGTAAAAGCTCTTATTTACATCAGTTTTATGCACATGAATATGGCCTTAATTGCTTGTGAGTATGACAGTAATTGCAGATGAAGATGACGGTATTGCACATGGTTAAGTCAGTCAAGTATTGCACGTGTTCAGGGATAACAGTGTTTGTTATAAAGTCTGACAGCAGAAGGAAAGACCTGTGAAACGTCTCCTTCACACATCGAGGGTGGATCAGTCTCTGACTGAAGCTGCTCTCCAGAGTGGACAGAGTGTCCTGCAGAGGGTGAGACTCATGGTCCAGCATAGATGTGAATTTAGCCAGGACGTGTGGAAATGTCAAGAGAAAAACAACTACATTTTCAGTTTTTGCAAATCTTCATACACAGTTTTCCTATTTCCGAGTGCCTTTGCTGTGTAGAGTGAATAAACGCCTTTGTGCATTACTGTGCCTTATAGAGACAAAACGCCGCCGTTCGCCTCCAGGTAATAATGAGCTAGCTTTCAAATAGCAATAGCAATTAGTTTTAATGAGGCTTGCTAACAATGATAAGACGTCATCGTTATAGGGCTAAAGCACGGCTATAGCGATGTGGATAGGGAAGCGATCTCAGTGGCTGGGGTCCCAAAAGAGCCAGCACACACCTGTCACCTTTAGCGTCACTCATTAGCATCGGAAGCGCTACTTGAAGCACATGTTTTCAATTCCACGGTGGGTCGCGTGTTTAGCATTGTGCAGAAGAAGCCCCTACAGATACATTTAGCCCCACTGTACATCTCTCTGAGCCATAACACTAACCTTGCATCGCTACACTAAAGCTAATTGCATTTCCTTTTCTAAAGTCTCTTCAAACTGCCCCTGCCAGAGAAAAATTAAATGAAATCAATATTTGTATTATCTTTACTATTGTAGAAAAAGCTTCAGTTGTAGTCATCTGGACTCGGTTAGAAAAAATTAGACGTTTCGACTCTCATCCAAGAGTCATTGTCAATAAAATGTATTTAATAATTGATTTATTTATTGACAGTGACTCTTGGATGAGTAGAAACGTCTATTTTTTTCTAACTGAGTCCAGATGACTACAACTGAAGCTTTTTCTACAATGGAACACGCCTGGACGAATGAGGGATTACACCGACATATTTTTACTATCTTTATCTCTTTCACCTTGATAAACGGAGAAGGTTTTTAGAAAGATGTAAACCAATGTATCATATAGGCCTACTGTTATGCATTAACTATTGGAAAAAGACAAATGAGGATGATACATATTTTAAGATTTTTAAAAAAGTATTCATTACACCTGGTTAAGGACTTCTGGTTATGACGTCGGGCTAGAGACTCTGTACGCTACTGCCGAGGTTTGGCTTGGAAATCACAGTTTCACCCATGTAATCCCAAGCAATGAGGAGAAAAAGATAAGTAAACAGGAAAGACACAAGACGGGTAACATTACTGGAGCTAAACAATGAAAGCTCACAAGCTCGCAAGGCTAGCATGGCTAACAAGCCCAGAACTCCCAAAAGCCTGCTTCCTGCTGCTTAAGCCTGGCACTGTCCCTGGTGTGGACTCTCTAGGCCTGTCCCTATCGGATGGAGGAGAGGACTTAACTTTACAACAGGTGGCCCTTACGTTGCATGAAATGCAATGTGACATGGCGTCATTGAGAGCTGAGCTCAGAGCCACGATCAACAATGCAAGGCCTCCTGATATACTTCCTGATCCGCGGTCAACCTGACGTTCCTGGCAGGTCACTCGGGCTGACCACGTCTCCTGTCGCTCGGTTGTTAGGTGTTAGGATTAGGGTTAATGGTGTCTGTTTCTCGCTTCCTGACTTCAATAGCTTTTGATCTTGTTTTTTTCGCTCTTTCTGCCATATTGCAGAACCGTTTCATGGTGCGCATGCCTTGAAAAGCATCAACAATGCAGAGAAATGTGGGAAACGTCAGGTGTTCAACAGGCCCTGCTATAAGGTCATCTTCAGTTGAAAGATGTGGAGTGGCAGAACAACCTGCTTCTCTCAAGAGAGTTCAGATACATTGTGCTGACCACCAAGAGGCCAGATGGAAACACACGGGAGGCAAAGTCCTTGGATTCTTTTCTAACATGTACAAACTGCAAATAAAAACAACCAAGAAATATTAAATCAAACAATGAAAATAACTTGTTGGTTTCAGCTGCTATGACCCGAGCTCCGTCCCAGTCAAGCCATGATTATTTAGACGTGAATACTTCTTAGTTATCGAGTGAATACCACTATCCAAGTATATTCTTTGTTTTGACATAACACTGGTAAATATTAGCTCGATGGTTTTCCTTGGTTTCGTTTGGTCGAAGGATGTAGTTGGAAATAAGATAAGATAAGATAAGATAAGATAAGATAAGATATTCCTTTATTGTCCCACATGGGGAAATTTCATTGGTGCAACGCAGGTAGATACAGAGGTAGATACAGAAGAACAGATCACTTATAGGAAGTCTGAAAAACACTTTCAGTAGATCTCCTATAAATAAATAAAAACTCCCATAGACAAATAAATAAATACCATTGCATGTGATCCCGACAGTAATTGCACATGAATATGTGTCACGACAGCACATAGATTGCACATGAATTTCACAGTAATTGCACATGAATTGCACATGAATTTCACAGTAATTGCACATACGACAGAATTGCACATCAGTATTAGGTTAGGTCAGTATTGCGACGGGATAACGTGACGATCTCCGGGTAAGACGACTGTTCTCTGCAGTTTCATGAGTTCCTCCTTTGTGGAAACGCGGTACGGCGCCGGCCGGGGGGCGGGGCCGGAGCAACGACACGACGAAAACACTCAATCCAGCCGAATAAAGTCAAAACAAGTTAATTTAAAGCGATTCCAGTGCGTGTCCCGATCGTTCGTGAAGTTCCTCTTTCATATAAACGTGTATATAAACGTGTACCGACGACACGCCGTACTTTAGCGCGGCCGGAGGGCGCGGGGGGGGGGGCTGGTGGGCTCGCTCGGAGCTAGCTCACGTCACAACAACACAACGAACGCAACGAAAAACGCTCAAATCCAGCCGAAAAAAGTCAAAAACAGTTGAATTAAAAAACTATTCCAGCGCGTGTCCCTATCGTACAGTAAAATAGAAAAAATATACTAACTATATTTACAAAATATAGGAAATAAAGCACAATAAGTGTGAGAAAGAAGAGAGAGCGTTTACACCGGGCTGCCAGCTGTACCAGCGCCTTAAATGGGTCACAAGCTTTGGCCTCACTCATTTCTTGTCATAAAAGGATTGTCTATCTTGACAAACTTCCTTCCTTTTTTCCCATATCTTCTCTTTTGCCACTCACTGTCCTCAAAGGAGTGGTAAAAGTCCTGAATGTACACTCTCGAATTCAAACCTTACTGTGATTTCATATTTGGGTTAAAATTACAGTATTTTCTTCTTTCTCTGTTTGAATTTAAAGTAAATTAATTTTTCAATGAGTCAGCCTAATGTCACTCATAATTCACAGTGCATTTTAATTATGCTTGTCTCCATTCACGTGATTTGTGCTCTTGGGAATAATTCAACAATAAAGGATGATTTAAAAAAAACAAAACTATGCATTCTTTAGATGTTTGAAATGTCATATATTACAGCAGTTAATTCAATGTTAATAACTGACATAAAGTAGAGATGACATTGTCTCCGGATTCTTCCATTTAGTTATTTTCTTACCGTATGTTTACCGTTAACTTTTCTAACAAATAAGATTTACTTTTAAATTCTCCAACACTTTTCATTTTGTACACAATTTGTATGCAAAAAAACCCAACATTATGTTCAAAAAGCGTTGCCCCATCTGCCCCACCCGCCCCACCCCTCTTCTCTCTGTCTTCCCCCCACCACTCTCTTCTCTTGCCACCCCTTTTCTTCTCTCACCCCTTCTCAACATCTTACCAATTTTTTCTCATATTTTTCTCACCCCTCCTTCACGGTTTCTCTCTTCTTTTCTTTCTTTCTTTCCCACCCATTTCTCTTCTCCCTCTCTCCCCTCATCTTCGCTTCCTCACACATTCTTTCTTTTCTTCCTCTTTCCCGCCTTTATCTTCTCTCATTAACCCTCACCTTCTCTTCTTCCCTCACTCACTCACTCCCTCTCTTTCTTTCCCTTTATCCTTTGCCACCTGTTTCTCTTCTCTCCGTCTCCCTCTTTTTCCTCACTCACTCTTTTCTTTTCTTCCTCTTTCCCATCCGTTTCTCTTCTCTTTCTCTCTCTCCCCCAAATTCTTTCTTTCTTCCTCTCATTCCCACCTGTTTTTCTCTTCTCTTGCTCTCCCCGTCACCTTCTCTTCTCTTCTCACTCTCTCTCTCTCTCTCTCTCTCTCTCTCTCTCTCTCTCTCTCTCACTCTCTCTGCCCCACCCCTCTTCTCTCTGTCTTCCCCCCACCACTCTCTACTCTTGCCACCCCTTTTCTTCTCTCACCCCTTCTCAACATCTTACCATTTTTTTAATCACATTTTTCTCCTACTCACCCCTCCTTTACGGTTTCTCTCTTCTTTTCTTTCTTTCCCATCCATTTCTTTTATCCCTCTCCCCCCTCACCTTCTCTTCTTCCCTCACTCCCTCTCTTCCTCTCTTTCTTTCCCTTTATCCTTTGCCACCTCTTTTTCTCACTCACACATTTCTTTTCTTCCTCTTTCCCATCCGTTTATCTCTCTCTCTCTCTCTCTCTCTCTCTCTCTCTCTCTCTCTCTCCCCCCCGTACATACAAGTGCATGTACAACACACTACACTGGCGCTTTCATGTGCGCCACACAGCTGTCAGCCCGGAGAGAAAGCCACTTCCATTACAGTAAGTGTGTTCTCCACTCCCACACAATTACCCCCTCACACACGCACATGCACGCGCACACGCTCATCCCACCCTGGAGTGATGCGACCAGACTATACTTTATACTTTTGTGTGTGAGAGATAGGCCAGACAGAAGAGGAGGGGCAGAAGTGTGCGACCTTTTTAAAGTGCTCACCGGCCGCGCGCCTTTTTACGGAGCAGAAATCACCAATTGACCTGTCACTTTTGCTCTGATAGCCATCTGGGGAGAGCGGGTCATGCGCATATGTCTAAAGTGCCTCTTAACCGCATTTTATGAAGCCAGAAAATGTAATCCAATAACCATTAGAGTTTGCAGCAGAGACGAGGCCCAGTCGGGAGTGATAGCACGTGTAGTTAGCGCTCTCTGAAAAGAGACAGAGACAACAGGGGAAAAAGGATGTGGATTCAACTTGTTACTTAATTTTTAGTGAGGCAGAGATGTGGTAAAAGCAGGATAGAGTAATGCACTGTGAAATTAATTTGTACTTCTTTGAATAGACCTATACGTAGAGTGCCTTCCTCTGCACACCACTGAACAGAAGTTGAGTGAGGAATATGAAATTATTTTCCTTGCCTAATGCTTAAGTGGCACTATTTATTTCTCAACCTCCAATGCACCTTTCTTCTCTTCATTCATTCATTATTCCTCCTTTCTTTCATTCTTGTATCTTTCATCTTTCCCTCAATTTTCTTCATAGAAAAAAGAGATGGCCACTCCAGAACCTTTATTCTGATGTAGTTAATGGTTACTGGTTGACTTGGCCTTGTGATTTGGATCATTGTCATGTTGGAACAAGTACGTCCCATGGGCAGCTTCCAAGCTGATGAGTGCACATTTTCCTCCAGTATTCTCTGATAACCTGCTGCATTCATCTTTCCATTTCATAAAGTTTCCAGTGCCTTTGTAGCTCACATATCCCCAAAACATAAGCAATCCACCTCCGTCTTTCACAGTAGGAATGGTGCACCTCTCATCATGGGCCTTGTTGACTCTTCTCCAAATGTAACGTTTATGGTTGTGGCCAAAAATAAAAATGTTGGACTCATCACTCCAAATTAATTTGTTTCAGAAGTTTTGAGGCTTGTCTCTGTGCCGTTTGGTGTATTGTAAGTGGGATACTTTGTGGCATTTGCGTAGTAATGGCTTTCTTCTGACAACTCGACCATTTTCCTTCAAATGCCTCCTTATTGTGCATCCTGAAACGGCCACACCACGTTTTTTCAGAGAGTCAGATGTGGCTGAAATTGTTGTTGGTCTACCTGATCTTGCTTCAAACAGAATCCCTCATTTTCCACTTCTCAATTAGAGTTTGAACACTGCTGATTAGCATTCTCTACTCCTTAGATATCTTTGTATATCCTTTTCCTGTTTTATACAGTTCAATTACCTTTGACAGTGGCTTCACACAACCCCTAACCATGAGTGAAAGAAAAGTTCATATATTCAGAAAAATTGCACAAAAAAATCACACATTTAAAATGTATATTTTATATTGATACATAAAGTTAATTTGAGCAAAAAACAATAGCTCCACTGACAACATAGAGGCAGTAAAAAGTGTGAAGGGAGGTTTTTTTTCAATTGAAAATGATGTCAGTGCACTAATACTATATCTTCTTCATAGAAACAAGCAGGTGGTGGACCAACCAGAAAAGTCACTCCGTGTACCTGTAAGTCATGCGGCCCTCTCTCTGCAGAGCTCCAGCTGAGTGATTATCACCGAGGCTAACCATACCATGCTATCTTTTTTTAGCCCTCCTCATTTGCGCCCCCCTCTTTTACCCATTCAGGTTCGCAAAGACAAATAGCACGAAGCAAAACTAATTAGTAACCAGGAACTAGTTAGGAGATGCCCTTTGAGAAGCGTGGCCTTAGGCAGGATTTAAATATAGGGCCGTAGTCAGTGACTGAGTGTGCCAGGAGTATCCCGGCCTCCCGGCACTTTGACCTTTGACCCTCATTATAGGCCTTGCATTCCTGGAGGGTTGAAGCCCCTTCCAGCACACTCTACAAGGGCACTACCAGCGCGGGCCTGCTCTGTCTCACTACCCACAAGCCACTTTGTTCAAATTAGGCACTTGAGCAGATACAGAGCAAGGACGTATACTATTACTGTACAAGATATGCTATTACTAAGCCTCTGCAATCACTGCCGCCCCACTATCCTAATATGTTTTTCATTTTTATACACAGGCTCCATCTGGTTTCTATTGGACGTAATGGGAATGGTTTTGGATGAACGATTGCTCTTTAGATTTCGCCTGAAACTAATTGTGTGGGAAGAGCTAGAAATAGCCCCAGTGATAGTCTGAAGTTGAGTTACTGGTATTTGGTGAAAAACATGATATTGATTTAAAACAAAAGATTCAAAATTGCTCTTCATGAAGTAGACTTTTTGTTTACTGGCTAGGTTTAGTATTATAGGTAATAATTCCATTCCTTTTTATTCCAGTTAGTCCTATGATTAGTTTGGGCCAACTCTCTTACCAGTAGAAAACATGAATTCTACTTTTAGCCAATTATTTGCTTTAAAACACACTATTTACCATAAGCTCTAAAAGAAGACATAGCAGCATTATGTGGACCAAGTCCAAGGACAAGGTTGCTCTTTCTAGTTCACATTCTAGAATTTCATATGTCAACATTTTGGATGGAGGTCATATCGAATGATCCTCAGATGTGTTCTTATTTGTTTGGTATTTGCGCCACAAACATGACATACTAATGTTATCGTGTAAAGTATCATGTCTTTAGGGTTGAAAAATGACATCACATTCTGAAGCTTTTGTGAGAAAATGATTAGACTTTTGCATATTTATACTAACAGAGAAGACGTTGACCTTTGAGACAGTTTTTGTTTCATGTGGATAGGCCAAGCGATATTAACCATAAACCAGGTCAATCTACAATGGGATATTAGAACTCCTGCTCAATTTTAAACTATAGGTAGTCCAGAATGACAATCAAATCTTGACCCATATTGCCTTGTAATTATATTCATTCAAAATTATCATTAATTGCATAAAAAGGTGGTGGCCGGAGCATTCACAAAGTTCTTGAATTAATGTTAGTAGGGTTTTGACAAAAGTACAGTTTCAACACATGGTGGTCACTGTGTTACCCTTGATAATAATGAGAACTGTAAGTCTTGCTCTGTAAAAGGCGCTCTATAAATAAAATGTACTTACTGATATTGCTGGATGCCCCTCTCTAAATATTTATTCTTGCGTCTGGATTTGCGCTGCCTTGTGACACCCTATTAGTCTAGTTTGAGAACACAAGCACAAATCTTCACAGTTTGTTGGTATTTTTTATGTTTTTCTGCAATATCATAATTGTCCACTAGGTCTAGATTTGATCAACTGTATGCGATGACATTTCCACAGTAACGACATGACTTGACGCCGGTTTGAGCAATGTCGAGGCTTTTACTCTAACGCAGTGAAGTTTTCTCTCGTTCCTCCCGTCGCACAGGTGTTTGTGTGCTCTGAAGTGCCCTTGACTGGGAGCGTGCGTCCTTATTTTATATCTGCTTTTAATTGCGGTCGCTGAGAGTAAAGCCCCTCGCTCCGCTGCCCCCCTCTGTCTCCTATGAGTTGATCATTCTCATCACCGCAAACAGACGCGCTTTACATTCATTAGCACAACACTCAAAGCAATCAGGCCACAGCGCCAGGGGCAACGGGCCTCTTTAAAAAATCACATTGCCTAATAGTAGTGTTGTATAATTATATGCCATTAACATCTATCAAAATGCTCTCCAACACACCAAGCCTATTAGCAGTGGACTCGTGTGCTCTTGTGTTGCTTCTAATGCTTGTGTTGCTAATAGCGTCTTACATTAGTTACCAGTATATTATTATTATTCGTGTTTTTATTGCTTGCCTGTGTGTTACATAAAGACCCGAAGTACAATCTGCACTTATGTACTTTACCATTGTTAATTAAATTAGCATTATTGCACACACCACTGCTTTGGGCTAAAATGCTTCATTAAAAACAACTGCGTTTTAAAGAAATGTAATTAGTTGATTCATTAAATCCATAGAAATGAACTGTGCTGCCACCTGAACAAATGAACAATGGGTTCGGTAAAGCCACAGAGGAGTCATTGGAGGAGGAAGTGATTACCATATTTAGGTGAACAGTAGAATCTGGCATTTGGTGACCTCAGATTTGCCTAATCGTGCCATGCCTATACAGCTCATAATGGTACTTACGGTAATGCTATAGTACGGTTTAAACACATTTGCCTTAGCATGCATTAAATGGCCCTATTTTTCATGCAAACATTTTCATCCTTTCTGTCTTAACTTGTATGCTAATTACTTTGGTTTATTTTATTATAGCTGTTATTATACAAAGCTGCTGCAGTGTATAGAGAACAGTTTTGGGTAGTGTTACTTTTAAAAAATAACTTAAATTACCTGGTTTCTGTACTTCAAAACTGACTTACTGCACCATCTTGTGAAAGAAGTAGTGATGCTGAAGATTACTTTAGTAAGTGACCAGGAGGAGGGTTGTGTCTGAGGAAAAGAATATCTGCTGTAGCTTTATTTTATCTTGAGACTTTGGGAGTGAATACATCAGCGCCTCTCCACATAAAGTCAAAACTCCTATTGCTATTAACCAAGCAGTGGCTCACTTTTCCTCCACACTCAGTTTGTAAATACGCATTGACTGAGGCTTGAGTGTGGAGTGGAGGTGGTGTAAGGGTCTGCATGGGCGGATGAGAGGCTGCGCGATGGAAGGAGCTGCCGTACGTGAGGTAAGGAGGTGCCGTAAGGTTTTGTGTGGGCAAGAGGAGGAGCTGTTTGTGAGGTATGGAGCTGCCGTACGCGAGGTAAGGAGGAGCCGTAAGGTTTTGTGTGGGCAAGAGGAGGAGCCGAAGAGGAGGAGCCGTTCGTGAGGTAAGGAGGTACTGTTAGGTTTTGTGTGGGCAAGAGGAGGAGCCGTTCGTGAGGTAAAGAGGTGCTGTAAGATTTTGTGAGGGCAAGAGGAGGAGCCGTTTGTGAGGTAAGGAGGTGCCGTAAGGTTTTGTGTGAGCAAGAGGAGGAGCCGTTCGTGAGGTAAGGAGGTGCCGTAAGGTTTTGTGTGGGCAAGAGGAGGAGCCGTTCGTGAGGTAAGGAGGTTCCGTAAGGTTTTGTGTGGGCAAGAGGAGGAGCCGTTCGTGAGGTAAGGAGGAGCTGTAAGGTTTTGTGTGAGCAAGAGGAGGAGCCGTTCGTGAGGTAAGGAGGTGTCGTAAGGTTTTGTGTGGGCAAGAGGAGAAGCAGTTCGTGAGGTAAGGAGGCACCGTAAGGTTTTGTGTGGGCAAGAAGAGGAGCCGTTGGAGGTTCCGTAAGGTGCAGCAAAGGTTCTACAGGGCAGATGAGGAGTTGATAACATAATAGCACTAAATTCCCTGGGGAAACAGAACTAACCTGTTATGGTACTTGTTTCTCAAATAAGTGATTTGAGCTCTTGATGCGTGATGCCCCAACACTGATGGAGAATGTCTCAAAAATCACTCTATGTGGTACAAATGTGTATCAAGTTCCGATTTTACACGTTCACTTTAAAGGCGTAATGGACGATTCTTTGGCCCAAATCTGAGTCTTATTTCCTCGTGGCGTGGACTGCGATTAGTCCTGCCACGTATCAATCATAAAACTCACTTACCGCTCACCTGCAGCCTCGTTCTGGCTCGTCCCCAGGAGAGCAGCACGTTTCCTTGTGTCCAAGCGCATGGATCTATCATAATATAGTTCCCTCAGTGTACGGGACAAAATTAAGACAGAGAAAGACAGTTCGAGCTGACTCAGAAGAGACGGAAATCTACGGAGACGAGAGATGCGATGCGATCCGTCGCGCTAGTAAACAAACGCACTTCTATCCGCGATGCTCTTGTGCAGGTCCGCGCGGGGGAGTACATAAACATATATTGTGTTTGATAAAGGAAACAAACACAAACTGTATCTGTATTTAGCTATAGTACAAGGTTGTTCTTTTTTTACAATATATTACAATTTCTGTCCAACTTTACTCCAATAATTATAATGAAAGTTGCACAGTGCGGCTTTAAATTATCCTTCATAAAATTATAGCATGATCTACTAGAGCACAATTATTCACACATTTCTTTTGAATAACTCCAACTTTTCAACTTTTTCCACAAATGATATTTTCAGGTTTGTGAGAGTGAAGTCAGAACTGCCTCGCACAGGTTGGAGTATTAACGAAGCCGAGAGTGAATTATAAAACCCAATGATGTCTTATTCCTCTAATCTTCCGATGTGAGACTTAGGTGTGGCACATTTAAACAAACAGGCTTTAACTCATTACTCCGCTGCATCTCTCAGAACTGCTTCTACCACGGCAGATCCATAATACTAATGAGCAATTAGGCTTTTGTTTTGCTCGCTGATTTAGCCGATTCACCAGCCGTTGTTGCTTATGAGCTGTAAGCCTCCTTTTATTCCTTATTATAGCAGCCCGGCTCTCGCTCGCAGAAAACGGCAGAACATTACAATATTTGGCAAAGCATACAAGGCGTGTAATGACAAAATCTGTATTCATTCCGTGAGCACAAATTAATCACGCCTTCCTGTGCTACATTTCCAATGCAAATGTGCTTCAACATGTTCTGTCCCAGTTTGGACTTTATGCGTCGGAAATGGTTGGAGCGGTGTGGCTTCACAGATGGAGCTGCATAGTGGATCAGGCGAACAGCATTACTAACCATCTCGGATTAGGACGGGTGCTGTTGATGTGTTGTATGTATTCAGGCGAGCGCAGGGTCAAAGCCACATCGCACGCCTTTGGATTCAGTCTTATTGCTGCTTCCGCTCAGACTCTGCGTTTTGGATGAAGTTTAACCATGTCACTTGTCTTTGGTCAGGATTATTAAAAAACACAATTGAAAAAGAAAAAAGAAAACATTAAAAGAAAAGTTTAAACACACAGATACTGGTCATATATAGTATAGTATAGTATGGATGTGCGTACTTAAATAAATATTATATATGTGTTTTTTTTCTACTATATAGTTATAATCTATGACACATACAGTAGGTCTTTATTTTATATTTTGGCCATTTGAAATTACAATATTGATCTAAACCACTCACACTTCATGGTGAATGCCATCACAACAAATATCGCTCTGCCGGACAATGCGGTCACCCCCAACTCTGGTTAGCTACAGTTCATGGTAGCCAGCAGTGGATTTTAAAAATGTGGACAAAAATGGCTGCTGAAACCTCTATCACAGTTTAAGAAAAATAACTGTGATAATTTTCACAACAAAGGGCCTTATAGGCAAATAAAGATGACTCAAACATGCATGAATCACATGAAATACAATTTTGGTTTGGTCAGTGAGAATGGGAACCAATGATAACATGTTTTTAAGCTCTTAAAATACATTTTGCATCTCACGTCCCCTTTAAACCATAAGACTTCTCAAACTTTGGCTATGTAAACTGCCAACTCATCAATCCTTAGAAAAATGTTGTGCTGCTTAAACAGTGGATCTAATGATTGGTTCTCCTTTTGTTCTGACGGCCCTCAAATCTTGTCCAATGTTATTTCAGTCTCGGTCTTGATAGTTGGTTTTGTCCTTCTGATCAATTCCTGCGATCAATAATGTTTTTTGTGCTGCAGCCAAAAGCACATTATAGGTATCCATCAATTGTTTCCATTGTTTGAGTTGTACAAATGGAAAGTCGATGTTGATAGTTTGCAGCGCTTCATTCACCTCAGTCCATTATTTATGTACAAGACACATGGTTGGGATGTGCTGTGCAGTTTCTCCCACAACTCGTAATTCCCACAAAACACCATAATACATTTTTCTCCCAAAAATTATTTCCAAGCATTAGATTTTCTGCTTCCCCATTGGGATGTGCATATGTTCCCATATGTTCATCTGTTTAATAATTTCCTTTTTTTTCTTCTTTTTTTTTTGAGCCGACAGACCCAGTTAACTATTAGGTCTTAAAATCTGTATTAACATTTACATTTTGTGGCTGCTCATGTTTCTGTTGATGCCATCATCTCTAACCATCTCCCATTTACAGTTGATGTGTTGTCTGTATTCATACTAGTGCCGGGGTCAGACCTCCAGCTGCTGCCTTTTATTCATTGTTTTTGCCCCGCCGCTGCCGCTCACTGCTGTGTGTATGTATGGGAAGTAAAATGTCACAGTATTAAAGGTCTGGGTCCATCATGCATTCACGCCAGAGCTGGTTAAAGTTACGGGAACATTGCGCATGGTTGAGGCGATGCTTGTTATACATCAGGTCTTTGCCTCCGCTGCCCTTTGGTGTCAGAGAGCGATGGGTTTGAACACAGAGGGATTAGATGCTCACGACGCAGCAGCACGTTCTCATTGTGTCACGCTAACAGTGTCCACATAGGGGCACTTTGAACGGGAATAAAGCCACTGTACTTTGTTTATTAAATGTAATTTAAGTATCCTGGTGGAATAATAAGTGTTCTGTTTAGGCCAAATTGACGGTAATTACTTTGAAAAACACATGATTGTACTCAACATTTTGTTTGTAAGCTTGAGGTACGTTGTTATCTTTTTTTGTTTTTATTGGGATTTTATTGCACACTTGTTTTATGAAGCACTTTCAATTACTTTGTGTACAATTGTGCTTGTTACATTTTTATATTTCTGCTTTGTTTGTTTTTTTAATGACAAAAGGCCACATAAATATATACACATACATTCAAATTTGACATTTTTGAGCTACTTTGTTCCCTCATCAAAAACTCTTTCAAATTTCCACGATTTGTGATGTCATAGGTAGAGCTCTGGAGGTCTGCATAGCGGTTTTAAAGTTCATAAGTCATTGCCAGACACATTTTGGGGATTTTTTCTGTCAAATAGTCTAGCTTTCAGTAGATGCATTATCATCTGATGGTCGGCAGTTCGAACCCTGCTTGGACCAATGCATACTGCTGTTGTGTTGCTTTCACCCAGAAATTTCACCCACCATCAATGTACTGTATAAAAGTAGTGTGTGAGTAGTACCGGATATTGGTTGTTGAAGGTGTGATGACGTCACAGACCTGCAGCCTTGCTCACGTCAGTCTGTCCCAGGGCTGCTGTGGCTATAGTAGCTTACCACCACAGGTATGGAGTGAATGAATCATACCAGAAATTGTAAAGGGGCATTATTTACAGATTCTGCTAGGTCATGAAGCACTCCACAAACTTACTGCATGTCATTGACGCACAGAGTTGCCCATATTGCAGCTGTGCAGTGTTTAGTTTAACAAGTCCTATTGTTCTACTCATACAGTATGTTAGCTTGCACCACACACCCAAATCAGTGAATAAACTTGTCTTGTCACCAGCCTGCACTTCCTCTGCTCCACTCAGAGTTCATGAAGTGTTGAAATACTACCTCCGCTGTCAGACCAGCTCTTCCCCTTCTCTGTACCAATGCCACTCAGGTTGTTCAAATCGCTTTCCGAGTCCCTGGCAGTAGCAGATTTGGCCCCGGGCGAACATTTATTAGCTGTTACAAGCACCTCTTACCTGTTAGGGCACATTTCTTGCACTTGCACTGCATTACTATGTTTGTCTGGGTCCATTGTACAGACGGCATCAGCATCTATTATTAATGTGCGGCGATAAGCGTCGGACTTAGAGACATCCCAGTGAGAGGCCAAGTTCTGCTGTCATTTAGACCGTCACTGTTGGGAACCCTCCAGTGTGTAACAATATGAACTCCACTACAGTCTGTGAATGCGTCACTGTTTTAAACGCTGTATGTCTTTGGTGCTGTGTCCATGCAGTATTTGTCCACAGAGAATATGTATATGACTACTTCAATGATGGGGATAATCCTTTGGAATGGCAATGAAATGCAAGGCAGCAATAAACATTGATTGACTTTATGGCTATTAAAATGAGCACATCCTATAGAATGCAATGTTGAAATAGCTGGGAGTAAAAAGAGGACTGTATACAGGTGAAAAAATAAAATGTTATAGGTTCTTGCGTAGGCAGTTGCGTGAAACACAAGTTTGTGGCCCTGTGAGAAGTGGCTGAAGCTAGACAAAACGAGAAACTGCCACTACACTGTGTTTTAACGGCTCTTTGTGAGTTTGGCTGGTGTTAGACGCATTATGCTTTGAAAGTACACTGCCGGCCCCCCAAAAAAGTTGCCACCTGGACTCAACTAAGCAAATGGTACAAGCCTCCCATTGAATCATTGGTGCATGATTGTCTTCAAGCTGCAACACAGTATTTTAATCCAACTGATGCAGAGAGCGGCTTCTCTTTCTGAAACAACCATGTGGAAAGACAAATCCTGTGGTCACGGAAAAGATGTTAGTATGTTTGAGAAATTTTCATATCATTAGCATTAAGCAGAGACAACATCTAAGGAGAAGAAGAAACTAATCTACTACAGATCTGAGATTCTTTGGAGAAGGTTTTGTGCAGTGGTCACACTTTCATCATTAGTATAAGATCTGGAATTAAATACATTTTTTGACATTGCTAAAGCTTTTTGAAACAATTCCATAGAAAATGTGTGCAAAGCTAAAGGCAGTCCAACAAAATATGAGAATAAGATAAGATAAGATAAGATAAGATATTCCTTTATTGTCCCACATGGGGAAATTTCATTGGTGCAACGCAGGTAGATACAGAGGTAGATACAGAAGAACAGATCACTTATAGGAAGTCTGAAAAACACTTTCAGTAGAAGATCTCCTATAAATAAATAAAAACTCCCATAGACAAATAAATAAATAAATACCATTGCATGTGATCACGACAGTAATTGCACATGAATATGTGTCATGACAGCACATAGATTGCACATGATTTTCACAGTAATTGCACATGAATTGCACATGAATTCCAACAGCAATTGCACATATGACAGAATTGCACATCAGTATTAGGTTAGGTCAGTATTGCGAGTGTTCAGTACTAACAGTTTTTGTTATAAAGTCTGACAGCAGCAGGAAGGAAAGACCTACGGAACCTTTCCTTCACACATCGAGGGTGGCTCAGTCTCTCACTGAAGCTGCTCTCCAGAGCGGACAGAGTGTCCTGCAGGGGGTGACACTCATGGTCCAGCATAGATGTGAATCTAGCCAGGACCCTCCTGTCCCCCACCTCCTGCACCGAGTCCAGAGCACAGCCCAGGACGGAGCTGGACTTCTTGATGACTCTGTCCAGCCTCTTCCTCTCCCTCTCTGTGATGCTGCTGCTCCAGCAGGCCACACCGTACAGGAGGGCTGATGCCACCACAGAGTCGTAGAAGGTCTTCAGGAGTTGCCCTGTCACTCCAAAAGACCTACGTCTCCTCAGGAGGTAGAGCCGACTCTGGCTCTTCCTGTACAGTGCGTCTGTGTTATGAGTCCAGTCCAGTTTGTGGTTCAGATGAACACCCAGGTACTTGTATGAGTCCACTCTCTCAATGTCCCGTCCCTGGATGTTCACTGGTGAGGGGGCAGTGGGGTGGCGTCTGCGGAAATCCACCACCATCTCCTTGGTCTTCCCCGCGTTGATGAGGAGGTGGTTCCGCTGACACCAGTCCACAAAGTCCTGCGCCAGTCCTCTGTACTCCGCGTCATCGTCGTCCGTGATGAGTCCGATGATGGCAGAGTCGTCAGAGAACTTCTGCAGGACACAGCTGTCCGTGTCATGTCTGAAGTCTGCAGTGTAAAGGGTGAAGAGAAAGGGCGCGAGGACAGTGCCCTGGGGCGCCCCCACACTGCAGGTCCGAGTGTCAGACACACAGTTCCGGGCTCTCACAAACTGGGGTCGGTCTGTGAGGTAGTCCAGGATCCACTCTGCCAGGTCATACTCCACACCAGCCGTCTCCAGCTTGTCCCTCAGGAGCAGCGGCTGGATGGTGTTGAAGGCGCTGGAAAGATCGAAGAACAGAATCCTCACAGAGCTGCCAGGCTTTTCCAGGTGAGAGAGAGAGCGGTGCAGCAGGGAGATGACAGCGTCCTCCACTCCGATGCCAGACCGATATGCAAACTGCAGCGGGTCCATGGCTGAGCTCACGGTGGAGCGGAGGTGGTCCAGGACCAGCCGCTCCAGTGTCTTCATCAGGTGGGACGTGAGAGCCACTGGCCTGAAGCTGTTGAGGTCTTTGGGGCGCGGTGTCTTAGGCACAGGTACCAGACAGGAGGTCTTCCAGACCTGTGGTACCACCCTCAGCTTCAGGCTCATGTTGAAGACATGCTCCATAACTCCACACAGTTCATCTGCGCAGGACTTAAGGAGCCTGGGGCTGATGCCATCAGGTCCTGCTGCCTTCCTCACTTTAATCCCCTTCAGCTCACTCCTCACCTGTGCTGCTGTGACAGTCAGTGGTTGGCAGGGGGACCGTGTGCTGGGGGGATGGGTGAGTCCAGGCGAAGTGGGGAGCTGATGGTCCGGGGCAGATAAGCGAAGAGGAACAGATGCAGGGCATTGTCCAGCTGTGGAAGAGGGAGCATGCAGCTGTGCAGGGGGAGGGGCGGGTGACCGATCAAACCTCAAGAAGTGAGCATTTAAATCCACCCACTGTAGATCCCCCTCTGTCTGGGCAGGGGGGATTTTGAAGCCCGAGATGGTTTTCAGGCTCCTCCACACTCCCTGAATGTTCTTTTGCTGCAGCTGCTCCTCCATCCTCCTCTTGTAGCCGGCCTCAGCCTGCCTGATCTTCCTCCTCAGCTCCTTCTGCACAGTCCTCAGCTCCTCCTTGTTCCCTGACCTGAAGGCTCTCTTCTTCTCCTTCAGCAGAGCCTTCAGTTCACGGTTAATCCATGGCTTGTTGTTTGGAAAACACAGCACCGTCCGGGAGGGAACAATGTTCTCAAAACAGAAGTTGATGTAGTCCGTGATACACTCTGTGTTGGTGTTGATGTCCTCCCCATGTGGGTCATAAAGCTCAGTCCAGACAGTGGTGCTGAAGCAGTCCCTCAGAGCCTCCTCGCTCTCAGCAGACCACATCCTCACCTCACGGGACACCACAGGCTGCCTGCGCACGATGGGTTCATACACAGGCCTCAGATGTACAAGGTTGTGGTCCGAGCTGCCCAGGGGAGGGAGGGGGGAAGAAGAATAAGCCTCCTTGGTGTTGGCAAAAAACAAGTCCAATGTTCTATTCTCTCTGGTGGGGCAGGTAACATACTGGGTGTATGTTGGTAGAACAGAAGAGGGAGAAGCGTGGTTAAAGTCACCAGAGATGAGGAAGAGAGCCTGTGGATGCTGTGTTTGCAGCCTACAAGTGCAGGAGAGCAGTGCTTCACAAGCATTTTCAGCATTGGCAGACGGGGCCACATAGACTGCGATCAAAATCACATGTGAGAACTCCCGGGGCAGATAATGTGGCCTCATGCCAATAGCCAATAGTTCAATATCCTTGTTACATAGCTGCTCCCTCACTGTGCAGTGTTCGGGTTTGGACCAGCTCGTGTTCACATACACCGCCAGACCTCCACCTCTTTTCTTCCCGGATTCTCTCGTTCTGTCCGCCCGCAGCAGATGAAAATTGTCCAAACCTACAATAGAGTCTGGCATTTCTGCTGTTAACCAGGTCTGTGAAAATCAAGACGCTGCTGTCCCTATACATCCTCTGGGACCGCATGAGGCTCGCTATTTCCGTCATTTCATTTTGAAGGGACCTCACGTTACCCATGACTACGGCGGGAACCGACTTCTTGTTTGTCCCTCTCTTCTCTCGGAGTTTACGTCCAGCCCGTCTGCCTCGTTGCGTTTTCCTTAGGATGTCCGCCGGGATAACGTGACGATCTCCGGGTAAGACGACTGTTCTCCGCAGTTTCATGAGTTCCTCCTTTGTGTAAACGCGGTATGGCGCCGGCCGGGGGGCGGGGCCGGAGCCGGGGGACTCAGAGCCAAGGCACATCGCAACGACACGACGAAAACACTCAATCCAGCCGAATAAAGTCAAAACAAGTTAATTTGAAGCGATTCCAGTGCGTGTCCCGATCGTTCGTGAAGTTCCTCTTTCATATAAACGTGTATATAAACGTGTACCGACGACACGCCGTACTTTAGCAAGGCAAGGCAAGGCAAGTTTATTTGTAGAGCACATTTCATACACAAGGCAATTCAAAGTGCTTAACACAGCAGGAAAAATGCATTCAAATCACAAAGAAATTACAGAAATACAATAAAATTTACTAAATTAAAAATTATCAATCCAACTGATTTTCTAAACTAATAAAATCACAAACAAAAGAGAAGAGTGCAAAGATAAAAATTAACTACAATAAAATTAACTAAATTAAAAATTATCAATCCAACTGATTTTCTAAACTAATAAAATCACAAACAAAAGAGAAGAGTGCAAAGAAAAAATCCCTTCAGTCATATGCGCAGCTAAACAAAACTGTTTTTAGCTTAGATTTGAACATTGTCAGAGTAGAAGCCTGTCTCACATCTTCAGGAAGACTGTTCCAGATTTTAGCTGCATAAAACTGAAACGCAGATTCCCCATGTTTTGTCCTGACTCTGGGCACCAGCAGGAGGCCGGTCCCTGAGGTCCTCAGAGTCCGAGATGGTTCATATGGCACTAACATATCCAAGATGTACTTTGGTGCTAGGCCATGGAGAGACTTGTACACAAGCAGAGCTGCTTTAAAGTCTATTCTCTGAGCCACAGGGAGCCAGTGCAGAGACCTGAGAACAGGACTAATGTGCTCATACTTCCTGGTTCTGGTCAGGACCCGAGCAGCAGCGTTCTGGATATACTGCAGCTGTTTTACAGCTCGTTTGGAGAGACCAGTGAGCAGGCCGTTACAGTAGTCTAATCTACTGGAGACAAACGCGTGGATAAGTCTCTCTAAATCTGGTTTTGACAGTATATTTTTGATTTTGGCAATGTTTTTTAGATGGTAAAAAGCTGCTGATGTTATTGATTTGACGTGGCTATTAAAGTTCAAGTCTGAGTCCATTATCACCCCCAGATTTCTAACTTGGTTTGTAGGTTTTAGAGCGAGACTCTGGAGGTGACCGCTAACACTTTCTCTTTGTTTCTGTGGGCCAAAAACGATTATTTCAGTCTTGTCTGAGTTCAGCTGGAGAAAGTTGTTTTGCATCCACAAACTGATCTGTTGGATGCAGTGACAGAGTGAATCTACTGGTCCATATTCACCTGCCGTTAGTGAAACATAGATCTGAGTGTCGTCTGCATAATTGTGATAGGACACATTTTCACTGCGTATCAACTGACCCAACGGCAGCATGTAGAGGTTGAACAGAAGGGGACCCAGGACTGACCCTTGGGGCACTCCACAGGTCAGGGTCATGTGGTCTGAGACACAGCTACCAATTTCAACAAAGTACTTCCTGTCTTCCAGATATGACCTTAACCAGTTTAGGGCAGTGCCAGTGATGCCCACCCAGTCCTCTAGTCTCTGTAAGAGGATCCCATGATCGACAGTGTCAAAAGCAGCACTCAGATCTAACAGAATTAAGACTGAGGCTTTGCCCGTGTCAGTGTTCAGGCGGATGTCATTTGTCACCTTGACAAGAGCAGTCTCAGTGCTGTGATGAGGTCTAAAACCTGACTGAAAAACATCAAATGAGTTGTTTATTAAGAGGAAATCTGTGAGCTGTTGGTAAACAACCTTTTCAAGGACTTTGCCCCAAAATGGCAGATTAGAGATGGGCCGGTAATGACTCAGTACTGCGGCATCAAGACTGCTCTTCTTTAGGAGAGGCTTTATGACCGCAGTTTTCAAAGACATTGGGAATGTTCCAGATTGAAGCGACATGTTAACTATGTGAGTGAGTGGTGCTAACAAACTGTTCAGCACAGACTTTAGAAATTTGGTGGGTAACACATCAAGGCAGCATGTAGATGAACTCAGACTGGTGATGATCTCATGGACAGTTTTGTCAGTTACTGGTGCAAAGTGAGTTAGCTCTAAGTGTCTTGGTGGTTTTAGGGTAATTGTTTGCATTGTGGGATTTATAGCATTTTTAATGCCCTGAACTTTGTCATTAAAGAATAAAGCAAACTCATTACACTTGGATGTGGAAATGAGTTCTAACGGCAGCTGAGCTGGAGGGTTTGTTAATCTGTTTACTGTGGCAAACAGGACACGCGAGTTGTTACTGCAGCTTCCAATTATTTCAGAAAAATATCTTTCCCTAGTTCTACATAATATTAGGTTGTACATGTTCAGCTTTTCTTTGTAAATCTCTTTTTGAACCTGGAGCTTTGACTTGCGCCATTTCCGTTCGGCCCTGCGGCACTCCCTTTTCTGTGCCCTGACTGAATCATCATTTCTCCACGGCGCCTTCTGCTTATTTTTAACCATTTTAGCCTTTATAGGGGCGATGGTGTCCAGAACATTCAAAACACTAGATGTAACAGAGTTCAACAAATCATTTACATTAGAACATGAGACATTTTCAAAGTTTATCATTTCCATAAACAGTGCACCTGTGCCATCACTTATGTGTCTCCTCTGAACAACTGCAGGACCAACCGGAGGTTTGGGAGAAACAGACAGGTCAAAGAAGACACAGAAATGATCAGACAGAGCAACATCGATCACATTAACATTTGAAATATTTACCCCCTTTGTAATTATGAGATCTAGAGTGTGTCCTTTGCTGTGGGTGGGGCCTCTCACATGCTGAGTAAGACTGAAGGTTTCAAGGACAGCATCAAGCTCTTTAGCGTTTCTGTCACAAATATTATCAACATGCACATTGAAATCACCTGTAATGACCAAACCATCAAAGTCTGTGCATATGACTGAAAGCATCTCAGTAAAATCATCAATAAAACTTTGGCAGTGCTGGGGAGGCTTGTATAAAACAATGAAGAGAATGGATGGAGACCGTTTTAGCTCCATTTTAAAGGATACATACTCAAATGATGAAAACACCCCAAAAGACAACCTGTTTCAGATTCAAACTTAAAGTTGGGTGGAGCAGATTCTATCAGAACTACATTTCCTGTGTTTTTGTCAAGCCATGTTTCAGTTAAAAACATAAAATCAAGATTATAAGAAGAAATAAAATTATTAATTAAGAGAGATTTGTTACATAAGGATCTGACATTTAGCACAGCAAGTTTCAGACTAGTTTCAGTGAGACTGGGCTTTATCTTTTCACAGGGAATATGAATCACATTTCTCAGATTGGGCCTGACTCGCATTTTGTTTTTCCATCTGTGTGATGATGTGGCTACAGAAATAGCACTAGGGGGGGCTCTTTTTACATAGGGCCCCGGGTTGGTTTGATTTTTAATGTGACAATAAGTCCCGGCAACGCTGAGACCCAGTGCATCCTAGCTATGGGAGATACCAGGTGAAAGGCGAGGTTGGATGGGGGGTGGGGCTTTTGTAGCCAAGGAGAGTTTGGGACCAGGTGAGAGGCGAGGGGGGATGGGTGGTGGGGCTTTTGTTGGTGTAGTCGGCATAGCCCTTGCTATATTGGGCGTGAGTGGAGCCATCTTAATGCCTGATTTGATCAGACTTTCAAAATGGCTGGGAAGGCCCATGGGTGAGAGTGGAGATGAGAAGGAGAATGATGAATCTTTAGTGGGAGTAGATGTTGCAGGGGGAACCCAGGGCTGGTGTGAAGGCAGGGGCGATGACAGGGATGTTGTTGGGCTTGTCACAGATGGGTCCAAGGCCTTTGAAGATTGTTCCTTTGCTGGAGGCGGTGGAGGTGAATGTGGAGCAGCTGGAGCTGAATCCTTTGCTGGTGGTGGTGGAGCAGCTGCTGATGAATCCTTTGGTGGAGGCTGAGGTTGTGGTGCTTTTGATGTTGAAACATTGGCTCGGTCTCTGGCTGATGGAGCAGGAATTCTTCTCTCATTCCTCTCTTCTCTAACTATCTGCTCAGGACCCTGTCCAGGCCCAGTCCAATGCCTCAGAGCGTGGAGCAGGTTTTCTGTCAGCACCCTCACTCCACCTCTGCATAGGTGGGGGGCATTTCTCTTAAACAGGTCCTCTCGTTTCCAGAATAGATAGAAGTTCTCAATATAGTGTAGTCCTCTCGGGGAACACTCTTTGGACAGCCATGTGTTCAGCTGAAGAAGCCGGCTAAACTTGTTTATCCTCCTGTCGATGTTTGGAAGAGGTCCACTTATGAATGTTTTGATTTCCATTTTATCAAGCACGTCGAATAACTTCAAGAAGTCTTTTTTCAAAACTTCAGTCTGTTCCCGCCGCATGTCCACTGCACCCACGTGCACAATCAGCTGTTTAGCTCCTCCATGCTTAGCCATAATATTTGGAAGGAGTGACGTTATCTCAGAAACAGTGGCGCTTGGAAGAGAATGTGTGTTTATCTTTTCATGCGTCACGTGACTTATCGCGCCGTCCCCAACTAAAACAATCTCCGTGACCTTGGCTTGTGGCACAGTTCCTCCTTGCTGTATTTTGGCCACGTCATCTTTCCTTTTTTCCATTTAATTCCATCTCTGAAAGTGGTAAAAATCTGTTGGTGAGCTGTATTTTAGGTGACTTCACGTTATCTTTGTATCGTTTAGGCTTTGCTCCAAGTTTGTTCCAAGAAACAGCCTGGTCTTTCTGGTTTTTTGACAGTTTTGGAAACGACACAGAGTCACTGCGGTTTAGGTTGAAAGTAGCAGTTTTTCTTGTAAAAAGTGTGCTCTTCTTACCGTCGGTTGACACAGGAATGGTATCGTGAAGAACTTTTTCAGATTCCAAAACAAATATCCGTGTTTTCAGCTCATTAATTTCTTGTTGATATTTCCGACAGCGTTCACAGTCTTTCTCCCTTCTTCTCACGGACATGTCGCTGGCGTCAGATATGTCGTTAAAACTGGAAAAATTTTCTTAAAATCCTTGGTTTACTTGAAAAAGTCTAAAGCAAAAATGTTTGGAAGACAAAAACTGATTAAAAAGCAAAATAAATAAGGAAAGCAGCGATAGCAAGCGGAGCGAGCAAAAAAAGCGTGTGCACTCTTCGGAAGCTGTAATTTAGCGCGGTCGGAGGGCGCGGGGAGGGGCTGGTGGGCTCGCTCGGAGCTAGCTCACGTCACAACAACACAACGAACGCAACGAAAAACGCTCAAATCTAGCCGAAAAAAGTCAAAAACAGTTGAATTAAAAAACTATTCCAGCGCGTGTCCCTATCGTACAGTAAAATAGAAAAAATATACTAACTATATTTACAAAATATAGGAGATAAAGCACAATAAGTGTGAGAAAGAAGAGAGAGCGTTTACACCGGGCTGCCAGCTGTACCAGCGCCTTATGACGTCATAATGTCAGAATGTGTAACTTTTTTTTTGGACAGGCAGTGTATAAAGTTTTTAATCTTGGCAATTGCCACACATCGATAAACAGGAAACAAATGTTACTTTTGTGCTAGCTTTGTTTAGCTAAATCTGTTGGATCAAAATATAAATTACCATCAAATATGGCGGTTTATCTCAAGATCAAGTCAGTGTTTGGTAAGAAACAATTATTTTTGTTTGTATTAAGTCGGAGCGATCCCTCATTCGTCCAGGAGTGTTCCAGTTGTATCGTCTGGACTTGTTTTGACTCTTATCCAAGAGTCATTCTCAATCTGCGATTCAAGTCGTTGAACTCAGGTTTTATATCCTACTCTAAGTAGGATACAAAACTTTAAAAGTAGGCCCTGCCCACCGACGGGACCTCCTGATAAAGGGAGTTTTTGGTTTAACTTGAAACTACTCTCTTTGTTTACTAACAGCCCTGTAATGGGCTATCAGCCTCCTATTGTAGCCTGGCTTACTATCCCTCCTCTCTGAGTGCCTCATTAGCATCCGAATTCCCTGGGCGTCTCCCACTCCAGGGTTTCAAAACACTATTGTATACAACCGAAAGGTTGAATGTTAAACCTCCATTTCGTTTCATAGAAGGATTCTCTTTTTTTTTTAACAAAGATTGCCTCCTTAACTCCTCGTTCAACATGTAAAAGTACGTACAATCAGTTGGACAGATTTAAAAGGGAGTTTCCCCTTAATTAGTTAATTGTATTGTATTTCTGTTTCTGTAATTTCTTGGTGATTTTAATGCATTTTTCCTGCTGTGTGAAGCACTTTGAATTGCCTTGTGTATGAAATGTGCTCTACAAATAAACTTGCCTTGCCTCAAACACATTTTAAATTGCTAAAGTAACTGACTTAAATAGGGAAATAAATATTCTTAGCCATTTATCAGTCTGTAATGTGTCCCACAAATATGATCCTTTACTTCAGGATTAAATGCTCTTGCCATTCTTTTGTAAAACAATTTTACCTTTGTGTCAATATCCTTACAGAATCCCTCAAACATTTCTGGATGTAATCAGAGATCTGGATTGAAGAAAAATTAAGATGATTGATTGCCCTTTATTCAATGTCAGTATACGCAATAACATTTGCAGTGAAGTACTTTAAGCTAACGGTGATTTTCAAACCAAATTAAAATGTATTTTCTTTCTTTAAATCATGTCTGCTGTTTTATTCATTTCTTCATTCGGCCTTCAAATGTGGGCCATTCTTATGAGTTATGCTAATTTGTTGGGGCAACGAATGCATTAATTTCATTAGCACAAAGCCTCAAAGCAATAATTAGCAGAGTAGGTGTGTCACAAGCAATCATGTTAAAATTGGCTAGTTCATTATTAAGATTTTGTTTCGTGGGGACCTGGTTTTGACACAAGTTGCCGTGGGATACAGAGGAGAAAGTTAATGCATTCCAATGGCAGAGCTTTGAGATGCACTGTAAAAACCTTGTACATGACGCTTTTAGACTAGATTAGAATATTTGCCTCGTTTACATTTGTTGTAAAGGTAAAAATAATGCTGTAGTTTTAGTGACTTTTAGATAATATAATCAATCTTAAACTACCATCCACCATAGCAAATGCAACTTTGAGGGTCCGCCTGTCTCCATGGAAATATTGTTATTGCATTGCCTGGAAGGCTCCTCAATATGGCATTAAACTTCTATCTTGCATGTATTAAATTGCAGGTGTATTCACTGCTAAAAAAAGACCTGAAAAACAGTTAATGCCATACTTTCAATTAGAACATTAATGCACATTTAAATAGCAGAGATAAAATGATTCAGCTCGTTGTGGATTGTATTTGTGGTTTGGGGTTGTGGGTATTTTGGGAACATTTTAGCCATTTTGGGCTGGGGCTATTGCTGGGCTTCAGATTACCTTCTACAGGACTATAATGTTGCAATGGACAGGATCATGTTAACGTTGCTGATATTACAGTGTTATCATGAGCCCTTTCACTAATATAAGTGATCGGCTTCATGATTTCTTGTTATTTTAAAATAGAGTACAACCAAGTTATGCACTGACACCATTTTCATAAAAAAATGCCCCTCAACATTCGGACTGAGTAGCAGTGAGTGACAGAATTATAGGCATCACGACTTTGCTTTTATTTGCCTCTCTTGTCCGTGGAGCTAGTGTTTTACCTACTTTATAGGGTAAAATGGAAAATGAAAGTGTTTATTTTCTTGTTACTCTGACTTGATACTCTGAGTATGATCCTGTCTCAGTCAGTGATAAATGTGACAAATGTCTTGTTGTTTATCTGGTTTTACATGACTGTCTTTTTTTAGATGACAGGTGCAAACTAATTATTAAGCAAAGTCAAATATACTTGACTTTTGTATTTGGTATATGACAGCGTGTGTGTTTTGAGCTCTTACATGAGAAAATGTAATTACCACTGACATTCATATAACATTCTGAATGTTGTCATCTGCATAACCTCTATTCAGAAAACTGTCTTATTACCCTCCATCTGAGAGTATGAGATCACATTTTATACATCACAGATATACCACACAGCCATTCCCATAGGTCAATTTTGCATCACCAAATCAACCAACGCGTGCATGTTTTTCAAGTAAACAGACTGAACAGACGAAGAAACGCCGAACTTGTGTTTTACAGTGTGCAGTTGTTTGGATGGGGGAGGGTCCTGTTTGCATGTTGACAGCTCACATTGTGGACTAATTAGCAGGAATAGCAGCGGGCTAGCTTGTGCCAGGCCAGTCCAGGAGGTGTAATTATAAAGAGAGGGGCCCAGTCTGGACTAATGGCCTGCCCTGCCCTGCGCTGTGTGCTCTGTGCTGCTGGAGAGGACACGTGGGGGACAGGGGATGGAGAGGGGAATTGTCGGGGATTGTTAGCCTCTGATTAGCCCTTACAACCTCCAGCTCAAGCCAGGGCAAAGCTGTGCAGCCGTTCAAACAAAAATATGCAACTGGAGTCTGTCATGACTTTTGCAGGAGGTTTATTGTGTTCATGCTTTATAGAGCCAGCTTAGACTTGTATATGGTAATAAGAACATTTTTAATTCTTCTTTTTTTTTTTTTGACTACTTTGGCCACTTAAGCCTTGGTATTTAAGTTCTGTATGTGTCTTGGAAAGCCTCATAGCATTAGTTGGTGCTAAATGTAACTGTACATAACACCAGCTGGGGTGGATGCTCGACAGGGAGCGTCTGATGGCCGGGCCTTTCCCTTTGGGGCCGGACCAGGAACAGCCTGAACGAGTGACGTGGGGCCGTCCTCCCGTGGACCCACCACCTGCAGGAGGATCCGCAAGGGGCGGGTGCAGAAAGATCTGGGCGGCAGTCGACGGCAGGGGCCTCGACGACCAGATCTCTGGACGCAGAAATTAACTCTGGGGACATGGAATGTCATCTCACTGGGGGGAAAAGAGCCTGAGCTTGTGCGGGAGGTTGAGCGGTATCGACTAGATATAGTCGGCCTCACCTTGGTGTGGGCTTGCTTATAGCCCCACAGCTCAGCCGCCACGTTTTGGAGTTCACCCCAGTGATTGATAGGGTCGCGCCTTTGGGTTGGGGACAGGTCTCTCACTGTTGTGTTGGCCTACGGACCAAACAGCAGTGCGGAGTACCCGGGCTTCTTGGAGTCCTTGGAAGGATTACTGGAGAGTGCACCAATCGGGGACTCCGTTTTTCTACTGGGGGACTTCAACGCCCACGTGGGCAATGACAGTGATACCTGGAGTGGGGTGATCGGGAAGTACGGCTTCCCCGATCTGAACCTGAGCGGTGTTCAGCTATTGGACTTCTGTGCTAGCCATGGATTGTCCATAACGAACACCATGTTCAAGCACAAGGGTGCACATGAGTGCACGTGGCACCAGGACACCCTAGGCCCGAGGTCAATGATCGACTTTGTTGTCGTGTCATCTGACCTCCAGCACCGTGTCTTAAACACTGGGTGAAGAGAAGGGCAAAGCTGTCAACCGATCACCACCTGGTGGTGAGTTGGATCCGCTGGCGGAGGAGGAAGCCGGACAGACTTGGCTGGGAACATCTTGCAGAGCCCTCTGTCAGCAGGGTCTTCAACTGACACTTCTGGGAGAGTTTCTCCCAGATCCCGGGGGAGGCTAGGGACATTGAGTCCGAGTGGACAATGTTCTCAACCTCCATTGTCAATGTGGCTGCTCGGAGCTGTGGTCGCAAAGTCTTCGGTTCCTGTCGTGGCAGCAACCCCCGAACCCGGTGGTGGACACCGGAAGTAAGGGATGTCGTCTGGCTTGTAGGACTCCTGAGACCTTTGACGGGTATCGGCAGGACAAGCGGGCTACAGCTTGTACTGTCGTAGAGGCAAAAACCAAAACAAGTGGAGCAGTTCAAGTATCTCGGGGTCTTGTTCACAAGTGAGGGAAGGGTGGAACATGAGATTGACAGGCGGATTGGTGCAGCGGCTGCAGTGATGCGGTCACTGCATCGGACTGTTGTGGTGAAGACCTATGGTCATGAGCTTTGAGTAATTACCGAATAATAATTAAGTAATTTGCAGAAGTGTTGCCAAAATTATAAGGATGTATCATTACAAAAGTCCGTTTCTATTGTCCAAGTATTTACTCAAGTAAAATTATATATGGAGGAAGCTACAACTTAAGAGTAATTGTTTGGTAACTGTCTGGACAAATTTCATTAAACTGAACACAAAAATAACACATATCGTAAACATAAATAAACCAAATCACAACTCCTTATATAATGTTCATGATATCATGTACTCACATGTGGCCTGCACTAAGAATAAGAATATTTTTTGTAACTAGGGAAACAAAATGTCAAAAGTAAATCTAGATGCTTTAAAAAATAATAAATTTTCCCGCCACCATCACAGTGCCCAGTTAGTCCACACATGCAGCCATTTGTAATAATGTAGGTTTGATTAGTATACCTTACACACAAAACACATCCCACAGGTGCAAATTATTTTAAAATAATTTTCTTTGTGAGACACTTCTGTTTTCGTCTACATTTCATGTTGTAGTCAGACAGTTACAGTGAAAATAATGAGAAATAGAAACCAAACCTGCAACTAATTGGGCGCGATGAATCAACGTCGTCTGTACTATTTTTATTTCAAAAGGATTTGAAGCCACACATCAGCTTGCACCACATTTTTAAAAATACCAGCAGTGAAAATGATCTTGACTGTCTTTAAACAATTACTACTTTACTTTCAGACATTTTAATCAATAGTTTAAGAAAGATCATAAATACGTGTACGTTTACATTCCAGGTGCCTGAATTTACTCTTCTGACAGTTGAACACGGCAGAGTGACAGTGTAATTACCCTTTAATTATATATTTGACACCACACAAAGCATAACAACAGTGTCTCAAGATAAACCTTTGAACTTCTCTTCAAGAAAACTAGATCTTGCTTTGTATTTTAATTATGTACTACTTTCTTTTAGTCCATTATGTTATTAGAGTGAGTGTGTTTACCCACCTCATCTGCGTGCATATCGTACAAGACGCTGTACAAGACACGCCAGGTAAACAGGAGAACCGGTCCAGTCCATTTGAAACAGGTTTCTTTTGCATATATTTTTCAAAATGCATGTAAACGCGGGGACTACGATTGAGGTGTTTGTAGGTGTGTGTGTGTGTGTGTGTGTGTGTGTGTGTGTGGGGGGGGGTAGGTGTGTGTGTGTGTCTCAATGCGCTCTTTGTTTTGTTGCATTTTATATTTTATATTATGTTTTACTGCATTTTTTATATTTAAATGTATTAATTTGAAAAAAATGTTAATCTGAACATTTGGGAGAAGGTAACGGTGAGATTGACAACGTTTCTGGAAATGATTGAACATTTCACCAACTGTGGTTTGTTAAGATTTATTGACCAAATAATTAAAACGATTGAATATGCAAATGAGTCATTAACAGATGGAGACACTAGATATGATTGTTCTAGATCCGTCTAGTTGTGTGTTAAGTTAAAGTTGATTCTAAGGTGATCTTATCATCCAAACTGAAATATGTGTAAGAGCTGTGTTATCCAGCAGAAGATGGGCCTTGGTGTCCGTGTTGATGGAGCTGACGCTTCCAGAGTTCAGCTCTGCAGGGGTCAGGGGGTCAGGCTGGGCCATTCGGTCTGGAGCTCTGGCTCTGACGGCGTCGGGCTGAAGAAGTGCTGGATAAGGGCCGCTTGATATGAATTTTTCTTGGCTCTGAGGCTTCCTCCAATGACGAAAAGACAGTTGCAGTTTGACCTGCCCTAGACTGGTAGAGTGCACTCCAAGTTCTTTGTGCAAGTCTGTCAGACTCACTCGTCAAACCCAGAAGGCGGGACTTAGGCTGCTCTGGTTGAGTCCATGTCTCTTGAGAGGGGCCACTGGTGTTACTGTGATGTCGCTCTGATTATCAGGGAAACTGTGGAAATGTATCACTGTTGTTTGGATAATAATGCACTTTTGAGTGTTGATGGATGACCCTAAAGCTCTGTGGCACGTGCCCATTGAAGCCTGTCCCTTCCCAGTGTCAGACCAGCACAAACCTGACCAAAGCAGCACAAACATGACCAGAGCAGAGAGTACAGCAAAGGCAGAGCCGCAGAGTGGAAGTTACGCTTTGCACGTGCCACAGGGCTCCACCAACACTCAAAAGTGATCTTTATTGAAACTATCTAAGCAACATCATGGTAATAGCAGTGACCCCTCTGTAGAGAAATGTACAATTCATTCATTGTACTTTAAATTAATGAATGACACATAATTAATTCATTGAATGTGCATTTAAGCTTTTTTTCTTCTTGAGCCACAGCTGCCATGGGGCAACAACAATAACTTTACAACAAAAGTACCATCTCATGTTTACACTACCTCACCCCGGATCTGCATGTGTGTGATTTATGGCGCTGCTGAGGTGAATGTGGAGACCAAAGGCATGTGATCTGAGCTCAAACTGAACTCTTCATCTTTGTGTCAACACCAGAGCTTCTTTTACCACAAGAACACCGCAGCGGCCAAAGACCTGCTTTAACGGTTACGTTCGCAGAGCCCATGCAAACCAGGGCAAGTTTTTTTTTTGAGTATTTTTATTTGATTGGAAATATTAAGATTGAGCGTGTTGCTTGTCAAAATCAAGTCTTGCCAGAACCAAAACAAAATGTTGTCAAATGTTGTCATTTCTGCGTTTTCTGTAACTGCAGAAGTTGTGATTAATTTGAGTTATTTATGCTTTTTCCTCTTTCTCGTGGCACTTGTGGCCTGATTGGTGTAAGAAAGGGGTGTCCAAACCTTTTTTCACAGAGGGCCGCAATTTGAAACTTATACGGAGCAGAGGGCCCCAGACAACCCGACAATGACATTTTGCATTTGATGCGCCTCCACACCTTTAGTAAGACTTGGAACATAAATATTAGCAGCAGCGGCTGGTCCATTAAGGGCGCTGGGGCCCCGCCCCCCGGGCCTCGCCCCCCCCTGTCAATCTGCCAACTGCGTCAATTTCTTTTGTGTCTAAAAACAATATCATTTATTCAAAAAAATCTTATATTCTTATTAATGTAAATGTGTAAAATAATAATATATATCCATATATATATCTAGAAATAGATATAGATGTATACTTTGTTTGCGCAGCGTGTGGTCTGCTGCCTGGCGCAGCCTGCGTCACTTTTCTACGTAGCCGTGGGGCGGTTTGAAAAGCGCCCCAGAGCCCCATAGAAAATCAATGGGGATTTTTAGCCAATCAAATCACAATCAAAAGTGACTACGTCACTATTGCTTTCTCCATAGGAAAATAGCGACTGATGGGCGCTCCAGAAAGCGCCCTTTTGAACGAAGTAGTTACGCCATGGAGCTACACTTTTTACGCTAGAGACAGAGGCATGTGCGCGCGCCTACGCAGAAGTGCCACACGCGCTGTGTTTTCCGTGTTTGCGTCTTAAAACTGCATCGACGTCTGTGACAAAAGGTACGTCCAAAACAACTCAAAATAAGCTGCTCAACTGTTTGCTGCTTTATTCGTGTTGAAAGCGGCTGATTTCGTATCAATCCGAGCCGAGACATGTGATCTGTCAAACTCCGTGCTACGTTACCATGACAACAAACACACCGTTTTTTTTAGTTTATTACTGGCATAAGGCTAACGCTAAGCATTAAGTATCGCTTAACTTCTAACTTGTCATTAACAAAAGTGAAAATAAAGTGTGTTTACCTAATTAATTCAGTTATAAATGTGTATTTAAAATATGTATCCATACAGTCAATGTTAGAAATGTCTATTTTGGACATTAAAAAAAAAAAAAAAAAACACGGTCATGTCAAATAGCCCCCCCTATAATTTGTACCACCAGCCGCCACTGAATATTAGGTTGGTGTTTGAATTTTTCCAATTTCATGTTTTGTTTGAGCCAAACTTAGCAGGTCTGAGCATTGGTCTGAGGGCCGCATTTGGCCCCCAGAACACAGGTGTAAGGTGAAAGAGCTGCAACTTGAAAAAGCACTTTTTATTTTAGATTTGTTTTTTTTATGTGTTTACTTCCTTTGTATTTGACTGTGCTTATTTCTTTCAAGACCCTTGTGAGTCTTGCTCTGTGAAAGGTGCTCTACAAATAAAATGCACTTACTTTATAAGAATGCTTGTTTTTCTACAATATTTTTGTAACCGGATAAATGCAAGATATATAAGTTTAATGCCACATTGTGGAACATTTCAGTCAATGCAATACCATGCCTGCTTGTCTCTTTCTTCATGATGATGGCCTGTCCACCAGAGATGTACATAGTGCATCTTTATGTTGTGTTTGTTCCGCAAACTATTACTACTAATACTATTGATGATTAGTATTGTGATAATACTGCTATAGTTTTCATTTTAATAATATGGTGATTATGCATTTGGTTTATATAGCACTTTTTGAACCTCAAAGATGATGCTATAACTACAAAAGAACCAGTTTTATAACGATACAAATATGTATTGAACTTACTCAATGACAATATAAACTAAAATGGACCAAAAAGTAATCATCATAAATATTATTAAGCTAGCCAACAAGATGAATGCTTGCATTCATTGTGAGTTCACAAACTCTTGAGAATTAATTTTGTTTGGCTCCCGCTGTTACATTCGATTGTGATGGAGCCTGAACCACCAGTCAACCTATCACAGGGCAGAATTGCGGCCGGCTCTAAAAGATTCCATATCATGCTGTATTTCGCGTCTTATTTAGGATATCATGAGCAAATAACTAACTGATGATTAGTTATATTCTCTCCACCTTCCAATGCAGAGAAGCCACGAGAGTCTCCATCTTGGTCTGCGGAGCCTGTTTCTCTGGTGGGAAAGAACTGCAATTCTCTGCTTTAGGCTGGCTAGCCATGTTAGCCTCGTTAGCTTTGTTAGCGTGCACTGCGGGCTGTTTTCCAATCGGACCGTGGGCCGTCAGCTTACTTTGTTTTGGTCCCATGTTTATGCATTTGGTCCCATGTTTATGCATTTGGTCCCATGTTTATGCATCCCTCGCTATTCTTCTGTGGGATTAGGTGGGTCAAACAATGATTTTAAAGCCACGTTTTGCAGCAGAGGTGTGGGTGCGTCGTCTCAATGCGCCGCCATGACCGCCATGACCGGAAGTCCTAATTTTCCTTTTTGTCCTTTTTTGTCATCTTGAAATAGTACCCCTACACTCACCTAGGCTTCTAAAAACTGAAAAATCTTAAGGCCACAGCCCAATGCAAGCAGTTTTTTGTATTTGTAAGTACATTTATTTTACATTATAGACTTGTACGTAGCATAAAAGCACTAAGTCTCAAACTGGGCTCATTCAAATAGGTTCCATTTGCATCAGTGGCATTATTATTTAGTCTCCAACAAAAGAAGTGACTGCAAATGACAGAGAGAATGGAGGTTTCACAGTTCACCTATCATTAAGGGCCATAAAATCAACTCCTGCCCCAAGACTACTTTCTCCAGAGTCGGCCATTGTCTTCAAACAGGGCCAAAGCAATCATTATGCTCCCCGGTAATGCATCATAATGACAGTCATTTCAGTATCAAATTTTCTAATGCTAGGCCTTAATTCATTGTGGTTAAGTAGCTTAGTTCTGATTCACATTTTGTCCTCTTTTTGCTGCAAAGTGCTGCCGGAAAAAGCCAGGAACAAAGACCATCAGTGCCCTAACTAAAATATAAAGAATAAGGAGAAATGTTTTTGAAATAACATTTTACTTTGGAATATCTATATCAGTATTATTTATTCATCTTTTCTATACTATCTTATTGCTTTTTGTTGCTAATTTGAACATTTAACGGCAAATTTAACAGTGAGTTAGTGACACATAGTTTACTACAGTTTATTATAGTTTTTCACTCCCTTGTTGCATTTAGATTAGAAATATTTTTTTGTTTCATTGCTATACCGTCATTTCATATTATACAGTATGTATTTTCAGTTATAAAAAAAACAAAAACATTCTAATTTTCCATTTTTGTTGAGGACGCATGACTCGCAGATCTGACTGGTGGCTTCATCTGTTTGTCTCCATAGAGATATAAAGGTTTAATGCCATACTGTGGAACATTTGCGGCAAATAAATAACATCTCCATGGAGACAAGTAGTATGGTTACATATACAAATTATTATTATTTATTTATTTTAAGATTTTTGAGCCCGTAGGCTGTATTAGACAGGAGAGGAACGTGTGAAATAGGGGATGAGAGAGAAGGGAGGGCATGCAGTAAATGTCGGAGTCCAGTGCTGTGTCTTGACCACTCGACCACCGGGCAGCACATAATGTATTCTTAGCTGCTCTTTATTTTGCAGCAAAAATAAACACAGAAAAAGGAACAAAACAGGATGCAAAGGGCATTCAAACTATTTACAAAGTGCTACGTTGTCCAGCATATTCAGTCTATTTGGTCCTATTTAGTCCGAATGTAATTATGAAACTGTTTTGAATATCAATTATAATGTCAGTCCAGTCTTTGATCGGCAGAATCAATTGTGTCTTTTTTGCGGCAGCCAGAAGAAAGTTCCAGAGGCATTGGCGGTGTCTCCACTGTCTTAAGTGAACCGTACCGGCCCGTTTAAGGGGTCTGATATGGACCATGCGAGGCTAAAGTGGTCTGGCTCTCTTCAGCTCCCGGAACGCTTTTGACTGAGATGATTGGAAAAGAGTGAAAACGCTGATGAAATCAAAAAGGCCAAAAACTGAATTCAATTTCCAGTGATTGCAACTTTTATGTTGAGCCGACAGAGAGACAAAGCTAGCACATGTTGGCAAAAGCTGTTTCACGCATTAAGACCTAAAGCCTATTCTATTTTGTTTGTAAATTCAAAATTTGATGCATGCCCTTTTTTATATATTTTGCAACTATTGTTATTTTTTTGTTGTATGTTGCTCATTAGTGCCAAAGCAAATTCCTAGTTTGAGAATTCTGTTCACTGACCATGGCAGGATTTGCATTACATAAGGTGAGACTCGTCGTAAAGGTGCACAAAAGTGAAATAAACGGGCACTAGTTCAGTTTACTCTAGCTTCAGCCACGTCTCACAGCGCCACAAACTTGCTAAACATGTTTTTGTGATTGCTGACATTGCCATTTTGATTAAAAAGTGTAATTCAGGTGCAATTTAGATTTGACTTACTTAAGAAAACGTCTTATGATTGGGTAACGTCAGCTGCTCACGTGGCAGACCTCTGGAGCCAGAGCCAGGCCCTGGGCATGGTGACACCTTCCGCCATGAAAAGAGCTGTGCCAGTTAGAATTATCTTAATGGAGACATTACATTACATTCCAGATCTGTGGAGAGGCAAGCCCGTTCACAGAAAAAACAAATACTGTGGAACATTCCAGGCAATGCTATAACATATCTATGACACAAGCATGTGGATTCTTCACCAGATAACATACATAGTTCACCTTTAATAGGTGAGGAAAACTGTAAGATAGTTTAATAGACAAGGTGTTTTAAAATAATTAAACATTCATTCTGTTTTGTGTTCTCTGTTAGAGCCAGTCCTCTCACCAGAGTCACTTGAGGAGGAAAATAATTTCATAATGCCAAAACCATCAGTGTTTGTTATCGTCTGTCTCTAATCTCCTGTAAAAAGTGGTTTTGGTTTTCAAAAACAAATAAATCCTGGTTCATGTCTGGCCCATGTAAGGGGACACCACTCATTGTTTTCCAGAGCTGCCGCCTCAAAGACCGACCTCAATCCTCTCGAGAAAGTCACTTATGACCTGATAAGTCTCGGAGATGGACTGAGATTTGTACCATCATTTTAATTACTTTGCTAACAAAGAATTGATGGAGAAAAGTTAAGATTTGACTCATACATTTATGTATTTATGAAGACAAATTATATACACAGTTATTATTGTTTTATTATGGATTTGTGAACTTTGACATACCACCAAGCACAAAAAAGTAATGAATTACTCTTTATTCCTTGAAAAACTTTTAACCCCTTGACACCTGAATTATTTCGCAGTACATAAAATAATAAGGCAGAAGTAAACCAGGTCCTAACCAGGTCTTAACCATTAAAAACCTGCACCGACGTAATGTAATTTGAAAAGATTTTCTAAATAAACATTGTGTATTTGAAGGCCTGGTGTTGAGTATTTTCAACCATTTTGTTGTGGGTAAGTTATCTAGGAAAGCTTATGGCAAACACTAAATTCATTTTTATTTTCAGCCAACTTTTTCACATTTTGCATTTTAGGTTTTGCGTATTTCCAACAGGCAACAATTCCACTCAAACCTGTCCTCAGGGAAATGAATGCTATAAAATGATTAACTACAACATTTGGAGTCTAATTTGGTTTGTTGCAAACAGCAGACACCAGAGTTAAAGCTGAGGTATTTAAATCTAGCTAACCTGTTCTTACCTCTCATAAACCCTTCGGCATATCATAGTCACTGCAATCACTGAATATTTACCACGTATGAATGATTGAAAATGATGTAACAACTCATATAATGCTCTCTTTCTCCCTTCCATCAGTCCATTGTTTCATAATTCTCCACTTTTAAACCCCTTGTACATTGCAACATTAAAATCTTCAGCCTCCCCAGTCTCTCCATCTCGTCCAACTTCCTTCTTTTGCAAAACTCTCCCTTTGTTTCATGGTGACATTTACTGTACCATTTACTGTGCATTTACAGGGTTAAAATGCCAATGTTTTTCCATTCAATATAGTCAGTGTGCCCCTCTCATTGATCTCAAGTTAGTGAGTAGATTTATATAAGTCATTGAATTAAGTTTCATTGTTTTGCACTATTCGTTTGGTTTAAATAGGCCCCTCTTGGCTGTGGTTGTAGTCAGGCCCCGCCCGCTGCCTGGAGCTACATTTGGATGTGTGTGCGACTGGTCCCACCCTTGGCCTGGGGAGCACAGTGTAACAGAGAGACACCATCAGATAATCTGAGTAACGAGCTGCCCTGAACGCACCACTTGTACGTACATGCTGCAAATGAGGGCCTCCGGGGGACACGGCTCTGGTCCTAATTCCACGTCGGGAGAGAATTGGATGCGTTTTCTACAACAAAATGATGTCAACCAAACAATACATTACTGTTCATTGTCAGGGCTTTCAACACGGTGAAGAACTACACCGTATCTGCTTGTTCGTTATCAGTTTGAAAAAATGATACCTGCTTAACTCCACAGTGTGCCAGATTGCTCAAACAGATGGCCTCTAAATTAATTTGTTTTGCATGCGTAAGATAAACCAGTAAGTTCAAACATTGTACTAAAGGGGACATATTATGTAAACCTTTATAGGCTTTTAACCATGTCATAACACAGAGTTGTTTTACAAATGTATTTTGAGTTTGCTTGTCCTGAGTAATCCTTAGAGTGCTGTGAAAATGTTTGTTTCCAGCGACCCTCCATCGATACAGCTGATGATTAAATAGGAGATGTCACTTTATTGCTCTTTTAATATGGTTCTAATCTTGTATATTTGTATCACAATCAATTCAAGCTGAGTCACAGCCGAGTCTTAATGGAATTTTGCTGGTGGGACCACTGCATTCTTCTTCATGTCATTGTGCTTGTATGTGGTACAATAGAACTCCTAAACTCTGCATTTCCTCTCGTGGTTGTTGAACAGTGGGTGACTAAGCAGCTCTTCTACATTGAAATGAATGAATTGCTTCCCCCACATTGACATAATTTATTGGCCCTGGAAGAAAGCGTAATTTTTGCTTGATCGTAGAGACTAAATTGCACAAATATAAAGGCTTTTGTAGTGTATCATTTCGATGACAATACATTTGATTGAATTGCGTGTTGCCAATCAAATGTGTTTTCTGTGTTATATTATTCAACGTGATAGATGTAAGTCCAAGAGGGTCCAAGGGCAAAAGCTTGAACTTTGTCTAAAGTTACCCCTCCAACCAAAGAAAACTTTGATATGTTCTCCATATCTTATTACACTCTACTGGTTGCAATGCCCTGCATGAAAAGCCCATTTGTTTCTGCCGAAGTTGCGCCCTTATCCAAGATACGGTTCTCTCCCAAATCATATGCATCTATATTTGTTACCTCCACTCTAGCTCGAACAATGCATTTTGACCAAAACCTGATAGCAAGTTGTCAACTGCGATACATTTGTGTTAATTACTGCCTGTGCGCGAACATATCTGCATACAAACAGCCTATTTGAGGAGTGAAGGGAGAGGAGTTCATTTGACAAAGCACAACGAAACCATTTGTTTTCAGCCAAACAGCAGCAGCGCGATGACGGATGAGCCCGTAGACTTATGAATAATTCTCAAATTCAGAGCAATCAACTTTTAAAGATATCGTAAATCCCGTTTAAATGTCTGGCTTCATTACGCAGCGGCTGTGAGGAGGAGAGTTTGGAGGTGGAGGTGATGTGTCAGAGGAGGAAGACCAGAGCAGCCTGATCTATGGAACTGTACGAGGACTAAAGACCAATAAAAATGTGCTCAGAGTCCTTAGAGATAGTGTGCTCTTGTCTGGTATTCAGTGATCATATGTTGCACATAAAAAAACAGATACTAATTGATATTAAACAAAATAATTAAATTGTATTTTCACCTGAATTTCGTAAGAAAAATATGTCAATTGGAATATCAGTGGTGTAAGTGGGAATTTATCCATCAAACCTATGAGTATCTACACGAGTATCGATACTGGTATTGGTAAGCATTTTGCAGGAGTGAGAATCAGATTGTAATACATTGCCTGTAAAAAAAAAAAAAAAAAAAGTTGCAACAGATAAAAAAGTTACAGGCTCTAATATTTGGTAGGGCCGTTTTTAGCTTTGATGACATCACACATTGGCTGTGGCATAATTTCAATAAGCCTCTGCAATATTAAAAGATTTATTTCCATCGTTGCGTTATTTTTTCACACAGATCTTGTCTTGATGATGGAGAGAGTGACCACTGCACAAAGAGAGTGACCACTGCACAAAGAGAGTGACCACTGCACAAAGAGAGTGACCACTGCACAAAGAGAGTGACCACTGCACAAAGAGAGGCTCAGATCTGTACTACATTCGTTTCTTCTTCTCCTTAGATGTTTTCTCTGCTCGATGCCAATCATTTGACACTTCTCAAACACACTGACATCTGTTCCATGACCATGGGATTTGTCTTTCCACATGGTTGTTTCATAAATGAGAAGCCGGGTTCAAATACCGTGTTGTGACTTTTTTTTTGACAGGCAGTGTATATTGTACTTTATTTGTTAACATTAAGTTTATCATTATCACATCAATGTCTCAATCAAAGCAGGACGCGGACATAAGATTGGTTCATACAGACGTTTTCAAAACCTTCATACCTCAAACGAAAACAACACTTCACCTTTAATAAGACGTATTTACTGTGGCACACCAAAAGTAAAAGTTAAAAGTAAAATATAGGTTTTTTGGCCTGTATGTTTTATTTGACTTGACAGTATAATGCTGAATGGGGGTGACGAGCAGTGACTTTTCAGCAAATAGCGTATCCCTACAGTGATGTTGTGACACTTTATTTACCTATTTTGCCAACTCCAACATTTTGTGGAGGAAAAAGGGCATCCAGCATTTACAAAAAGATGTGGCAATGAGGCCTTTAATATGTAGAACTACACTGAATGTACTTTTTTGTATTGTGGCCTGCACCTTCGCAAAAGTCCATACATCAAAAAACGCAGATAAGCTGTAGAAATACACTGCTTATACTTTTCTTTTTGTAAATTCTTGCTATTACTTTCCGGCATTAAGTTTTATCTTTTGCATCTAATGTGATTTAGACCGAGTGTCCACATCTGACACCTCTGATATACTTTTACAGACATCTGCAGTAATTTAACAGCTATAAATCCTTATAATGAGAGTATTAGCATGTTGTAGCATAATGTATCTTGCTATAAATTTTAGAGGGGCCTGCTACGTGCTAGTTTCTACTGCAAAGACTGACGAAATAGCCAGATTTAAGTATTCAAGTATGGAGATGTGGTCAATCACTCCATACAAAGTCATTTTTATTTCCTCTTCAGTGAAAATGACAGCGTTGATTTTACTCAAAATATTGTATTCACGATTTTTAATTGGTCAGCTGCAAATAAAAGTCAACTTCTTCTTACATTTACTGGGATTTGTTTCGTATGTTTTATGTTTTACATCATATGTAAAAGGTATGTATACTTTCCTATTGTAGTACTTTTCCATGTAAGTTGATATTTCTTCAAAGCTTCAGCCTGAAGCATTACAGGAACCAACTGAAACATAAAACTTCCTTTTAACTTAAGCCCCTCTGCCAAATGACAAGCCCACCACGCCCAGGCTTCAGGAGAAAAGGCCAGATGTAACACCATTTTGTCCAAACTTAATTTTTGCATTATTAGCTCAATTATTTATTTTAATTACTATATTCTCTTTCAAAACAAATGATCAAAATCTCTTAATTTAGTCAGATTTTTTGTTGTTGCTCCACACAAATCCATCCATCCATCCATTTTCTACCGCTTGTTCCCTTTCGGGGTCGCGGGTGACTGGAGCCTATCCCAGTGACTTCGGGCCTTAGGCGGGGTACACCCTGGACAGTGGCCAACTTGTCGCAGGGTCAACACAGAGACACAGACAGTTCACGCTCACATTCATTCACTTGGGCTAATTTAGAGTGACCAATTTTTACCTAACACATGCATGTCTTTGGACGGTGGGAGGAGCCGAAGAACCCGGAGAGAACCCACGATAACACGGGGAGAACATGCAGACTCCACCCAGAGAGATCATGTGATGTTGGTCTGGTCCGGGAATCGAACCCACGATCTCCTTCTTGGGAGGCAAGAGCGCTAACCGCCTTTGCCACCGTGCACTGCTCCACACAAATGATTAATAAATAGTGCAGTGTTTTCATTGCACTATACGCCAACAAAATTATAAATATTTCTGGTAATTCTGGTTGAATTAATTTACTCTCATTACAATACAGTTATCCTACTGTTTTGCTTTGCTTGAAGTTGTTACAGTGCATATAATTGTTTAATTAATTGTAACCTAATGCTAAGTCTTTGTGGACTCCATGTTGGGTGTGTGTGTGAAAGCAGTAATATAATCACGTGTGGGTGTGTTGCAAATCCCACACGGCCGTAACGCTATGGCTCAGCAAAGCTCTTGATTAGTGGCGGTTTTATGTTTGGATGGTCCGTTTAATTAGGTTATGTATGTGGTAAAGGCCATTCAAAAGTAATCACAAGGATTATTTACTCTGCTTAATTGAGGCCCCATTTTTAACAGCACAACTAAAGGTTAATGTTCCCTGGCTGTATTATTTAGTGTCCACAGTCCTGGGGTCATGGGCTGTACCGAGAAGAATGGAGGAGAGGGAGGCATCTAGGGAGAGGGAGGACAAGGGTTTGGGAAATGATTTGTGGTGTAATAATAACTGTATAACTTTTGATGGATGATTTGGATAAGCTATGATTTGTATGGCTAAATACATTGTTATTTAAATTGTGTCTCATATATGAGCCAAATGTTGTTTTACTGATAACAAATACAAGTAAAGCTGGTTTACATTAAGAAGTTTACATTGTAGTTTTCCATCGGTTTGAAACAGACATATGGCAACGCTCACAGTACTATTAAATACAGAACTGTATATGTGCAGTATTGCTGAACCAAGTAACGTGGGTTATGACCATGGTTTTCTTGCAATATTTCTTGTTCATGATTTAAAAATTGTGATTTTAGTGTAAAATGTGTACGATTATTACACTATTAAACTTTTTCTGAATAAAAAAAAGGGAATAACAATAAAACAAGTTAAAGAGTTACATTTTTCATCCTTTCAAACATATATTTAACCAATTTAGTGCCTTGCTAATTAGATTAAAACATACTGTATATATAAGTGGACATAGTGAGGCCTAATGCATAATTGGCTCAGAGTGTGCGTTTCATAGCAACCACAGAAACAAACGGGAAGTCACAGTCATATTAAGGTTAGGGTTAGTATTAGGATTAGGAATAGAAAGTGAATGGGAGCCAAACCTGAAGCAGTCAATTCCTCCTATTATATTCCTTGTATATACAGTGTATGGATTAACAATACTGCAAATTTACACATTTCTATTATTTCCATTGTCAAAACATCAGGGAATACTTATTGAATATGAAAGTTCATTCCATTCAAAGGCCTTGTCAAGACTCAGAGCGTTTCTAGCTTTCTTAGGGCCCTGGTCACATTCCTTCTTGGAGGAGCTGAATTGACTAAACTTGAGTAATTGCTTAACCTTGATTACCCGTGTCCATGTCTTGGTCATTTTTACAAGCAGATTTAACACAAGCAACCTAAACTGCAAACAATACAAATAAAATTACATTATTGTCTGGTTCCTTTTGGTGATATAAATCTCTGGACAAGTCGGAAGTCAAAAAGTAAAGTTTCACATTATCTTAATTACTGTTGGACAATCTACTAAACGTTTGGGGGCCCTTAGTAGCGGGTGCCCTAAAACTGCACGCAATTTTAATACAGCTAAATTCTTAACATTTTCCCTTGTGTAAAAGCTAAAAAACACTTTTGTTCCTTCATTTTAGTAATCTCTCTTCTCCGTCTTCTCCCAAGTGCGATATTTCTTCAGGTTTTAGGCGAGTGTAAGGTGGGGCCAATCCCGTCCCTAATCTTCTCTTTACCTTACCACAGAGCATCGGATCAAGCTCAGTGCATTTGTAGATTATAAAAGGTAGATTGAACATGACACAGTGTGATTAATGCTACTGCTGGTTTGATGACCTCTTCATAGCAAAGCTGCACTAATAGTCTTTTCCGACTCCAACTCTGATCGGATTTAGTTGGTTTTGAAGAAGTGTTAAAAAGGTTTGAAAGTTTGAAAGTGGTAAAAGGTTGGTACCTAGATGACAGGATAATACATTTGTGTGTTTTTGTCGTTGTAATCTTAGTGCAATCTCCAGATAGAGTTTATTTGTCACAAATAAGTGCTTGGAATTGGATAAAAAAGTCCACCAATTGCATCGGTCGAACTTTTTGGATTCATGCTGAAAAAGTTACAGTTGAAAAGGACTTGTTAGTCCTTTCTCATAGTTTGGAATGCTTTGTATGTAATATTTTCTTTTTGATGTAATTCTGCATTCTTCTTTAAAGGATTTCAAACAAATTAAATAAGATAAATGTCCACACCATAAAATTGCGATTAACCCAAATTGAATCACAAAATGAAATAACGGTGACCTGCGTTGAGATGCTTCAGATGTAACTTCTTTCACAGGAATGAAAAGATGTTATATGGAAATAAGAATTAGTTTGGTGAAAATATGTGGAAGTACTATCCAGAGGTCAGTGATTTAATGAAGACATTTTTATATGAAATTTAAAAAGGTTGGATGAACCATATTGAAAATATGATTTTTTTTTTTTATTTCCACATATTAAATTCTTAATACAAGTCCTAAATTTTCAATCATTTCCAATTGGAATAAGAGTAGCATGCTGCTCTTTGGTGAGATCAGGCTAATATTTTTGAAATAAGAATTAATTTGAGGTCAAGGTGAAAATATGTGGAAGTGCTATCCAGGGTTCAGTGATTTAATAAAGACCTTTTTATATGAAATTTAAAAAGGTTGGATGACATTTTTTACTTCCATATGTTGAACTGTTAAACAAGTTTTCAATCATTTTCAATTGGAATGAAAGTAGCATGCTGCTCTTTGATGAGATCAGGCTAAGAATTTTGAAAAAAGAAAAGGATTTAAACTATTAAAATCAAAGTTTTGCCCAGATTTCTCTATCTATTAAATACTGTCCCAATTTTCATACCCAACAAACTATTCCATAAGTGAAATAAAACAATCTGAACATTCGTATGGCAAGGCAGAAAACCTGGAATCCAATTCAAAACGTTACAATTATCAAAAGAAAAAGGAGACTGGGGTTTGCCCTGTCTGAAAATGTACTTTATTTCAGGTAAAATCAGAGCGTTGTCGTACTGGTGTGCCCCAGAATATGAAGCTCAGTGGAAAAATATTGAGATTAATGTTGTGCCGGGGGTTCCTGTACAGGCCTTACTGGCAGATAACAAACGGTTGTGTAATTTGGAAGAAGTTAAGAATCCCCGGGTAAAATCTTTGCTTACAACATGGAAGTAGCTAATCAAAACATACAAAAAAAAATATGTTCAAATCTTAAACTGGTTGGTTTATGACCAAGGCTTTGTACCAAAAAGAACTGACCTGAGATTCAAGGTCTGGATTACAAAATGTATTGTTTTTCACCAGATTGTAAAAGATTAAAAGCTTTGATATGTTGAAGGAATCTTTTGCTTTTGAAAAACAGGACAGGAGTTATTATAACCAGGAAATAAAAAAACAAGCAGTGGCCATTATAACCCTCTGAAATCTTTTTTTATCAATGCCTATAAATCAGAGCTTTGAAGGTGAATAATATCTAAGTTGGATCAATGCATTAATAATCTGGACAGCTACTCTACTAAATACTAAAAAATAATGGTGAAGAGAAGGTAATCTTGTTTTGACTGATGAAGTAGAGCTCCACAAAATCACATGTTTGGAGGGAATTTTGTTGGAAAAATGTGTCACGTTTCTTCATAACACCATGTCTGTCAAACTGTGGCACCAGGAGGCAATAAACCACTCAAATATATTGGACTGAAATTAACAATGTACTGAAAACTGTTTTTGATGTTGCCATCCCTCTCAATGTTAGAACCATGTATCTGGGCCTCAAAACTCCTGCCATGGACACAATGAATGGATACCGTTGAAATGTACTTTTGGCAGCAGGAAAAAAGGCCATGACAAATAAATGGTCGACACAAACTGCACCAAAGAGCAAGGAGACATCAGACAAATGGAAAAAAATGACATTGGGACTTGTCCATTGGAAATGGACCAGGCGGTACTTTTATTTGAATTAAACGTGACTTTGTTTTGTTTTTTAAATTATGAGCGTGTGTTCTTTTGATTTAGGTTTTTTCTCTTCCATCATTAGTACAACAGAGAGTATACAAATGTTCTTACAACCATAGGTATCACTGTTTAGCAAGGATTAAGGAAAATAACAACCGAGGCACTGGTCAAAATTGTAATAGAGTTTGACGGACAATTTGAAAACTTCATCTCTATTGAAAATCATAAAACCCATCCGTTGTGCAGAAGGCGTGTCCCATGCTTGGAAAGTCGCCGTTGCCCTGTAATCTTGGAAAATCCTATCCTCTTCATAATTTCCATTTTTCTCCCCATTTCTTATTTATATGATGCCAAAAATATGCTCCCAGGGCTATCATTTTTCCGTGTCTGTTTGCAAATGGCGAGAGGGCGGAGGATTTATCTTGTTGACCCATCACGCGGCGGGACAAAGAGGGGCCGCAGAATGGCTGGGCGTCCACAGGAGGAGCGGGCCGGCCCAGAGTCTACATGCACACTCACTCAGGTTACAGCCCACTGCAGTCGGCCCTCTGTCTCAGGGGAACGTGGCTGTGTTAGCTTAGGCCAGTCTGCAATGGGATTTGCATTGTGGAGTACTACATCAAAGTTAAAAGGAAGTCTTAATGTAAAAATAAGTTGTTTTTTACACTTAAGGTTGTTTTTTTGTTTGTTTGTGTAAATAAGACATTTGACTGCTTCTTTTTAATCAAAATTGAACCAGGAAATAGCCCGACCCCAAACATTTCCAGACACCACATGGACCAAGAAAGTCTGAAAGGAAATTCAACTGATACAAAGTACTTTCAACAGCCAAAATGAGTGATAGGGGAAATGAAGACCCAATGAGGCCTCGGAGCCAGTCACAGCATGAAGCCCCAACAATATGAAGCCTCAAAATACTGCCGATCCAGTACAAAGTCAACGTTTCCCAGAGTTTTTCACCCGTCTGATGGATCACGAGGTAGTTTTGAACGGAATAAAAGTACATGTCCCTGCGCAGAACTATGGAGGCAACTTTGAGGCAACTGCTGTTTCGGGCGTTACCAAAATTAATTTAATTTGATTATATCACTGGCCAGAAATGCCTCCACAGACACTGCGTGTTTTATTATAATGCCACACTTATTCAGGGACAAATGAGTCTAATTAGGAATAAGACTAGCGTGTATTACCGCAGACTTGTGAGACCACAGCACTATTGCCTGTGACTGTGTTTGAACATATTTATTTTTGCACGTTTAAACTAAAATAAATAGTAAAAATAGAATTCCTATAGATAATTATGACCCCCCCACGCTAATTGTCTGGAGTCTACACAATTTTGGTTGAAAGATTAGTTTGGATCCTGATTCAGTTCGGGTAAAGTTAAATTTAGTTTTGGTTTGGGTTGAAATGTATACTCTGTTGTACTTTTACTGAGACGTTGCATTTCGCCTACAGCAAAGCATCCAATTTAGCCATTACAAGCAGTCCGGTTACACATGGTACTGTATTTGCTCAAACAATGGCAAACTTTACAACAATTGCTTACACTTGGTAGAAACCCACCGTATATTATTTTGATGGGTTATTACGGAAGACAGTGGTGAGACAAAGAAACAGGTTCTAGCAAATACGCGGCACTGTACTTTGCCTCTGACACTTAGAAACAAAATGGAGGAGCGTTTTTTGGCATGTTTGGCCCGAGGCGAGGACTAATGGTTTACTGGGAGCGCGACAGGCCCCGCGGCGGCTGCTACTGCACACTGTCAGGGCACTCATTAGCTCCTATAAGAGAGCGGAGACAGACAGGGCACAGACACTGGAGCCTCTCATGTGACGACAACATACAGATACACACAAGTCATACTAAACACAACTTTAAAACGGACCACAATAACTTCATCTGATTCAGAGCTGCATCGGGATACTTACAAAACGTGACCAATCATTTCTATTTCATGGCTTTTTCTAAATTCTAATAATATTATTGTTTGTAAAGTAATGTATTCGTTGAAGTATCTGTTCTGTAATTAAGTAGCTTTTAGAGGGGATACTTTTTTTTTACACTACATTTGAGAGCAGGTGTCAGTACTTTCTACTGCACTACATTTTTGAAAAGTAAAAAGTACTTTCTTGTAGTACTACACCGATATGGACATTTTAGACCAATATCGATGTTATGGGAACGGCTTAGGCCGATAACCGATATTAAGCTGATATTTTCTAAATGTTTAACATAGTAGAAAAAGCTTCAGTTGTAGTCATCTGGACTCAGAAATAGACGTTTCGACTCTCATCCAAGAGTCATTGTCAATAAAAGAATTTAGATCGAGAACTCCGATATTAATACTGTTCTGTGGTAAGACCCACCCATTGGGAGGAGCCTTCCTGAAGTAGAAAGAGTTGTTTGTTTCAACAGAAACTCCCCCCTTGTATCTACCGAGCTAGCCTATTCAGAATTTTAATGGCCTATTAGAATCCTCTTTGTCTTTGTGAGACCCTGGCTCAACCACCCTGAGTACCTGATTAGCATCTAAATGTCCTGGTCCTCTACCTTTCCAGGGGTTCAGTATTCCATTATAGATACCAGGAAGATTGAATCTTAGCCCTCCATTTCTGTTTAAAGAAGGTCTTTCTTTTTTAACAAAAATAGCTTCCTTGACTCCTCTTTCAAACCATCTTTTCTCCCTGCTTAAAACCTTCACCTCACCGTCTTCAAACGAGTGATTAGAGGCTTCAAGATGGAGATGCACGGCGCTCTGTGGTCCTGAACTTGTATTTCTTCTGTGCTGATAAAGCCTCTTGTGTAGAGGCTGTTTCGTCTCACCTATGTACCGTTCTTTACAGCTTTCTTCACTGCATTGGATCAAATAAACTACATTGCTCTGTTTTTGAGTCGGCAACTTGTCCTTTGGGTGAACCAGTTTTTGTCTTAAAGTGTTTCCTGGTTTAAAATAAACAGGGACTTCGTGTTGTCTAAAAATTCTCTGCAGTTTTTCCGACAGGCCAGACACATAAGGGATAGAAACACCCTTCCTTCTCTGTTCAGTTTCCCTTTTGTCCTGCTTCTTGGTTCTCTTCACTCTGTTGAGAGCCCAAGCGGGGTAACCACAGGCTGAGAGGGCATTTTGGACATGTTTTTCCTCTTTCTTCTTGCCCTCTGAGCTGGTGGGCACACCTTGAGCTCTGTGTTGTAAGGTTCTGATCACACCCAGCTTGTGCTGTAGTGGGTGGTTGGAACCAAAGAGCAGATACTGGTCCGTATGTGTAGGATTCCTATATACTTCTATTTGGAGTTTCCCGTCCTCTCCTCTGATCGTGGAACAATCAAGAAAGGCCAAGCGATTCTCCTTAGCGTCTTCTCTTGTAAACCTGATATGTGGGTCCACAGCATTGATGTGATCAGAGAAGGTTTCCAGCTCTTGTTTCTTAATTGTTACAAAAGTATCATCGACATAGCGGAGCCACAGTTTTGGGGCTATGCCTGAGAATGAGGCCAGTGCCTTCTTCTCAAAGTGCTCCATGTACAGGTTGGCCACTATGGGAGAGACGGGCGAGCCCATGGCACAGCCATGAATCTGTCTGTAAAATTGTCCCCGGAATTGAAAGTAAGTGGTGTTCAGACAGATGTCCAACAGTTTACATATGTGTTCAGGTGTCAGTTTGGTCCTTTCCTGTAGGGTGGTGTCTTCCTGCAGTCTGATCCTCACCGCTGCTACTGCATCAGAGGTCGGGATGCAGGTGAACAGGGACACAACATCATATGAAACCATGAGGTCATCTGGGTCCAGTTGGAGATGTTTCACTTTATCCACAAAGTTGTGCGTGTTTTCCACATGATGTTCCGAATTCCCCACAAGCGGAGCCAATATAGTTGTTAAATGCTTGGCCACATTGTAAGTGATGGAATCTGTGCTGCACACTATGGGTCTGAGTGGAACCTCCTTTTTGTGTATTTTTGGAAGGCCGTAAATGCAAGGCATGGCTTCACCAGGATACAGTCTGTAATACAGAGGCCGGTCTATCACTTCCTCTTTTTCCAGCCTTTGTAAACAGTCTATCACTTTCTTCTTGTAGCCACTGGTCGGATCTCTTTTCAAGCGCTCGTATGTGGTCGTGTCCTCGAGGAGGGTGTGGACTTTGGCTTCGTAATCAGCTGCGTTGAGAATCACAGTGCAACGTCCCTTGTCTGCTGGGAGGATGTTGATGCTATGATCTTTTTCCAGTGCTGAAAGTGCTTTCCTCTCTTCAGCTGTGATATTTGAAGGCGGTGGTTTGGCACTCTTCAGGGTCACTGTGACACGTAGCCTCAGGTCTGCAGCCTCCGATTCAGTCATTTTGTTGTTCCTAATTGCCGTTTCAGTGGCTGTGATGTAGTCCTCTGTAGGGATGTGTTTAGAGGTGACAGAAAAGTTGAGACCTTTAGAAAGCACCTCCTTTTCTGCCTGTGTCAGAACACGATCTGATAGGTTCTTAATCCAATTGTTTTTGCTGGTCGCTAATTTGTCTGTCTCAGTCCTAATGTCTAGCTCGACCTCACCTGCATTCTTTTTGTTCAAAAGAATGTTGAACTTCTTGATTTGGCGTTCTTTGCTCTTCCTGTGCTGTGCTTCTTGTGCTGTCTGTGTAAAATCCAGCACTCTTTTGAAAGCTTTTTTAACACTATTTTTTATGTATTTATTTTTTATCAAATAAATATAGCTATAAACTTCAAATTAATTTCTTTCTAAATTAAGGATCAAATCAATGTAAAAATGTTAGTAAAATGTTTGATAGGGTTTATGTAGAACATTGTTTAGATGTGGGTAGGCTGTAGGCTATACTATGATTATTCTTTATTAGAGTGAAATTAGCCTTCACACTTGTCCATTCTGTGAATTTTCATTTTATTTAAAGTATTTCTCAGACTCTCTGAACCTCTGCAGTCCGTGTGTCATCATCCGCCTCCTGCTGTAACCGCAGCAGCGACAGTCTCTCCTCCTCAGACTGTCTGATCACACACTCGTTTTTCTCCTTCTTTAAAGCTCACACTACATTTATTTGAGTAAACATGCCTAAACCGATGGTTTAGGAGGAAAACCCGCGCTTATATATAATAAGTTTAGTCTAAAACGTTTCTAGAGCTTCTGTAACTTTGTCATTTCTGGTTCATTTGACTCAGAGAAGACTGGGTTAAAGTTTACTGTCTGTTCTGTTAGAATATTGCAGCAGCTGTTTCTGTTTCTGAAGGCTTGGCATAGTTAACGCTTTCATTACCAAGACGACTGATATCGGGGCGTTCGGCTGAAATGGATATTACTCAACGATGTAGAAAAAATTCTGTTGCATCATCCGGACTCATCCGGATTGTCTAAAAACATTGGAACACTCCTGGACTAATGAGGGATTACACCAACCCATTACATGATGTGAATATCGACCGATGTGACAATATAAACAGACATAAATTATATGTATAAAAAAATCTAGAAATTGAATGATGAAAACAAAACCATATTTTTTGTAAATTCTTTATCAAGATCTCATGTCACGCTAATAGTTCTTAAAGACATTTTTACTTTCTACCCCCTTCTTGTACATGTGCTAACCTTTTTTAATGCTTGTTTAATACAACTCCATGTCCAAACACGTCTTCTTCTGTCCACCCATTCCTCCTTTTTGACCAATCACAGTATCTTATCTTAAAGTGTGAAGACGCTGCCTTGAAAGTGCAGATCGTCACTTAAAGTTCCATTCATTCTCTATGGAATTAGCTGAGTCATACTAAATGAATTCCATATTTAAAAATCACAAAGTGGAGAGTGAGTTACAGAAGGTTTATAACTGGCAGCATGTTTAAACCAATGTAAATACCTCACCAGATAAAAGCTATGTGTTTATAAAAGAAGGTGTTTTTGAGTAAAAGCTAACAAGACTCTGCTAATTACCCATAAAGAATGAATGCACCAGTAAGTGAAGAGCTGGAACTATCCAAGAGGTATCGTGAAAAGGATGTATTAGTATACTCCTAGATGGAATACACTTCTGACAGACTTTTAAGACATTCAAGCATACATTTACAAAGAATAAAATAAGAACAACAGGACTTACCCACGTTTTTCACCTGGGCTTTCGTTGGTCACTAGATGATGACATTTTAGTGATGTCACCAAAAAGGACCCGGGCATTCTTCATGTGGATCTGTTCCTGGTTTGAGCTCTTGAAAGATTTTTTTATCTTCGTGAAACGTCTGCTTCATTAAGTAAGTCCAGCTGCTCTGGTTTAATTATTTTGGCTATACTTAGATTAAATACATATGTTTTTGAAATGTATTGTAACTTATTTTTTCACCCACCCTTCATTGGACTAAAGGCTTAAAAAAAATGCTTGAAAATGTTAAAACGAAAGATAAACGAATCATTTCAAACAACATTATTTTTCAAATTAGCAAACATCTTTTTTGTAACTATTCATGCAGCAACGGAGCAATGTGAAGAATTAGCTGAGATAATTTACCTTGTGTTTAACTATTTTAATTAAAGCAGGTTTTATGTAAGATTGGTTATGCGCATATTTCTAACAATAAAACTATTCAAAGCAAGCAGACAACCCACTCGGATCAAATCACTCCTGTTTTTATCCAGTTATTTATGTCTGACCTGAGAATTAGTTTAGTTTGAGTGTATTATAACATTCACAACATATTTTCGAGTTGCTACGTATACCGGTAATGTCATCAGCTTTTGAGACAAGGAAAAACCTCTTAAGTATTTATTTTGACATGTGTTGTGGTTCATAACAACCTGTGATGAAATGTTCGACTTTTTAATTCCAGTTATGTTGACACATTTGGCACAAACTCTGTGAACTTTTGCACAGTTGTCTTCACTTTGTATGAAATCTTGTGCTTCATTTAAGACCTGTCACTTTGTTAATTAACGTTTTCCATTTTTACACCATCCAATTAAAGGCAATTAGTTTACAAGGCACTAGAGAAAGGTGATATTCTTGTATGTCTCTAACAGGGAGGACTACTTTTCCTGTGTTCTTTCTGTAACTGGGTTTTGAGTATCTAGAGCCTCAAAACAGATGAGCGGTGTCACAAATTTAAAATGCCATTTCTCTGAGCAAAACCAACATCGTCTTAGACCCACAAATGATAAAGAACATTGGTATCTGAAGAACCGGTACCAGCTTTTGATACCAACTTATTTTGCCGGTACCAGCAGCTTCACAGCTTCAACTTCTTGATTCCAATGGGATACTTTAAACAGTAGCCAAAGAAATATAACAAAAAAGTAAAAAACCCAAAACAAACTAATTTTATGAAAGAAAGAATAATACAAAACACCAAAGTTTATTACTGTTTACACATTACACAATCTTACAGTGAGTCCATAAAAGAATGACTAAATCTTCATCTGCTTTGTCTTGACGATGCGAAATTGTGTTTTTAGAAAGTTAAAAATAGTAAAAAATAAATAGATTTAGTTACAGAATACTAAATACCTCAATTAAAATGTATCAAAAGTATTGAAAATCAACTACTAAAACTAGTAAATAAAAACTAGGTACTCATTTGAACAAGTATCGATTAAAAAAAACATTTGTGAAGTGATTTGAAATCCATCCATTTTCTACCGCTTGTTCCCTTTTGGGGTCGCGGGTGACTGGAGCCTATCCCAGTGACTTCGGGCCTTAGGCGGGGTACATCCTGGACAGTGGCGAACTCGTTGCAGGGCCAACACAGAGACATAGACGGTGGGAGGAGCCGGAGAACCCGGAGAGAACACACGGTAACACAGGGAGAACATGCAGACTCCACCCAGAGAGATCATGTGATGTTGGTCTGGTCAGGGAATCAAACCCATGATCTCCTTCTATCGAGGCAAGAGCGCTAACCGCCTTTGCCACCGTGCACCATTTTTAATCATTACTGTGTTATATAAACACAGTAATGACGATGATTATTATTTTTATTTTATTTTATTTAGCATTTATTTATTCATACAGGAAATACCCAATGAGAAAAATAGTTTTCATAAGTATCCTGTTAAAACAAAATACAAATGAAACAAACACATCTAAATAAACAGTTACAAACAAACAAATACATACAAACACACTTTACATACACTATGGGATAAATAATGTAACCAGATCACTGGCACTCTGGATAGTGCTTAACTGGCACTTTAAAATAATTAAAGGCATAAAATAATGGCTTAAATGGTACTGTATTCAGAATACTTAGAATTGCATTGCAATATTATAGTGAAAGCACAACCCAACATTTAAACAGTTATGTTTGTTGTGCTTACTTTATCACTGATTAGAGAAGGAAAAACACAAGCTATTTTTTGTTACTTTCCAACATTGTGTGTGATTGACCTTTCCAGGCTCCTGACCAGTCTAAATGTTGGATACAACTCTGGTGTTGTACACTGCCAAATTACTTAAAAATATAAACAAAAGATGGTTCCAGCTATTTACAGATTCACACTTTAGAAACACAAATTGATCATAAACATGTCAGTTAATGATGTTTACCACTTTAGAAAGAGTGGTCCAGATTTAGAAAGAAATGAGTAAAGAAGAAGTAAAATCTTTTTTTGCTCCAGTAGATATATTGTAAAAGCGTTTTATCGGATAAAAAATAGATTTCAGTGCGCTGTCTGCATATAAAAAGTGTTTTTATCTGAAAGTGAGATGTGCATGCAAATGTTTGTTACTGCTATGGCAAAACTGGCTCTGGGCTCAGGTTGTTGTGAAAAGCACGTATAAACTCAGTGAATACGTGTCAATACATGTGGAATGCTACAAAGAATTTCAAATGAACAAATTCTGTTCTTCCCATTTTTAAGATGGTAAAAGTCAGTCAGCTACAGTAAATATGCATGTGCTGTCTTGTTCTGTAATATAGTCCTTTTGTGCTAAACGTCATTATAGCTATTAGTATGTTCACTGTGGTAACTTTACAATATTTTAAACTCCAAAATGTAACTTTTAGAATGGCTTCGCTTGTTGTTTATGCCCAATTTGTGTTTGTCTCAGTCCTATTAGTTGTCACTTCGACTGTGAATCTCACTCGTATGTGTGCTTTGCACTGTACGATCGCACCTCCACCTCCCAAGCCGCTTTCTTCATTATCACTAATATTCTCTTCTCATGTTGTTCCCAAACTTCAGCTCCTCACTCTCTGTAGTACTCAGTAACGTTTTAGGTGGAGGAAAGAATCACCTGTCTACTTAACCCAGTCTACATCGAAATGCTTGAACTTGGTTTGTAACTCACAGCAGTTGGACTAGTGATGTCACACGTAGCAGCCACAAATGATTATTTGGCTTTATTGACTTAACCATGTTATAATGTTTTTATCTCACAAAGAAGTTGTTCCCTGCATATTGATTATGTCTCCTACTCAATATGGGTTTAAATGCTTTGATCCACCAGCTGCGATGAGGTGGCAAGCTCCTTTTCCAAGAACAAACCTTATACACTTTTATCCTGCAGTGTTCAAATTGCCTTCACTAAAAAGCATTGACATAGCTACTAAAGTCCAGCGCTGACCACAGTCTTAAATTGGTCACTTAAGCCATGACCTTTGTAGTAGTAGGCCATAAAATAAGGGAAGCTGAACTGAATTCTGAAGGCATATTGTATTGAGGTTGTTTTGAAGGTTATGGGGCCTGGGAGTGGCCCACAGGAAAATTTGAACAAAACATATGGAATTTCCTTTTTGAATTTTTTTGAATCTGGGATACGGTATTTTAGACGCAACCAATGCATCTTTAGTTATCACTCAAGTTATTTTACATTACCGGTAGATGTTTATTCATACATTATGATTGCATTTCTTTCCAATATTCACATTGGGCCATATTTTAAGAACACTTGTGGTTAACCTGTGTCATACACATGCTGCATGTCACTTACAGTGTCAGTGTTTCTCAATGGAGCCCCTGCCCTCTGCTGCCCCTCCTGGGTCCGGCCCTGCTCTCCAGTTCCGGTGCTTCAGCTCTGCCTGTGATCTGCAGCCTCCCACTGGACTGTGGTCAGACATTCTAAAGCCTGAAACTGTTTTATGTTGCTTCAACCCGTACTCAACAGAAAATTGGATGTGTTATTATGGATGTTTTCATTGCTCAAAAAAACTGGCTTTTCTTCAGAGTGATAAAGTTTAATGCCAAACTGTGGAACATTCCCAGTAAAAACAGTGACTTCCTCGAGAATGGTGTGTTCCATGTGAAACCCAAAGAAATTACAATTTTGCTCTTCAATTCCAGGATTAAGCAATTTTTTCAATAGTATAATATAGTAGTACAATATGAATTGGACAAATGACATGCCTGTTGTCATTTGTCCTTTTCAATTCAATTCCTCAATCACAACACAAACACAATTTCACTTTTGACACAAATGGCTCAGTAGAATGTTGTATTTTTACACCACCATAAAACCTGATTTTCCAGATGCACCATGCAGCTTTTTTATTCCGGTTGCGGCAGATTAAGGTTAAAAACGACGCATCTCAAACTGGCTGCGGGCCTGGGGGCGATAGTTTCATCTCTAAAGCAGGATAATCTCCCATCACATGCAGCATGTTCATTTAGCTTTTAAGATAGGGCCCCATTTTAGCAGCACCTCCTTAGGTTATTATACCAGCTTTTCATAGCGTGCATGATAAACCGGCTCTGGCACCTGTGTAATTTCCTAATGACATATGATTTTTAGCCCGTGAGCTGCAAAAGTCCCACCATTGACACTGCTAGGACTCTACTCCTTTAATTAGCCATATTTACCCAGTGTTTTATTTGCCCAGATCGTGCGTCAGAGCCGGGGGAAAGGTAGATTTAATTAAGGGACATTGATAGAAGCAGCGCGCCGCAATCTCCAAAGTGTTTCCTGTGATATTGCTGGAGAAATATCCCGATGACAGGTGGTGCCGGGGAGGAGGAGGTGACACTGCTGCGAAACTGAGCGATTTGGATCCGTTCGCATCGTGTGTAGGTGGAGAAAACGTGTGATAGGTCTGCTGTTTTGTGCCACAGAAGCACTCAATTTAACTGCCTAATAAAAGCCATTGATGGCACAGAATAACAGGTATGGAAGGCATATTACAATGTGAGAGAAGTGAAGATGGAGTGATTCTAGTTTCAGCACGTGTTTTTCCTCTAGTTTGGAATGTTGATTTTCTTTGAAGGACATAAGCATTAAAGTTCTGATATCTATTACGGAATGTTTCAAATCAATTAACCCAAAGATCTTTATATCAAGGAACCATTCATTCACCACACATTCATGTTCAGCTTCTGTCATTCTGTTCCTATTAAATAAACTGTATTGGCAATGAAAAACCCCTAAAATAAATGGAGTTGCTCTTTGTGTTTTTGTTTTTAAGCTAGCAATTGTGGATGCAGAGCGTTCCATAGTTTAGTCTACAATCTACATTTTGAGTTCATCCAGGAAACTCTAATCGTCTTTATTCAGATCATCGCTGGGGTTTCAATTCAATCAGAAAAGTGGAGGTCAGTTTCAAGAAGAACACCTAGACTTTTGGCGTGCTTGGTGACCGGTGAGTAAAGGTTTGCAATCATTTTTTTCTCTTTCGATAGCACAGTGTATGGTCAGTATGAAGGTTTCACAAGGAGCAGGTTTAACAGCAAATTACTTACTATTTTACTTCTCTTTGACCAGTTGTTTTGGTACATCTATTTGTTTGTCCAGAATACTTATGCCTTATACCTATATATCTGGGAAACGGCTTCTTGTTTCATTGCATGCTCCGTGTTAAAATGTCCTTCAGTCTTCTACCTGGACTGAATCATCTTATAACATCTTCATCACACAATACCAAGGCTGAATGTTGTCCCCCTGGCTTTTGGACCAAACAAAAGAACCTCAATTTTGCTTTGGTTTAGGTGGAAAAAGTACGATGCATTTTTATTGGTAGTTATTTAAATGGCCGTTAAAAGCTGTTTTCTCTATGCTTATTCTTCTTATGCTTCTTAGACTTTCTGCCTTGAAATACAGGACCGAAGGTTTTTTTTGCATCAGGATTTGTAAGATTAGTATTTGAAGCGGTTCTTTGCATTTCTACACTTCAATTTACCTTTCACCCAAACAATAATGCTACAAACCCGAATGACTTGAACCTATTCAGTCCATGTGTAGAGGTGGGGAGAACATACAATAGGCAGCACTCAATTAGACTTTCAATAAAGCCTATTTTAAAGCACATAAGAGTGAAGTGTTCATCTGAGTGTAGAATAGCGATGGTCGGTGAAGATAATGAAAATTGTTGTAGGCGCAGCTTTAGCAATTAGCGCGCCCAGAGCTGCCACATTGTCGAATGCCCTCACGCTCGGTCTCGGCGATAATTGTCACAGGCCTTCTCCTTTATTACAATCTGTCAGAGTCAACCGTATTCATTAGGATTCCTTATCTCTCCACACAGTTACATTGGTCCAGATGGCACGTCGCTATCAAAAGCTAATAATGATGTAGTATAGGAAATTAAGACTTTATCAAAAGCTACTTAATGCCGGAAAAAGGGAGGATGAGAATACATGGTAGATCCTTGATGATCCAATCTGTGGGTGTGATGGGGTGACGCCGGCCTGTCCTCTGGTCCAATACAATGTAAATACAGGAGCGCGGTGCTGAAATTAGATTGGATTTGGATGAACTAATCTCCCTTCTCTTCATTTGGGTTGAATGACAAAATAAATCCTTTTTCATTTACATCTGATGGAAAAGTTCATTAAATATTTGACACTTGGAAAATTCAGTCATCATCATTCTACCTATAGACCCTAATCATCACACAGTATAAGCACAACGATGAATTCATAATTAATATTCACTTCCAAAACTTTGTGTCTGCCACTCAGGTTCATTAGCCGTTGAATATGTTGGTTCCAAGGCAAAAACAAAACAAAAAATAGATTCTGTGCAATAGGGCTGTGCTCAATATATCAATATTGTGATGTATTGTGACAGACTTCTTGGCAATACGTGTATCAATTCAGAGTGTGTATTGTGATACTTTTAAACAACATAAAGTCATTAGAAATCAAGAGTCTAAGGAGCTGAAAATGTGACTTCATCATAGGACAGATGTATTCTGATATTGAGAATGGAATTCTAATGAATATTGTAATTCTACTTAAAGGTGGTATGGACGATTTTTTTCAGCAAATTTTTTATCATATTTCCTCGTGGCGTGGATAAATCATTTGTCCTGCCACGTATCAATCATAAAACGCACCTACCGCTCACCTGCAGCCGCGTGCGGTTCGTCCCCACGTTTCCGCGTGCCTAAGCGCATGGATCTATCATAATATAGTTCCCTCAGTGTACGGGGCAAAATGAAGACGGAGAAAGACAGTTTGAGCTGACGCAGAAGTGGACAGAAATCTACGGGAGACGAGCGATGCGATGCGCTCCGTTGCACTAATAAACAAACGCACGTGTGTGTTGTATCAGTCCGCACGGAGGAGGGCGCATGCGCACTTCCGCCTGCGTTCTCAAATCGCCGAAAAATCCTCCATTGCGCCTTTAATCAAAACATAATTTTAGTACATTTTTATAGGGATATCCATGAATCAGGACTTGTATCGTATCAAGTGCCGTGTGACGGGATTTGTACGTATCGTGGACCCTATGGACCCCCTGGATATGTATTGTATCGTGAGATTCTCAGCAATACCCAGCCCTAGTGTGCAATGACTGAAGCTGCAGTACATCCAGAACGCTGCTGCTCGGGTCCTGACTAGAACCAGGAAGTACCATCACATTAGTCCTGTGCTCAGGTCTCTGCACTGGCTCCTGTGGCTCAGAGAAGAGACTTTAAAGCAGCTCTGCTTGTGAACAAGTCTCTCCATGGCCTAGCACCAAAGTACATCTCAGACATGTCAGTGCCATATGAACCATCTCGGACTCTGAGGACCTCAGGGACCGGCCTCCTGCTGGTGCCAGAGTCAGGACTAAACATGGACCGGCCTCCTGCTGGTGCCAGAGTCAGGACTAAACATGGACCGGCCTCCTGCTGGTGCCAAAGTCAGGACTAAACATGGACCGGCCTCCTGCTGGTGCCAAAGTCAGGACTAAACATGGACCGGCCTCCTGCTGGTGCCAGAGTCAGGACTAAACATGGACCGGCCTCCTGCTGGTGCCAGAGTCAGGACTAAACATGGACCGGCCTCCTGCTGGTGCCAGAGTCAGGACTAAACATGGTCCGGCCTCCTGCTGGTGCCAGAGTCAGGACTAAACATGGACCGGCCTCCTGCTGGTGCCAGAGTCAGGACTAAACATGGACCGGCCTCCTGCTGGTGCCAGAGTCAGGACTAAACATGGACCGGCCTCCTGCTGGTGCCAGAGTCAGGACTAAACATGGACCGGCCTCCTGCTGGTGCCATAGTCAGGACTAAACATGGACCGGCCTCCTGCTGGTGCCAGAGTCAGGACTAAACATGGACCGGCCTCCTGCTGGTGCCCAGAGTCAGGACTAAACATGGACCGGCCTCCTGCTGGTGCCCAGAGTCAGGACTAAACATGGACCGGCCTCCTGCTGGTGCCAGAGTCAGGACTAAACATGGACCGGCCTCCTGCTGGTGCCAGAGTCAGGACTAAACATGGACCGGCCTCCTGCTGGTGCCAGAGTCAGGACTAAACATGGACCGGCCTCCTGCTGGTGCCCAGAGTCAGGACTAAACATGGACCGGCCTCCTGCTGGTGCCAGAGTCAGGACTAAACATGGACCGGCCTCCTGCTGGTGCCCAGAGTCAGGACTAAACATGGACCGGCCTCCTGCTGGTGCCCAGAGTCAGGACTAAACATGTACCGGCCTCCTGCTGGTGCCCAGAGTCAGGACTAAACATGGACCGGCCTCCTGCTGGTGCTAGAGTCAGGACTAAACATGGACCGGCCTCCTGCTGGTGCCAGAGTCAGGACTAAACATGGACCGGCCTCCTGCTGGTGCCCAGAGTCAGGACTAAACATGGACCGGCCTCCTGCTGGTGCCCAGAGTCAGGACTAAACATGGACCGGCCTCCTGCTGGTGCCAGAGTCAGGACTAAACATGGACCGGCCTCCTGCTGTTGCCAGAGTCAGGACTAAACATGGACCGGCCTCCTGCTGGTGCCAGAGTCAGGACTAAACATGGACCGGCCTCCTGCTGGTGCCAGAGTCAGGACTAAACATGTACCGGCCTCCTGCTGGTGCCCAGAGTCAGGACTAAACATGGACCGGCCTCCTGCTGGTGCCCAGAGTCAGGACTAAACATGGACCGGCCTCCTGCTGGTGCCAGAGTCAGGACTAAACATGGACCGGCCTCCTGCTGGTGCCAGAGTCAGGACTAAACATGGACCGGCCTCCTGCTGGTGCCAGAGTCAGGACTAAACATGGACCGGCCTCCTGCTGGTGCCAGAGTCAGGACTAAACATGTACCGGCCTCCTGCTGGTGCCCAGAGTCAGGACTAAACATGGACCGGCCTCCTGCTGGTGCCCAGAGTCAGGACTAAACATGGACCGGCCTCCTGCTGGTGCCAGAGTCAGGACTAAACATGGACCGGCCTCCTGCTGGTGCCAGAGTCAGGACTAAACATGGACCGGCCTCCTGCTGGTGCCAGAGTCAGGACTAAACATGGGGAATCTGCGTTTCAGTTTTATGCAGCTAAAATCTGGAACATTCTTCCTGAAGATGTGAGACAGGCTTCTACTCTGACAATGTTCAAATCCAAGCTAAAAACTTGAACCAGTAATACTAGGATTCAAATGTTTGGCATATCCACTGCAGTACTGCCTACACAGAGGAGCCTGGGCTGTTAGTGCTCTTGTTTTAAAGTTGTTTTCTCTGCTCAATCAGACTGAAATAATTTCGAGTCAAACCCCAGTCTTTAGTGTACAAGTCCAATGTTTTAACCATTAGAACATTTGAGCTAGGAGAAGATTTAAAAAAGTAGGGTTAGCTGTGAAGTATAGACCTACAGCAGGGGTGTCCACATTTTTTCAACAAGGGCATTTTGAAACTTAGACGGAGGCCCACAAACTACCCGAAAATGTCAAATTGTGAAAGGGAATTATTAAAAATTTTGCATTTGATATTGTTTCGATGGCTCCACACCTTTAATAAGACTTGGAACATCAATATTAGGTTGGTATAACATAAAAATGCTTGAATATTTCCCTATTTTACAGTAACAATTATTACTTTTAGGGCCACACAACAGAAAAAAATGCACAAAAAGTAATTAACACCAGAATTACATTATACTGTTATTTTTACAGAAAACAATTATTATTACAGTATAATACACTTTTGGATGTTTATTGGCTCAAAGGAATGTGCAATCGTTTGGAGCGAGGTGTTCTCATTGGTTCCACAGATGTTCCTCACTGACTTTTGTGTATTCTGATCACATAGTAGTGCAAAGACTAATACCCCATTTTCCCAATCTCCCCCACATCACACCTAACCACCTTGATTTCAATCACAAGTTTCCGATTCCGAAACAAGAGAAACGATCAGCCTCTTGGGGTTGTTTTTGTCCTGTTTGCAGCGGTGAAACTTTGGCCCTCAGATAGGCGATCGCATCTTCTCCTGTGATTGATTCTCACCATCCCTTCCTTCACGGATATCTGGCTTGAGCGTGTTTTTGTACTTCGAAGTCAAATACGTGCAGCGGGCGGCTCCGTCTGACATGTGGAGCGTCACAGAGGTTAAGTGGCTTTACAAAAGTGAAAGGTATGAAGGTATTATATGGAGCTGCTTTAATGTGCCACATGGATGTAACTTAAAACTGCTCAAGGGTAAGCTCATGGCAACATCACTCAAAACGTTTTCAAATATAGTATAATCTTAAGCCAACCTGCTCAGTGCTTCAGAAGAGGATGTGTCACAGTCTCCACCTACTCAAAAGTATCAAGTTATTTTCAAAACTATAGCTTGAAGCGCTTAAATGCATTCACCGTACCCAAAAATATCTGAAATGATGGATACATATTTAACTTAACTTAAGCTCTTTTGAAATGTATTTGGAAGCAGTTTTTGACGTTGAGTTTTCTGAACAGGAACAGTTTTTGTCATTGTCAGATTCCTGGACGAGCCGCCATTTTCTATAGTTTCTGTAGTACTGACCTGGCAGATTTATATTAGCACTGTTGGCAAAGTCAAGCGCCTAATGAAACAAGGGATATTTTGTATTTTGTAACAGCTGGTTTGGCATTACTACTCACCACATCACACACAGAAAAAAACCCGACAACTCTGATAATACATGCAGAATCATATCTACTGAAGTAGTGATGGGCGGATCGATACTGACAGGGGTATTGTAAAGTATTATTACTACTATTATTAGTAGAAAATGTATCCTAAAAATGCACATGTTAGTCACAGTTTGAAGTACATATATTTAGGTTTTCTGCCCTTGCACACCATTTCTAGATCCCTTCAAGCTGGTGTGGAGGATGGAAAATTAATAGATTATGGTAAAATTCTTTATAGTAGATAAATGTAAATTTATGTTAATACAAAACTCATTGGTTTCGGTTTTGGATTTATCAATATCCCAATATTACTTAGAGTATTTCTTGGTTTCTGATGGAAACAAAAATCCCCCTTATCGTCCATCACGTCACTTAAAGGAATAATATAGGATATCGGAGTCTCATTTCCTCATGGCGCGGACAGCCGAGTAGTTCTCCCACATGTCAATCATCCTTGCGTCCTTCCGCACACCTGCAGCCTCATTCTCAGGATAGCAGCATGTTTCCCTTGCTGCACATGCGTTGTTGATATGCCATTGTGTGTTTAGCAAGTTCCTTCAAAAATGTAAAAAAATGACGACAGAGAAAGACTGTGTTCGAGCCTAGAAGAGACGGAAATCTGCGGAGACGAGAGATGCGATGCGATCTGTCACACTAATAAATAAACGCACCTGTAGCAGCGGGGCTGTGGCGTGCTTGCGCACGAGGTTTGATGGTAGGCGGCCTCTTGGAAACAACAGGAGGGTGGGGGGTGAGTGTGCATGCGCTTGAGTTCTCAAATTGCTGAAAAATTCTCTATTATTCCTTGTTGGAATTGGAAGTGCTTGTTGTTCCTCCAAATCGTAGTAGAGAGATTTCTTGCACATGCAAATTCTGTGTCCGAACAGCAATACCTGCCTTTTCTTAGGAGTTACTTTAGGTTCAAACGCTGAAAAACAGTCTTGAAAATAAACTCACTGAGCAGATACAGCAACCGAATGCGATATTTACCAAAGTTATCCAGGTCAATAGAGTTGTAAATCTGACTTTTCAAAGCAATTGTTATGTAAATAGACTGTCTAAGTTTATTTCTGTCCACTGGTATTTCTTTCAGATGGTGCGCACGGCAGGTATGAGTGACGCTGGTGATGCAAGAGGTTTAATTTAACACAAATACATTCATGTCCAGGGGCCTAGTGACTAACTATTGACTCACATGACACAGACCGGGACCTAATGAGGATTATATAAAAGATACAGTCTGTCAGCAACTTGCACTAATTACTGCGGAGGCACCAATAACCCACCAATGCTATTTACTGCAATCTGATCATTAAAGGTGTGAGATAAGATGTATTTATTATTTTCACATCTGATTATTTTGTTGTTGTGTTTGAGTTATAAGATGAATTATGAATGCCAATTTAAATTCACTGGTGAGGTGACTGGTGGTGCAATGGGTTAAGCGTTTGCCCGCCAAACAGCGTGTCAGTGGTTAGATCCTTACCCAAGTGATGGTTGTTTTGATGTCTCTGGCCTCGGTCACAGTATGCATGATTGGTTGGAAGGAGATCTGACATAGAAACGTACTGTTTGCAACTAGCATTTAGTTCTCTGTGACCCAAAAATACAGAAAGCAACCAAATTAAAGAATGGGTTCTTTATGTGACGTCAACTTTCAAATTGAAATGACTAACTAAATAGGCAGTTTATTTATAGAGCACCATGCTTCACACAACAGGAACAAACAAAAATAAATCACAAAGTCGTGACAGAAATCGCAAAACCATTTTTAGCCTAGATTTGAACATTGCCAGAGTAACGGCTTGTCTCACATCCATAACACTGAAATGCAGATTCCCCATGTTTAGTCCTGACTCTGGGCACCAGCAGGAGGCCGGTCCCTGAGGTCCTCAGAGTCCGAGATGGTTCATATGGCACTAACATGTCCAAGATGTACTTTGGTGCTAGGCCATGGAGAGACTTGTACACAAGCAGAGCTGCTTTAAAGTCTCTTCTCTGAGTCACAGGAGCCAGTGCAGAGACCTGAGAACAGGACTAATGTGATGGTACTTCCTGGTTCTAGTACTTCCTGGTTCTAGTCAGGACCCGAGCAGCAGCGTTCTGGATGTACTGCAGCTGTTTTACAGCTCGTTTGGAGAGACCAGTGAGCAGGCCGTTACAATCTAATCTACTGGAGACAAACGCATGGATAAGTCTCTCTAAATCTGGTTTGGACACTATACTTTCGATTTTGGCAATGTTTCTTAGATGGTAAAAAGCTGCTGATGTTATTGATTTGATGTGGCTGTTAAAGTTCAAGTCTGAGTCCATTATTACCCCCAGATTTCTAACTTGATTTGTCGGTTTTAGAGCGAGACTCTGGAGATGGAGAAAGTTGTTTTTGCATCCACACACTGACACACATTTTTGCTGTGTCTCAACTGACTTAACGGCAGCATGTAACACCCTTGGGGAACCCCACAGGTTAACGCCATCAGAGACACAGTTACCAGTGCCTGTGATGCCCACCCAGTCTTTAAGTCTCTGTAAGAGGATTCCATGATTGACAGTATCAAAAGCAGTATTCAGTCAGTGTTCAGGCAGATGTCATTTGTCACCTTGACAAGAGCAGTCATAGTGCTGTGATGAGGTCTAACTGGAAAACATCAAATGAGTTGTTTATTTAAGAGGAGCTGTTGGTAAACAACATTTCCAAGGATCCAAAATGGCAGGTTAGAGATGGGCCAGTAAGTACTACGTTATCAAGACTGCTTTTCTTTAGAAGAGGCTTTATAACCGCAGTTTTCAAAGACATTGGGAATGTTCAAGATTGAAGCAACACGTTAACTATGTGAGTGAGTGGTGCTAACAAACTTCAGCACAGACTTTATAATTTTTTTTGAAACACATTGAGACAGCATGTAAATTAACTCAGACTGGTGATGATCTCCTGAACAGTTTTGTCAGTTACAGGTGCAAAGTGAGTCAGCTCTAAGTGTTTTAGGGTTATTCTTTGTGTTGTGGAATGTGTAATAATGCAAACTCATTATCTACTTGGATGTGGAAAAGAGTTTTAACGGCAGCTGAGCTGGAGGGTTTGTCTGTGTACTGTCTCAAACAGGACACACAAAATGTTACTGCAACTTCCAATTATTTCACAAAAATATCTTTCCCTAGTTCTACATAACCTGAGGTTGTACATGTGCAACCTCTCTCTGTAAAACTCTATTTGAATCTGGCGCTTTGGCACCATTTCCGTTCGGCCCGGCGGCACTCCCTTTTCTGTGCCCTGACCGAATCATCATTTCTCAATGGCGCCTTCTGTTTTCAGAGCAGTTTTGACCACATTGACGTTTGAAATATTAACCCCCTTTGTAATGAGGAGATCCAGAGTGTGGTCTCTGCTGTGGGTGGGTCAACTCATGTGCTGAGTAAGACCAAAGGTTTCAGGGACAGCACCAAGCTCGTTACCATTTCTGTCATAAATATCATCAACATGAACATTGAAATCACCTTAATGACCATACGATCAAAGTCTGTGCATACGACTGAAAGAATCTCAGGAAAATCATAAATAATACTTTGTTTAATGTTAAAGGATACATACTCAAATTATGAAAATCCTAAAAGACAACCTTTTTGGGTATTCTTCTTCCTCCAAAATTCAATTTGACAGTGCAAAAAATGTCATCTTCAAAATACACATAGTTTTAGAATGAAGTAATGTGTTTTTTTTTGTTATTTTTTTAAATAAAAACAGTCAAATGATTTTTAGAATGAGTTAAACGTGTCAGAAGCAGAAAGTGTTGGGATAAAGATAAGTGCACATTACTGTATTTTTACTTTGAAACTAAAAAGCATATAAGAAGATATAATGTTTCAAATTGCTCAAGGTCAAGGTTTGGGGTTCAAGGTTTAAGCTACAGGTCAAAAGAAACAATGATATTACTTTTGAAAAATCCTACTTTTCTGAAAATCTTTGAATGTGTGACGGCTGTATTTAAGTAAAATACAACTCTAATTGTTAAAGAATATATTAGAACATTGCATAATTATTTCACTAACACTACAGACATAAGGTACAGTGTGACATATGTTAAAATATACACACAGAATGTATCTTCTCACTTACACAGTACACGTCTATTTGTACCACTCAAACGAAACAAAACATTGCCACATATTCAGGAACAAACACACATGGAACTGGTTTGGACTGGGACCCCTGGAGAGGCTCTAATCACCAAAGTAAATTGTTACACATTGGACGTAATTGCAGCCATGACTTTCTTATTAAAGTCATTAGCCATTTAAAAGTTCCTGACACAGCCCAAATGTCACGAGATAGGGCCAAGGCTCCAGCTCGTATTCTCTGACCTGCCAGTGCTCGTAAAAGGATATGTTATTATTAGGTAGGTAGTAACTGGATACTTTTACCTAAGCCATTTACTGAAGTACTTGATTGGTTTGGTGGTAAAGAACAAATAGTTTAAATAGACACAAGTAAGTAAGTAATAATATCACAACGTAGCAGTATCTGACAGTAGAAAGAGTGATAGTTAAGTTCAGTTTATTATTACTCATTATTTTAAAAGTACACATTTATTTTTCTGAAAAGGGCACTAGAAGACATAAAGGCAATATTTGTACAGAATTAAAAAGTGGCCTAAATATACAACAAAGATTTCAGTCGTCCAGATAGGCAAAAGAAAATGTGCCGTATTTCTGACATTTCTTTTGCCATTTTGTAAAAGTCAAATATAATGAGAGAATTTAAGTTGGTTAATAATGGTTAAAGTTAAAAAAATGTAATAGCGGATGAAGCATGGAGTGGTGGAAAGAGAACTGAAAATTTGAACTCAAGTGAAAATACAGTTACACTGCTAAAAGCACTTCTGCCAAAATTGTATTTAAGTAAAATAGTACTTATGAAAGTGCAAGTTACATTTTAGGGCAAGATTAAAAGCGTTTTAGCATCAGTTTTAGTCAACCAAGCTTTGTAAAACTGAAATCAACCATTTTAAACCACAGTTTGCATATTCTCTTAACTGGCCAATCAGAGCAGGTGAAGCTTATTAGTGTAGAAAGAAGCAGAGACAGCAATGACTCAATTGCACTTTTGAGCTATACTCGGTAACATACTCAAAATGTAGAATTGCAAAAATATAAACATATATATAAAATTTGCTCCCATTTTTCATGAGCTGAACTCAAGATATCAAACTTTTTCTATGAGTATTAAAGACCCATATTAATGACATATTGTTCGCAAGTCTTACTGTGCAATTAATACTAATAATCCATCTCACCTCACAGGTCTGCCTAGGGATATCACGATATTTAGGTTAATCAATATTTGTGATAATTCAGGTCACAATATAATCGTAAGAACCACAAAATAATCATAATGACCGCTTTAAAAGTAAAATTAAGAATCTTTGTTCAATATACAGCACACAAATAGACCTAAATGTAAATAACTAAATGTACCCATTGCTGCATTTTTGCCCTAATTTATTTTTTCACATTTAACTTTGAGTGGCAAAATCCCGGCAACAGGAACAGCACTTGGGCTTTGAGATGTGAGCTGTAAAATGTGCTCATTAATAGTGTAAAATCAGTTTGTGTGCAAGGATGTGACAGAATGGAGTACCACAGAGGCTTCACAGGCTCATACACTGCATAATTAGGTCTTTAAAAGAAGGTTACAACATCTAAAAGGGACTCAAATTGGTCTCTTCTCCTTCAGAGCAAGTCAAAAGTGCCAGGAATAATTAGAGCAGAGCTGATTGTTGTATACGTTAAAATGGTAATTGAAAGCAAGACTGCAAAGAACAATACAGCTCAATACAGAGCCTTACATGATTATTTTAGTTCTGTTAAGATAGACGTCACTCTATACCACAAGGGATTTTGTCAGCAACACAGAAGACTAATCCTGGTTTATTATTTTAGTCGGGTCAAAGCAGGTTTTGAATTATATACTTAATGAAAACAAAAATGCCAATAAATTATTGGCAACTATGTCAGCAACAAAAACACATACAATTTGATTTATTAAATTCCAACAAAAAATAAATGGCCATGGTAATTCACAATTGTGAGTTTAGACTTTTGTGAAAACTATGAAGTTCTAAATGTCTACATTTCAAAAGAGTCACTACATAATGTCCGTAAATAATTAGGGTAGATCGTGTTGTCCTTTAAAACTTCGTATGTAACGTATGTATCTGACAGCGTGAAAAATGATCTTAAACACCACAAGTGAGGTGCATGGAGGCTTCCCATAACCGTTTTTTTTACCATGTTGAAAACGTGAAAAACAGAGCTAGTTAATTTCAAATGGTTCATAGCAGTCTTTCACCCTGGAGAGACTCAGACGACACAGAATGGACTCTTTAGCAGCTTTATTACGTGGGTTATTTGGCGCTCAGACCCCGGCGGAAGACATTGCGATCATGGGCACTCCATGATCTATTTGTGTTAGATGTCTCCCCCCAGGGCCTGGAGACTGTGGTGGTAGATATGGTGAGAGGGTAGAGAGGATGAGAGGGATGCAGAGGAGGAGGAGGGGAGGTGGTGGGTCGCAGTACGGTCTGATGCGGCCGAGCCGACTGAGTGAGGGTTAATATCGGACCGGCTGTGCGCTGATTGGGAGCAGACGTGCGACGTGCCACGGGGAGGAGTGACTTGGGTGCGTTGATCGAAGATGGGGAGCAGGTGCGAGGGGCGATGTCCTGTCCTTAGACCCTACTTCTCGGCCAGGAAAAACTACAAAAACCTACATGGGAAAAGTAGAAACCTGGAGGAGTTCCGTGGTGAAGAAGAGATCTGAACTCTCACAGACGGACAGGCCGGACTGGGTGCGTTGGGTGAGCTGGGGAGCAGGTGGCCTTGATGTAGACGGGTGGAGTTAGGTCTTCCAGGTTGAATTTACACAGGCTTCATTCCTCATTGTCTCAAATGTTCCGAGCATCTTAATTAATCACATTCATAAGCGCGTTTCACAACTTTCAGAGGCCAGAGAGGAGTTTGTCATCAACTAACACTCTAACAACTCATTTCCTGTTTTTTGAGAGAATAGAACGTTCTATACCTAGATGCAGACAGCATGCAGCGGTCTCATTTTCATCCCAACACTGGAGCAAAATAAATTGTAAAATATTGGGTACAGCCTCTTTAAAGTACCCGGCTACATCAGTGGTGGATATGGAACATGCCACCACCAAAGGCATGAGGGGACCTCTGAGCTAGGACTCAACGAGGCCACAAACAACATTTGGGCTGCCACGAGACGCTGCGCAATATCCCCCCGGGAAAAGGTTCATGATAAAGGTTGATTCCATGTTACTGAATGCAGGATCTCAGCCACACAACAAAGCTGAGACGAGAAATATGTTCAAGATGGACATTTCTTATTTTTTCTTTTTCCAATGACTGGTTCTGTTGGCTAACGCTGGGCACATGGTGCTGTAGGTGAGTATCATATCATTCTGTAGGTGGAGATATTGTAGGGATATCTCTATCAACTACATTGTCAACATGTATTTTTACTTAATGCAGTGCACATTCGTGAACATGTGTTATTTGTAAATGTGCCAGAATTAGCCATGTAGACTCATTTTCATCTGTGGTCCCATTGGCTCGTTATGCAGACCGAAAACAGGACATGTAAAGGGTACAAAACACTCATTCCATACACATGACATGAATACAATGAATATCAGGGAGATACAATACTTAATATGCATGAAATTAGCTAAAAGCACACTCTGTACACAATAGAAAAAAGACAGACTTCTATAAGAGACAAAAAGGCCAGTTCTTGTTATGATCTCATGTCTGATTGTCCAAAAGCCACATGCAGTATGACAGTTTGAAAGTATGTCATGTTCCTCAGTTCTTTAGGGACCAGATTCCAAGAGTGTGCGGCGCAGACTGAAAAATACGATTTGACATTGATGAGAAACACATTAGTCTTTGCAATAAGCTCTAGGAAATATGGCTTGGGAAGCTTGATGACAGTTTTGCTGCCCACCACAAGACGGTCCTGGGTTGGACTCCAGGGCAGCATGGAGCCTTTGTGTGTGGAGTTTGCATGTTTTCCTCATGTCTAGCTTGGTTTCCTCAGGGTATTACGCTTTTGCAGTCTTGGGGTTGGCCTATAGAGGGCAGCATACCCCACCTGCCACCCTGTAAACAACTTCTTTGTCTCTCTATTTTAAGTGCGCATTGATTTTTGGATGATTTGAGCTGGTAATCGCAGTCTAAAAATGTGAACTGATCAATGGTTTGTAGATATTGAACGTTTTTGGAGGAGGGACACACACTTCCAAAGTCTCAGTAGTGCTGGACTATGAACAACATGTAGTAACAAAGGAAAGAAAATAGTCTGCACAGCTAAAGAAGAATGTATTGTCACGAACCACCGAGATGTGACATTTCCGTGTTTAAGGGCTAAATCTGTGGTGCACGACAATAAACTGGGAGCATATTTAGCTGTGCAGACATTTGCCCTCGTTTAACCCAGGTTAGGGTGCGTTCATAGTTCATAATACTCACATCCAAACTTGGGTGAGTGTGAATGTGTGAAACCTCTACTTTAAGTCATTCATGCCTTAGCTTAGTCCTATTTAGCTTAGTAATGTCTTACTTTTAATCAAAGCAGAATGTTTAATTTCACTTTGTTTCATTCTATTTATTAGACATTTGTGTCCCAGAGTCATTAATTCATTTTGTTTAATCGTACAAGGAAAACCCAATGAGAAAAGTTCTCTTTTTCATGGATCCCTGTTAAAACACTACACAATAAACGACAAACACAGGATGCTAAAACACAAATAAAACATTCAATTCATAAAATCACATTTACGCATACAATATGAGATAAAATTATATAAAACAAGTGCATCGGCACTGCGGGTAGTCCTTGACCAGTGCTTTAATCCTTAAAAGGCATAAAATGATTTCATTGAAAAAGTCTGTGTTTTGTTCCACAGGGAGGGAGAAAAGATGTTGAAAGAGACTTCAAACAGTGAATACCTGAACTGATGTGCAATAAACTTGATAAATAATCAGGCAAAAGGCCAACTGGAGCCTTATACGCAAACAAAGGGCAGTGCTGTTCTCTTCTTGTGTCCAATGATCCCAGATAAATGTATCCATATTGTTGGAAACGTCATACAATAGATCAAGAGTAAAATATGGAAATCTGTTTCCAGGCATTTTGTTCTAAATAAAATGCCTACACTCATCCCGTGTGTTTCCTCATCCTAATGCGCAGGAAATCTGTGGAAATGCCCGTAAAAACTATTTGGATTAAATAATTAAACTACAAAAAGGGCAATAAGTAAGTTAATTTGGAAATTCTGTTCGGTGTTGTGAACGAAAGGATCTCCCTGTGGCCATTCCAACTTTCTTTGAAACAAGAAATAGTCTCTATAACCACAGAGCAAAGAAAGAACTCATGTTTGAAAAGATGTGTGTCTGTGTTAGGAATACATTTATTCATATTCCATTTATGGTTTGGTTGTAGGTGATACTCGGTTGTGAAACAGATGAAGAAGCACTTCCAGTTTCTTTGTCCTTCTGCAGGTCCCATGTGCGGTGGGCCTCACTTTGGCTGACTGTCCTAGTAGCCTCGTTCTACGTAGCTGCCAGCGGAGCCCAACTGCTGTCAATTTATCAATGTATCGTGCACTAGTGGGCACAGTTTGAGGCACCATTAGGACAGGTGCCCCATCCATCACAGCAGACTCACTTCTCCAGCCCTGTCAGCGGGAACCAAATGGGCCCTTTGAAGAAATGTAAACACCGCTGAGGGGACAATCAGAGGAGCCATCGTCACACGTGAGAGGAGAACAGAGAGCAGTCATAAAAACCTAAAAAGTGTCAGTGATTTGTGTTGCCCAATGTGGGGGTCAATGGCACAGATTAGCAGCCAGGCTTCCAATCAACAGCCAGTCCATCCCAGGGCAGCTGTGGCTACAGAGCAGTCTGGGGAGTGAGAGAATGAATTGTGTTTGAGCTTGAAAGGCTTAGGAATTATGAGCGGGTCCAGCTCCACTGTCCATCTCGCGTCCCCCTGTCCGTCTGAAGGAGTCGGATCTCTCCTTCACTATGGAACTCCTCCAGGTTTCTACTTTTTCCCAAGGAGGTTTTGTAGTTTTTCTTGGCCAAGAAGGAGGGTCTAAGGACAGAGGTGTCCTTAGACCCTTCCTTAACCTTGGGACATTGTCAGGGGATGATGGGACATTGCCAAGTCCCTATGAACATTGTTTAATCTGTTTTTCACTGTCGCCCTCCGAGGCAACGGCTGGTGTGATTTTGGGCGATACAAAAATACATTTTATTGAATTGAATTACCAAGAAACAGGTACTTTATCCACAAAAGTACTTTATTTTAGAGAAATAGTGTCCTTCAAATGTCTTAAAAAGCTGTATAAATCAATTGCATTATCATAATTTTTTTTTAAATTAAAATCTTAGAAACTAATGTGTTACAATCAAGTGTCCATTTAAACGTACTAAATAATTATCTTCTCCATATGTTGTAAACACGGGAAATAATACGCTTAAGGATACATTATTTGTGTGAGCTAATTTATTGCAATTTACACTAATGACTTACGTTTGTTTATTTTGCTATCATTTCTCTATCATTAATTGTTGCTTTGGCTTGGTTTTAGATGCCGTTTCTGGCTGTATTCACACTTCCTCCCATTAGTCACATTTTTATTGCATGCATTTTTACATCAAATATTTTACGACCATCTGATTCCTGTTTTGTTTTATTCAGGCTCATGTAAATTATGGAGGCTCGCATACCAATCACTAACTAATATCTTATTCTCCCAGACACCTACAGTGGCATTTATGATTTAATAGTGTGGATTAATAATACAACAATAACAAAATGTTTTATGCATGTAGTCGCTTCACAAAGCAAGCCACTAAATCTAAATCATGTTTGTGAATGAGACGCTTGTTAAGTCTGGGTTTCATCTATTCCAGACAATTGTAGGCTACAACCCACGGCCCTGATTTGTTCAATGTGGTTAAAACTGCCACACAAATAGCCAGAGGTGAAGTCAAGCGGATTTTAATTAAAAGACAGAGCGAAATGAGAAGCTGTGGTTGAAACAAAAGGGCGTTAATCGGTTGTGAGTGATCAGGAGAGCAGCGTTTGCAAACGGGGAGAGAAAGAGAGTAAAAGACCCCGGACAGATTCATAACTTCAGTGTTAATCGATTGCAGAAGCTGATGAAAACTTTTATGTTTTGTAAATTGAAGGATGGTAAGGCAAGGCAAGTTTATTTGTAGAGCACATTTCATACACAAGGCAATTCAAAGTGTTTCACACAGCAGGAAAAATGCATTAAAATCACAAAGAAATTACAGATACAATAAAATTAACTAATTAAAAACAATTTAAGTTTTGAGTGCAAAGAAAATCCTTTCAGTCATATGCGCAGCTAAACAAAACTGTTTTTAGCTTAGATTTGAACATTGTCAGAGTAGAACCTGTCTCACATCTTCAGGAAGACTGTTCCAGATTTTAGCTGCATAAAACTGAAACACATATTCCCCATGTTTAGTCCTGACTCTGGCACCAGCAGGAGGCCGGTCCATGTTTAGTCCTGACTCTGGGCACCAGCTGGAGGCCGGTCCATGTTTAGTCCTGACTCTGGCACCTGCAGGAGGCCGGTCCATGTTTAGTCCTGACTCTGGCACCAGCAGGAGGCTGGTCCATGTTTAATCCTGACTCTGGCACCAGCAGGAGGCCGGTCCATGTTTAGTCCTGACTCTGGCACCAGCAGGAGGCCGGTCCATGTTTAGTCCTGACTCTGGCACCAGCAGGAGGCCGGTCCATGATTAATCCTGACTCTGGCACCAGCAGGAGGCCGGTCCATGTTTAGTCCTGACTCTGGCACCAGCAGGAGGCCGGTCCATGTTTAGTCCTGACTCTGGCACCAGCAGGAGGCCGGTCCATGTTTAGTCCTGACTCTGGCACCAGCAGGAGGCCGGTCCATGTTTAATCCTGACTCTGGCACCAGCAGGAGGCCGGTCCATGTTTAGTCCTGACTCTGGCACCAGCAGGAGGCCGGTCCATGTTTAGTCCTGACTTTGGCACCAGCAGGAGGCCGGTCCATGTTTAGTCCTGACTCTGGCACCAGCAGGAGGCCGGTCCATGTTTTGTCCTGACTCTGGGCACCAGCAGGAGGCCGGTCCATGTTTAGTCCTGACTCTGGCACCAGCAGGAGGCCGGTCCCAGAGGTCCTCACAGTCCGAGATGGTTCATATGGCACTAACATATCTGAGATGTACTTTGGTGCTAGGCCATGGAGAGACACAAGCAGAGCTGCTTTAAAGTCTATTCTCTGAGCCACAGGGGGCAGTGCAGAGACCTGAACACAGGACTAATGTGATCATACTTCCTGGTTCTAGTCAGGACCCGAGCAGCAGCGTTCTGGATGTACTGCAGCTGTTTTACAGCTCGTTTGGAGAGGCCAGTGAGCAGGCCGTTACAGTAGTCTAATCTACTGGAGACAAACGCATGGATAAGTCTCTCTAAATCTGGTTTTGACACTATATTTTTGCTTTTGGCAATGTTTTTTAGATGGTAAAAAGCTGCTGATGTTATTGATTTGACGTGGCTATTAAAGTTCAAGTCTGAGTCCATTATTACCCCCAGATTTCTAACTTGATTTGTAGGTTTTAGAGCGAGACTCTGGAGGTGACGCTAATACTTTCTCTTTGTTTCTGTGGTCAACAACGATTATTTCAGTCTTATCTGAGTTCAGCTGGAGAAAGTTGTTTTGCATCCACAAACTGATCTGTTGGATGCAGTGACAGAGTGAATCTACTGGTCCCTAGTCACCTGCCGATAGTGAAACATAGATCTGAGTGTCGTCTGCATAATTGTGATAGGACACATTTTCACTGCGTATCAACTGACCTAACGGCAGCATGTAGAGGTTGAACAGAAGGGGACCCAGGACTGACCCTTGGGGCACTCCACAGGTCAGGGTCATGTGGTCTGAGACACAGCTACCAATTTCAACAAAGTACTTCCTGTCTTCCAGATAGGACCTTAAAACCAGTTTAGGGCAGTGCCAGTGATGCCCACCCAGTCCTCTAGTCTCTGTAAGAGGATCCCATGATGGACAGTGTCAAAAGCAGCACTCAGATCTAACAGAATTAAAACTGAGGCTTTGCCTTACCTTCACACTAAAGCTAACAAACATTAGCATGCTAACAACACGCTTCCTGTTTTGCAGAGAAACAAAGGCTCTCTAATTACATCCAATCTGATTCTGACCTTAAGAGCTGCTTTTACAAATATATATTTTTTTTACCATGAGATTAAGAGTCTCTTTTTCAAGGGAGTCCTGGCCCCAGAGGGGAGGAACCTATTGTCCATGTTTTTAGGAAACCGCAATTTTAATTTTAACCATATATAAAATTTAAAGTCAGGTGCAAGTTCTCAAAATGATTGTCTAAAAGACCCAGTCCGGACACGGCCCTGTGTTGAAGTCTACAAGATGAAAGTGGATTTAGCATAATATAATGGTAATAATCTCCATGGAGACGAGCAGGTCGGGTGCCCACTTCCAGGCCAAGTTACCAGTCAGATCAAGTTATCCGTTGGTTAAATATTTTTCTAGTGATTAGTACAAGTAGTTTTGATTATGTGGAATAACAGAAGTCAATTTTAAAAAAACTCTTCAAGACAATAATATATCAAGAATATAAGAACAAAATGTAATATTGTATTCATAAAATCTGTAAAAATGTATCTAAAAGTATCTAGATAGATGTGACGTAGGCGTAATGAGCTGTAACTTCAGCTTTCACCTTTTGGTTGATTTTGTTTAAAGAAATGAATGCATCATGTACTGTACTTGTTTTACCCAACCAAAATAAACTCATATCATCTCATATTGAGACTCTCGAGACTCCGACTTTCACAATAGTGCCTTATGTTATTAACTTTAATCAGTATTAGTTTTAGACCAGATGCCCTTCTGTAGTTGTATTGTCATCTTTTTTTATGGACATGATCATATTCATGAAATCTAAAATTGAAAAGTTCTGTATTACGAGATGACAAAGTGATTTGAGTGCATGAAAGGCACAATATCAATCCAATTATTTATGAATGAATTAATGAATAAGGTCGGTTAGTAGCGATATAAGCTGATGGTTGCAGCATGATTCACTGAAATGCATAGTGCAATCATAATCCATTCATTTTCTTTTTAACTCGCTTTCTTTGTTGCAACCTTTTAACATTGTATTCATCCAAGGATTTTACTTCTTTGATCAAGTGTTTTTAAATCTGTGTCCTGATTATGATTCTATTCATTTGCAGACCCATTAATGAAATAAATGAGCCTGTTTCTTTGGACTGTTGCAGACTGGAGTACTTCCTGGTGGAGCGTCCTTCAGCTGTAAAGCCCAACAGCAGCTGCATCACTCCTATCTCCACATTATTTCTTCATTAGCTCCAAACAGCTCTTGAACAGGTCAAATAAGGTAAGAGTAGTTGATAACACTTGTCTCCAAACAGGGACATCACTGGTAACATTTAATTAAAGCAGGCTGCATGCGGCACGGCGAATGGAGGAGCCAGATCGCAGCAAATTTGTCAAACCATCTGAAGAGCTCTTGTGTTGATTAGCTTTGAGCCTCTTGTAAAGTCACAGAGAACAGCCACGCACACACGCACACAGCTTTCTTGGGGATGGCTGTGGATAAACTTAATACAAAATAGCATTTAAGTTACACAATTTATTCTCTATAGAGAAATTGTGTATTGGTTGCAGCATGTGTTAGATTTATTGGTTAAGATTTGTTTAGTCTCAAAGGCAAGAGTGATAGAAGGGGGAGAGAGTGCATTTAATGTAATTCAATTACTTTACAACTTTATTTTATGATGGACAGTTGGACGGGTAGGAATGTGATGGCCATCTCTGATTTACTGATTTAAATTTAAACTTTGGGGCATTAATGGCTCAGTTGCAGGGACATTTGGAATGACCAATCCCTAGAAATGTCCCTGCGACTGAGCCATTGGCACAGGCCGCCCAGCCCCTCCCTGGTGCTACGCTACTCAGAGGGGCTGATAATTGTACTGATCATTTTGCCCCAAATTATAACCAAAAGGCGTAAGAACACATAGGTATATTATTTGTATTATTTTAAATCACAGACATGCCAAACTGCATGTTTTTATGTTGTGTTTTTTCCACAATGCAGTTGGCAAACCCTGACCTTGACCCAGTTAACTGTTCCTAAACCTAACCCTGTCCCTGACCTTTACCCGATTGTGAAAACATAATTGTAAAGTATAAACTTTTGCTAGCATAGCCAGAGCATAGCAAAGCATTGGTTGTGTGGCAGAACTGGGTTGTGAAAAACAAATTAAACTGCGGAGGGTGCGCAGGGCTACCCGTGAAAAAAAGTCTGGACACACCCCACGAACCTGCAGACTGCTGCATCAAGGCCGAGTCTGAGGAGCTGAAAATGTGACTTCATCATAGGACAGTTGTATTCTGATATTGAGGATGGAATTCTAATGCATATTATTATTCTACTTAAATCAAAACATAATTGTAGTACATTTTTAACTCTGGTTTAAGGGATAGCTATGATACAAGACGTGTATCGTATCAAGTTCCGTGTGTCGGGATTCGAATCGTATCGTGGACCCTGTATCAGGATATGTATTGTATCGTGAGGTATTAGGCAATACCCAGCCCTAGTAGAGTGGGTGTCTTATACACAAAAAGTGATTGTCTGCCCCTTCTCTCTCAATCTGTGCAATTGTAGTAGTGGTAATATAATAGGGCTGTACTCAAAATAACAGCAGTGTATTGAGACTTGTTGCCTTTACACATATCGATACAGAGATGTGTGTCATAATACTTTTACATTACTTATAAAGTTTTACACATTTTTAGGACATTTGTATTCTGATATTAACGCCAGTGTGAACAGAAAATGAAAATACCTTTTGTGCACCAAACAGCACTGACATGAGATTCAAGGTCTGGATTACAATAGGTATGAAAAAATGTTCCCAGATTGTAATAGCTAATCGCATGAAAATGTTTGACATGTTGAAAGAATCATTTGAACAGGACTTTTATAGGTATTTACAAATAAGGAGTTATTATAACCAAGAAATTAAGCGTACGTAACCTAAAAGTACTGAACATTATAATCCATTCACTGACATTTGTATCGATGCCTATATATCAAAACTTTCTTCAAGGGGAATTGTATCTAAATTATATCAATGCATTAATAATCACTACTAAATATATTAAAAACAATGGGCGAAAAGACAGACAGATGAAGAGTGGGAACGTGTGTGTACATCCCAGTGGAGATCCACAAAATCACATGTTTGGAGGGAATTTTGTTGAATAAATGTGTCATAACCATGTCAAAGTGCCCATTGCTAACTGCAGGAGGAACTGTAGCACCAGGAGGCAAACTCTTATCATGTGTTTTGGGCCCTGTCGCTTAAACATATTGGACTGAAATTAACACTGTACCGCAGACTGTTTTCGACATTGCCATTCATCCCTCTCATATTTTGAAAATATGTACTTGGACCTCAAAACTCCTGCCATGGACACAATAAAGAACATTTTGGAAAGTAATTTGGTTGCAGAAAAAAAGGCCATCGCAAAGAAATGGATGACACAAACTGCACCCACAATAAAGGACTGGACCGTAATCATAATGGACATACAGAAAATGGAAAAAATCACATATGGACTGAACTTGGAAATGGACAAATTCGACATAAACTGGACGAAATGGGACTCACATTATGGATCAGGTGTGCTCTAACCTTGTATTTTATTGTCATTTGGATGCATTATTCTAAAAATCTCAAACAATACACACTTTGTATTTTCTCTGGTTCCGCCACCTCCGCACTTTCTTTCTTTTCCTTTTTTTTCCCTTCTTTATCTTTCTTTCTTTATCTTTTCTCCTTCTTTCTCTCTTTTTTTTCCTTTTTGACAATGTTACTGGACTGTATCTTTATTTACACACAAGTATTAATTGGTCTGTGTTTATTCTTTCAATAAAAAAAATACAAAATCATTAAAAAATTAAAAAAACACACACACACACACACACACACAGAAGAGAGAGATAAACAGGCCTACAATATAAAGCTACTAAATATAAGACCTTTCAAAGTATTTACTGGATACCGCATTGTTTTAAGTGATACCATTTTAACCACAATAAATAAACCAACATTATAAGCTCCTTAAAATATGCATAATGTGTCTCCTTTGAAGGTTTTGAAACAAGCATATGTATTTACCAGGAAGTCATTCACTAACAGCTATTGGGATTATGACCATACGTTACTATTCCAAACCACACTGAACTGAACTATGGTTTATGGGTGACATCTGGGCCATAGAGCCACAGGAAGAAGCAGCGGGGCCCGGGAGGAGGGCAATCTCATCTCATCCAGACATATTTCACCTCATTCTCCGATATTGTTATGAAGAGATTTTAATTCCGCATGGGCGTAATTACATCTATTATAGTCGGACAAAATTTTGTAAACCTTTGGTCATGCTAATCACATCTTCTTTTCTCTCCAATTGAAGACTCGAGTTGGCTGTTTCTTTCCTTTCATTTTTTTTTATGTGCTTATTATCTAATTTTCTTTTGAAGGCTCTGATTATTCCCCCGTCGGAAAATGAACAATAATTGCTGCCCTATTGCTTACAAAGTCTGGCGCACACAAGAATAAAAGAGTAGTCCTTTCAATGGTCAATCAACAATGAACCACATTAATCATTATCTTACATTACAATTTCTTGTTTTGTGTCTGAAATGTGCTTCCAGAAGAATTAAAATGTTTTTTACCCTTCCAATTATGTCTGAGAGTTGTATGGCTACTGCAAGGGCCTAATATGGACAACAAGCATTAAACAGCAGAGACAAAGAGGCCGTGCTTTGATCAGCTACGGTAAGCCAAAGGAGTCAGTTATTGATGTGAAGCAGAGCATGAGGTGACCTGAAGTGCGCTCTCTTTAATCATCTCCGTGTATGGAAATGGACTTTCATAATGTATTATTTGATGCCTTTAGTTCAAGAGAGGAGCTCACTGACGCGCAGGACTTGCTATGGTTTGATGTCGGGCCAGAAGTCGAATAAGCTGATAATTGACTATATTACCAAAAGTACTAACAGAGAAATAAAAAGTAAATAGTAGAGAAATCTAAAGTCTGCATATACATCAAGTTTTCAGTCATTCAGGACTCGACCCACTCATCTATCCACAGACACATTCATGCTCCGCTCTGCCCAAACTCAAACATGTGGGTTTAGTGCAGGCCTTAAGGCCCGTGGGCCAGCTCAAGCCCGCCAAATGATCTGATCCGGTTCAAATGTTAAATATGTTTTCTCTTGTTCAGTCCAGGGTTGGTTAATTTTTCTTTAGACCTGGTTTAATCCTGGTTTAGTTCAGATTTAGTCCTGGTTTAGTCCTGGTTGGCACTTGTCTAATCTTAGTTTAATTCTGTTCAGTTCTAGATTGGTAATTTTGACGTAGTCTCAGCGAGAGCGTGCGTCCCCACCCACCCTGTGACGTAGTCTCAGTGAGAGCGTGCTTCCCCGCCCACCCCGTGACGTAGCCTAGTGTGGAGGTGGGGATGGTATTAAAATGTTAATTGTCACCTCTTGATTGATTTATTTTTTTTAATCCCCAGGCATAATAACTGTTATTGTAGTCAACATTGTATTGTATTAATTGCACGGCCCTACAGCTAGAACTCAAAGATTTTCCTCTCCTCATCATCTGTGAATTTTCATGGCAGATGATCAAAATCCTGCAGTAGACACTCGACTTAAAATAAAAAAATTGTTACGTCAAAAGACTAAGACTAATACTAAAGAAAATAGTGCATGGTGTATGGCTTAATAAGCAGTTTTTTTCATTGGGTAAATAGTGTAAATGCACATTCTTCCCCAGAAGATGTTAAATTCCAGTCTGCAGGTCACATGTGCAAAATCACAAGTGAAATAAATCCATTGATGTTGCTTTCCTCGTCCTGCTTAGTCATTACCAGGGCATTTGAAACCAAAGACGGGGCTTAAGTTAACTGGGGAAGTTTATACTTTGATGAGAACCATGGGACTGTGACTCATGACGATCAGCTGAAGGCAGCGCAGAGGTCATGAGGTCACCAGTTCAAAGGGCATTACGGCTGTGCTCAAATGTCCACTGGTCAGATGAAATAATAGGATGTTATTAGCGCGCGGATGTTCGCAGAGGGTCAATGATGTCACCTGGTTCAAAAGTTAAATGTATCTTTGGAAGTTTGAAAAGTGTGGTAATAATATTAGCTCAAGCAAAACTATGCAGGCAAAGATTCTATTCATTTTCCTAGACTTTTGAACGGAGTTGAACAGTTTGGAGGCGAATCTGCAATGGTGTAACTCAGTGTATTAGAAAGGACACACATACAGTTAGATAAGTATATTCACACATACAAGGAAATTGCATTATTGCACACTGAGATTGCACTCAGGCCGTCCTAAAGGCGGCTAGTTTAGAAGGCTAGTTTGAGATAAGGACCCTAACAGCCTGATGATAATAACTGTCTTTTCGTCTTTTTTGTGTACAAGTATGCTTCTGTAGCACCTGCCACATGGCAACCATTGCAAAAAAAACATTTTGCTTGGTAAGCATAGTCCCAAATCATTTTGTAAGCCTTCTTTAGACGCTGGTCAAAGCAGATGTTCTGGATAGAATGGAGGCTACTCCCAATAATCCTTTCCACAGACTGCACCACTCTCTGGAGTGCTTTGTGACTGAGATACAGCCCACAGGCTTTTGAACCTGAAGTTAGTGAGGCTGGTGCATTCTAAATTTGATCATCTTCTACAGCAGGGGTGTCAAACTCATTTGGGCCGCGGGCCGAATTTCGACGCTCAGGCTGGGTCGCAGGCCGAACATAACGTAAAACATAAAACAATAAAAAATATAAGAAATAAATTGCTTTATATAGCCTACGTTGTTTTTGAAGCAATTACTGCATCGATCGAGAAATTACAAACACGTTTGTTCTCTTAAACTGAAATGTATCAAGAAAACAAGTGTAATTTCACCAACACTTTGCTTCAGTTTATGCGCATTACAACTTCAGAGTTACAGAGATAAACATTTTTTCTATTGTTAAATATTGTTAATTAGGTATTTGGAACTGAAAAATATTGTATTTGACTTTATAACAAAATAAACTTCTCAAGATCTAAAAGACCTTTTAAATGTACTAACTAACATTTCCACGTCTGTGTAGTTATCTGTAGTTCTCTTTACACCTGAACTGACACCACTAAATACAAATACGCCTCTTGCCTTGAAAATATAGAATAAGTGCATGAGCCACAGTGTTCCATCAAACCAAACTCTTTTGTCAAATCGTGGGCCAAATATTATGTTCAAAATAAAACAAGAAAAAATATAAGAAATAAATAACTTTTTTACAGCCTAGTAAAATGTAGCCTAGTAATCATAGTTTAAGTTGATCTTGGTGACAAATGATTCATGTAGTGACTCAAATGAGGTCATTGTGTCTGTGTTCACAGTCACATTAGTGTGGACACAGTCATGTTCATACTTTATTACACTCTGACCTGTGTTTTTACTTGTGGCTGCTGATCTGTCCAGGTTTGTAGGGGATTTTTTCCTCACTGAGCATCATCACAGAAGTTAGTTTTCTTGTTGTTAGCTCCACATTAGCTCCACTTTTAGCATAGCTCTAACATCCACAAAACCGTCTCCTTTCTTTCTTCCACGTGTTTCCCAAACCAGACGTCTCTTTCCTCGCTCAGACCTCTGGTCTGAGGTGTGTAAGTGCTGTAAAGTGCGAGTCTTACTTCCCTCAGCAATTCTCCCTCGGCAGTACACGCGGCAGTGAAGAGCCGTGCGGGGAGGGGCGGCCACCAGCGGCATTGTGGGACGTGTAGTTTTAGCGATAAAAACGGTTTACGGATGTAACTACGGTTCTATGAACGAAAATCCGCGGGCCGGATGTTTGACACCCCTGTTCTACAGGAAATAGAGCCGTCATAAGGCGCTGGTACAGCTGGCAGCCCGGTGTAAACGCTCTCTCTTCTTTCTCACACTTATTGTGCTTTATCTCCTATATTTTGTAAATATAGTTAGTATATTTTTTCTATTTTACTGCACGATAGGGACACGCGCTGGAATAGTTTTTTAATTCAACAACTGTTTTTGACTTTTTTCGGCTGGATTTGAGCGTTTTTCGTTGTGTTGTTGTGACGTGAGCTAGCTCCGAGCGAGCCCACCAGCCCCCCCCCCGCGCCCTCCGGCCGCCGCTAAAGTACGGCGTGTCGTCGGTACACGTTTATATACACTTTATATGAAAGAGGAACTTCACGAACGATCGGGACACGCACTGGAATCGCTTTAAATTAACTTGTTTTGACTTTATTCGGCTGGATTGAGTGTTTTCGTCGTGTCGTTGCGATGTGTCTTGGCTCTGAGTCCCCCGGCTCCGGCCCCGCCCCCCGGCCAGCGCCATACCGCGTTTACACAAAGGAGGAACTCATGAAACTGCGGAGAACAGTCGTCTTACCCGGAGATCGTCACGTTATCCCGGCGGACATCCTAAGGAAAACGCAACGAGGCAGACGGGCTGGACGTAAACTCCGAGAGAAGAGAGGAGAAAACAGGCAGTCGGTTCCCGCCGTAGTCATGGGTAACGTGAGGTCCCTTCAAAATAAAATGACGGAAATAGCGAGCCTCATGCGGTCCCAGAGGATTTATAGGGACAGCAGCGTCTTGATTTTCACAGAGACCTGGTTAACAGCAGAAATGCCAGAATCTATTGTAGGTTTGGACAATTTTCATCTGCTGCGGGCGGACAGAACGAGAGAATGCGGGAAGAAAAGAGGTGGAGGTCTGGCGGTGTATGTGAACACGAGCTGGTCCAAACCCGAACACTGCACAGTGAGGGAGCAGCTATGTAACAAGGATATTGAACTATTGGCTATTGGCATGAGGCCATATTATCTGCCCCGGGAGTTCTCACATGTGATTTTGATTGCAGTCTATGTGGCCCCGTCTGCCAATGCTGAAAATGCTTGTGAAGCACTGCTCTCCTGCACTTGTAGGCTGCAAACACAGCATCCACAGGCTCTCTTCCTCATCTCTGGTGACTTTAACCACGCTTCTCCCTCTTCTGTTCTACCAACATACACCCAGTATGTTACCTGCCCCACCAGAGAGAATAGAACATTGGACTTGTTTTTTGCCAACACCAAGGAGGCTTATTCTTCTTCCCCCCTCCCTCCCCTGGGCAGCTCGGACCACAACCTTGTACATCTGAGGCCTGTGTATGAACCCATCGTGCGCAGGCAGCCTGTGGTGTCCCGCGAGGTGAGGATGTGGTCTGCTGAGAGCAAGGAGGCTCTGAGGGACTGCTTCAGCACCACTGTCTGGACTGAGCTTTATGACCCACATGGGGAGGACATCAACACCATCACAGAGTGCATCACGGACTACATCAACTTCTGTTTTGAGAACATTGTTCCCTCCCGGACGGTGCGGTGTTTTCCAAACAACAAGCCATGGATTAACCGTGAACTGAAGGCTCTGCTGAAGGAGAAGAAGAGAGCCTTCAGGTCAGGGAACAAGGAGGAGCTGAGGACTGTGCAGAAGGAGCTGAGGAGGAAGATCAGGCAGGCTGAGGCCGGCTACAAGAGGAGGATGGAGGAGCAGCTGCAGCAAAAGAACATTCAGGGAGTGTGGAGAAGCCTGAAAACCATCTCGGGATTCAAAATCCCCCCTATCCAGACAGAGGGGGATCTACAGTGGGTGAATGATTTAAATGCTCACTTCTTGAGGTTTGATCGGTCACCCGCCCCTCCCCCTGCACAGCTGCATGCTCCCTCTTCCACAGCTGGACAATGCCCTGCATCTGTTCCTCTTCGCTTATCTGCCCCGGACCATCAGCTCCCCACTTCGCCTGGACTCACCCATCCCCCCAGCACACGGTCCCCCTGCCAACCACTGACTGTCACAGCAGCACAGGTGAGGAGTGAGCTGAAGAGGATTAAAGTGAGGAAGGCAGCAGGACCTGACGGCATCAGCCCCAGGCTCCTTAAGTCCTGAGCAGATGAACTGTGTGGAGTTGTGTAGCATGTCTTCAACATGAGCCTGAAGCTGAGGGTGGTACCACAGGTCTGGAAGACCTCCTGTCTGGTACCTGTGCCTAAGACACCGCGCCCCAAAGACCTCAACAGCTTCAGGCCAGTGGCTCTCACGTCCCACCTGATGAAGACACTGGAGCGGCTGGTCCTGGACCACCTCCGCTCCACCGTGAGCTCAGCCATGGACCCGCTGCAGTTTGCATATCGGTCTGGCATCGGAGTGGAGGACGCCGTCATCTCCCTGCTGCACCGCTCTCTCTCTCACCTGGAAAAGCCTGGCAGCTCTGTGAGGATTCTGTTCTTAGATCTTTCCAGCGCCTTCAACACCATCCAGCCGCTGCTCCTGAGGGACAAGCTGGAGACGGCTGGTGTGGAGTATGACCTGGCAGAGTGGATCCTGGACTACCTCACAGACCGACCCCAGTTTGTGAGAGCCCGGAACTGTGTGTCTGACACTCGGACCTGCAGTGTGGGGGCGCCCCAGGGCACTGTCCTCGCGCCCTTTCTCTTCACCCTTTACACTGCAGACTTTAGACATGACACGGACAGCTGTGTCCTGCAGAAGTTCTCTGACGACTCTGCCATCATCTGACTCATCACGGACGACGATGACGCGGAGTACAGAGGACTGGCGCAGGACTTTGTGGACTGGTGTCAGCGGAACCACCTCCTCATCAATGCGGGGAAGACCAAGGAGATGGTGGTGGATTTCCGCAGACGCCACCCCACTGCCCCCTCGCCAGTGAACATCCAGGGACGGGACATTGAGAGAGTGGACTCATACAAGTGCCTGGGTGTTCATCTGAACCACAAACTGGACTGGACTCATAACACAGACGCACTGTACAGGAAGAGCCAGAGTCGGCTCTACCTCCTGAGGAGACTCAGGTCTTTTGGAGTGACAGGGCCACTCCTGAAGACCTTCTACGACTCTGTGGTGGCATCAGCCCTCCTGTACGGTGTGGCCTGCTGGAGCAGCAGCATCACAGAGAGGGAGAGGAAGAGGCTGGACAGAGTCATCAAGAAGTCCAGCTCCGTCCTGGGCTGTGCTCTGGACTCGGTGCAGGAGGTGGGGGACAGGAGGGTCCTGGCTAGATTCACATCTATGCTGGACCATGAGTGTCACCCCCTGCAGGACACTCTCTCCGCTCTGGAGAGCAGCTTCAGTGAGAGACTGATCCACCCTCGCTGTGTGAAGGAAAGGTTCCGTAGGTCTTTCCTTCCTGCTGCTGTCAGACTTTATAACAAAAACTGTTAGTACTGAACACTCGCAATACTGACCTAACCTAATACTGATGTGCAATTCTGTCATATGTGCAATTGCTGTTGGAATTCATGTGCAATTCATGTGCAATTACTGTGAAATTCATGTGCAATCTATGTGCTGTCGTGACACATATTCATGTGCAATTACTGTCGTGATCACATGCAATGGTATTTATGTATTTATTTATTTGTCTATGGGAGTTTTTATTTATTTATAGGAGATCTTCTACTGAAAGTGTTTTTCAGACTTCCTATAAGTGATCTGTTCTTCTGTATCTACCTCTGTATCTACCTGCGTTGCACCAATGAAATTTCCCCATCTGGGACAATAAAGGAATATCTTATCTTATCTTTCTTGACACTAGCTGTATGTATGTACAGTACAGTACTTATTGGGTAAAATTTACTTTTTCTCTTTAACCATGTTCTAACATTGTTCCCTGAGTTGTATTTTGCTTCATTCATGCTTATTTGGTGAATTCTATTTAGAAAGTTATAGTAGTTAGTAGTTTCTGACGTCGTAGAGCTTCGAGAGCGTCTGTGAAGTCCATAAATTGCTGCTCTCATTCTGTGCGGTTCTGCCTCAAATTGCGTTCCTGCATTCACATGTCAGGATTAGCTAGCTTTGTTTAACTCTTCTATTCCCATTGCTGCATGTAGATGGAGATCCAACTAAATTCCTGATCTGAAAACGCTTCAGGACTGTGAGTGGTCAATAAAAATTCAAATAATGCATAATATATCGACATGCACGTTTCATTTAGCTCATATTGCAATACGAGTCTGCTTCAAGAATACAACTGGATCCGTAAAAATATAGCCTAATAATTGCCTAAATATTTAGTGTAGAGTGTCATTTTAAAAGTCAAGTTAAGAGGGAGTAACTTTTATTTGTATTTGTAAAAAAGGCTTTGATGCAGTCCCTCTCTGTCCCCCGTGTCTGAGTCGGTCAAACCCTCGGTGTAACGGCCCATGTTTGTCTCATGTCTCATCCAGAAGTCACTTTGGAGGTGTGGGGAGGACATGGCGTGACAAACGAGGGTTCTCATGTGCAAATTCTAGCGGCAAGTGGGAGTTATAAAGCACAATTTGCTTGGTGGAGAGTGCACGGAGTGTTTTATAAATCAAGAGATTGCATGGCGTATTAGTGGCCACTAGGTGTAGGCACTCGCTCAGTCCAATTCCTACTCAATCCTTTATAAATGAGGCCCCTGACCTGTAACTTGGCCTGTGGCATCAGCTGCTTGTTTTGGAGATGGATTAATTCACCTTTGTTTTATCTGTGCTGGTTTGTGGCCCGTGTCACACTTTTCCCTGACATATTTTCTCAAACAGTTGAACCCAAAGTCGGTGGAGCTTGTACATTTTTATAGCAAACAAGAGGCTTCATGGGCACTGAGTGAGGAGTGGACTTTTTTTAATGGTCGTGGGAGCAAAATAAACCTCAGACATGGAACATTAACAGCCGTAAGTGAAAAGTGTTTGGATCGCTAGTTTCTCCTTGACAATATCTGCTCTGCTCTGGACTTTTGGGTGTAATTTATGAGAAACCTACAGTAGAGTCACGGCATTGCAACTTTGTCCAAGGCCTTGACTCTATTCAACTCCAGCATGTTTGCTATTCATTTGATAGTCTTTTCAAATTGTAATAATATAAGATGCATTTTAAAATATTGCTTGTACATCTATTGAATATAGCCTACACTGGATCATTTTGAAATGCATATTGCAACATTCTGACCTCTATATTGAATCAGAATTATAGAAGTAGGAGGTAGTAGTGAGAAGTAAAAGTAGTAGTTGTAGGTCATACATTCTTATACAGTACACATGACACATTTTACCTGCCTCATGATTAAATTCAATGTAAAGAACTGAAATAAAATAGGGAGCATATCATGTTTGTTACACAGTGTATATGGCACTAGACGTTTGAGGGTGTCCTTTGTAGCAAAATACAAAAAATCAAATGAAATCAGTTCTACGAGCATAAGGATGTTTTTCACAAGCACTGCAACACATAAAAATATCAGAAATGACCTAATACGTCTATAATTTTAGTTACGGTAAATAATGATGTCTTCATGTCTTTGAGAAAAGTAGCATATTTTTCTGACTTTAAGCCGCTACTTTTTCCCCACGCTATGCTACTTTTTCCCCACGCTTTGACCCTGCGGTCATTATAACGGTGTGTCTAATTTATGGATTTTTACTGGTTAAAGGCCACCGGGGGCACTAGCAGGAAGCGCAAGCGTTAGACACACTGTAAAAGAAGACGTCGGTGGAAGCACTGTCCTGGGGAAACATCATGTTTTCTATATCTCAAGCTTCAAAATGCTGTGTGTTTTATTACAATCAGACTCATATTCACGGAGAAATTAGTCTAATGAGGAGGTGACTCTAGACGTTGCTGAATGGGTCTGACATAAGTGACATAAGAGTTTCGGTAACACTACAGGGGTAGTTTTTTTTGTGTGTAAAAATGAAACAAAAAAAAACACCTTCATTCTAAAAGACATTTTTGCACATTGTTGAGTTGAATTTTGGAGGAAGAAAAACATGATCTAGAAGGTTATTTAAAGTGATAACGCAATGCCACTTGAAACGTATGTTTGAATGTAAACGTCCATAATCCCCGCAATGCAGATGTGTCCGGGACCTCCGCTCCATTGCCCCCTCTCCGCCCTACTCCTTGTGAATTTAATAGGCTCTTCTTATTTCTATATGGAGATAGAATTGAAAGACAAATAGGATTTAAGGAAACACATTACCGTTGGAGCCCGTCTGAATACAAAGGCCAGACCCCGGCGCTATCACAAAGAAAACAGAAAACAGCTTAGCGTCTCCCCCATTCAACCCCGCCACACTTTGTCTTCCAATCGTTACCTGTCTGCAAATCAGCTGCTCCATTAGAGAGGTGCGGGCGCTGTCTCTGAGGGGGCTTAATTGCAATTAGGCTACCGGCGAGTTTAAGCCTGCATGGCACTCGGTTAACTGTGGGATATTGGAGTGCGCGGTGCTCTGGTCATGTAGAACAATGCATAAAATTAAATTGACATTAATGAATAATTGTGTAGTGGAATCGGAGGAGTGGAGTTAATTGCACGTTACAGAGAGTGTAATGCCCAGATAACCTTGCGTCCAATGCTATTCTTAGTCGGACAGGCGCAGCTCTGTTCTTAGTCATTATGGCTTGCCAAGTAGATAATACCGGTGAGACGCCATATACCATCTTGCCTGGAGTTTTCTTTTCATGAGCAATAATTTCAGCCTATTGTCATTTGTACGTTAATGAATGTAAAGGTCAGAGTATATGTCTGGATGTGGGCTTTTAAAGCTGGGTCCACTCACCTACAGGGCAGTCACACGCCTCAATGAGCACCTGAAGATGCCCATTGTGCACGCATAAGGACATAAGTGAGAGGCGCCAGTCTTAATGAATACATGTAGCCCAGGTTGAACCACACCTACCATTTAAGGCCCAATAGAGTGCCTTTGTCCAGACTTGCAGATTGACAGAGGAGAAGAGTCACTATAATGTCACCTTAAGCTTAGTGAAATTAAGCATGAAGCGAATAGTGCTAACCTGAGAACAGCTTTAAGAGCGTTTCAACAATAAAACACAGCATCTTATAAGAACGCATTTAATCTTTTTTGGGCTTCAAAACTTCTGCTATAGACACAAAAATTGGAAGGATACTTTTGGCGGTGGAGAAGAAGGCATTCACACAAAAAAGGATGAACCAAATAAATACATTTTTGATTTAATTTGAAAACTGACCAATTTGACAGACTTTGGTTTGTTTATGTTAGAAATGTGCTGTGATGATTACTTTATTTTTATTTCATGTTTTGTTTAAAAAAATAAAATAAAAATAATAATATGATGTTTGACTGTCTTAAAAAGTATGCATAATTCTAATGAATAAATACTCATTTGTTTTAATAAAGTATTGGTATTGACGTATAGAGTTTGGTTGTTTTTACACAGGATTGTATTCCCACTTTCATTTTACATACAGGTACACAAAATCAAGGTTACATTCATTGGAGACATTAACAAACCAATAATATTGACATACATAACTATAGTAAATGGTTGTTGTCACTCAGGATTTGATTGCCACATAATTTTCAAGATTTGTTGATCAATGCCATTGGTGTCATTGACATAAATACAAATGCTAATTCAGACAATTGAAATGAAAGTTTTTTTCTACCTCTACATGCATCATACAATTTAGGAATTGTGACTTAAGGCTGGGAAATATTATGCGTTTGACTTTTTCAAACTATATACTACATTTTCCGTATCTTAAGAAAACAACATTCACAATATTGCCTCAAATGTTTGATATATATTGTCAAGCTCTATTATCAATAGGCAAAATGGTCAGTTTCAAAGACAAAGAAATGGATGAAATAGTATATATTTGATATCATGTTAGTATATAATTTTCCTTTGGAAGCTCTTTGTGCAGTATGTTCCAGTGAACTCATGTGCAGATCCAGGAGAAGTGTTTTAATCCAACCCCAGTACAAACCTCCCGTTGGGAACACTGTGAGCGGAACGGCAATGTATCAGTTTAGCAGCTAATTTACCATTGTCTCAGCTCATTAAGTGGCAATGCATCACTAACATCACATTATCACAGTAACATGCAATAAATAAGACCAAGGGCCAATATACAGTAATGACTCTGATCCTCTCAAACGTGAGCGCTGTAGAAACGCTTGTTAGTGGTGGAGCCCTGTTCTGGTTTGCTTAGTGGATCGAATGGATGTTTTCTAATCGGCCAATAATTGCACACGCTGAGGTTCCCTAATGTTAGGGCATTAATAATGTGCTTAATTCCTTTCTCACGAAACCTCTGCATCCACTAATCTAACACTGCTGTTTTCTGCCTTCACTGAACATCACTGCTGTCCGGGCTTAAGGAGGAGTTCATTTTGTTTTGTTCTTGTTTATTTTAGCTCATGCAACATCAATGATCAGTAATCAACAATTAACATGTTCTGCTGCAAACAGTTTACAGTATCAATAAGCACTTTTAACCAGCTCGAAAGGGAGTGAGAAGTCATTCCCAACATATTCTCGTAGAACATTAAATATATGCATAGCAGTATCTTAGCTACCGGTAAATCAAATCAAAGTCATGTACTTTTCCTCAGCACTGTGGACTGTACCTCCAAAACCACACCCCAAGTACAGTATATTGTACTGTAAGTATATCTTTCATATCAACTTCGGCAAGAGTCAAGCAGAGCACTGCATAAAACATACTATAAATAGTGGCGTGTTACTCTGTAATCCTATCGCACCTGCAAAGTGTTTACTGCTCGTGTTGACCCGCTACAACAAGACTTTCCTCCACATGGTTTATTAGTTTAGACAATCAGTTGGATTGATAATTTTTAATTTAGTTAATTTTATTGTATTTCTGTTTCTGTAATTTCTTTGTGATTTGAACGCATTTTTCCTGCTGTGTGAAGCACTTTGAATTGCCTTGTGTATGAAATGTGCTCTACAAATAAACTTGCCTTGCCTTGCCTTGCCTTGGTTCTTTTTCCTTTTGCATTTGCTCTTGCATTTGTCCTATTGTTCTGACATTCAGACATGCAGGGTTGTCAAAAGTGTGGAAAATCAGATACCAAGCAATACTAAAACTAGAATCAAGACAACATATAAAAAGGACAACATTTTACTCTTCCTGTTTTATTTAACGTATTTATTACTGACCTTTATGTAACCAGGGAAGTCCAACCGAGATACAGAATCCCGGCCCCTTTGAGAATGATCTTGACCCCATGATAACAAGACAGTTTAATTATTTAATGTTGAAAATTGCACCTTATATTCCTCAGTAGCAAAAACAAGTGTAATGTTTTAGTATCGTTTTAGTGTAACAACACTACTCGAGTGACTCTTCGTTCGTTCTCCATGTACCACAAATCGTTGCTGAAAACAGAAAGTGTGTGCTCTGGTCCTCCTGATGCTTTGTGTACAACTGTGGATAACTTTTTTAATCCTGTAACGCGTCCCCGCACTCACTGTAAAATCATTCTAAACCCGACAGCAGCCGAGGCTCACCGAAGCTCGCACTGCTGATGACTCACCTGACTGAAAAGGACCATGAATAATTTGATCACATTTTTCATGGGAGTCGAGTGCTGAACAAACAGGATTCCGTGATTAACAGTTTTAATTAGGATTCTAACTTGACAAATTCTTACGGCGCCGCATCGTGATAAATAAATCACGGTTGGATCATCAAGCCGCTGCTGTGCTGTCTGTGAGGATGTGCACGAAATTACACTTTAGGACGGGGGAAACTTGTGAGTCAGATGTATAGTCAAGAGTGTCCAGACTCATTCCTCCACAGAACAGAAGGCAGGATGTTTCTCCACGTCGCTCAGGAGTCAGACTGCTTTGCTCTGGTGTGCTTTTCCTTCTGGCTTGTCAAAGTAAAAGTGGAATTAGTGTCACTTTCTGTCAACATGTGAACACCTGGACTTTTAGGCCGTTGCTAGTTTGAGACCATTGAGTCAGTTTCAAGAACAAGTCACTATTGTGTTGGAGCCACTCACTGACAGCACAGTATTATGGCTACACTAGTATCTATGTTCTTCCTCGTATTAAGACATATTTTAGCTTATAGCAGTATCTGGGTTACATTGAAGTTTAATCCAAGCATAAATAAATCACGTTAAATAAATAAATAAATAATGTAAAATGAAAAAATAAGTAGATAATTAACGTAAAATAAATAGATAAATGACTAACATAAAATAAATAAATACAATTAAATAGGCAAATAAATTAATAAATAAATTGGTCAGCTGAGCTCATATTTTGAGCATATAGGGGTGCCGGAACTAGACCTGACCGAAGGCAGCGTTTCTATTTGCCAGTCGTATATATATATATATATATATATATATATATATATATATATATATATATATATATATATATATATATATATATATATATATATATATATATATATATATATATTTTTGTCATTGTCAGTGTCATCACTCCTGAACAACTTAAGTCCTCCTTTTCAGGGAACACAAACTTAGGTGACGGAAAGATGACAAGAAGCAGAGATAAACAGAAAATGGCAAGTTCTCTTCAAACACTGAGTAATCTTAAATAAATACAGAAAAAAACTGACGCTTAGGTATGTTTTGTGTTTACTCTAGCATTAGCCATGTCTCCCAGCGCCACAAACTTGAAATGACTAAATATCTTTTTGAGAACCGCTGAGATCGGCATGATTAAAAAGCATAATTCAGGTACAATTTACATTTGATTTATGAAGAGCGCATATGTTTGGGTGACATCAGTTTGGGAGCCAGGCCCAGAGGATGAAAATGCATTCCACCATGAAAAGAACCATGCCGAAGCGTTCCTAGGCAAACTTATGAATATGTTAAAGTACGAGAAATGTGTAATATCTGTCAAAGGTTAAAACAGTGCAAATTGGGTTTAATTGTAAAAACACTTGTGATATATAACAGCACTTTAATCACTTTACATGTTGTCACTTTTCCGGGCTGCTTCTGTTATGTGTAAATTTGAACTAACAACTCTCCTCCCAAACTCCTACAGTTTTGGGTGCAAGTGTAAATGAACATGTCCTCATTTCTCAGCTTTAGTCCCAGATTTACACTCCAACTCAAACTCGTGTGAGCGGCTCTGATCTTGATGAGCTGCATCGTAACCAGTGCAATCAGACGTGGTGAGCCCAGGCGCATTATTAATTGTCCAAAGCCTAATGATTTATTGTAGTGTGGCAGAATGAGTATTAATTTTCTGCTTGATTATACCTGGGGGCGGCCACCACTGCTCTGCACTCCAGCATCTGTTAAATGAAATAGAGATGCTCGCTGCAAATGGCTCCTTGGAGAATCAACAACTTACTTTACTTAACACATAATGTTTAGAGCTATTATTCTTGTCACAATTATAGAATGATGTGTTGATACATATAGCTGACCCTACACTTTCCTTATGTTATGTTTACTGAGCTTATGCTAACAGTAATTTACAATTATTAACAATCAATTTGTCTTCTTTGTCTTATATGGTTCTTTGGGCACTGTAATGTTATGTATATGGTTCTCAAATGTCCACATCCATCCCTATTTCATACCCTCATGACATATTAGGATTTACAATGGTGCGTTCTGGTTTGGTCCTGGTTTCGGCCCAGTTTAGTTCAGCATATAGTTTGTTTTCATTTGGATCTGTTAGTCCTGGTTTAGGCAAGGTTTGTTCTAGTTTTGAATGTCGTGCGTGACAATGTAAATGGACCACAAGAACCATCAGGACTTGGCCGATACTACTGTAAATATGGCCTGAATCAGGTCTTAAACAAGACTAAACTCTCACCTAAGAGTGCTTTCACTCTTCCAACTTGTGATTATTATGCCAGTGTGGATGCCTAGACTTGAAAGATCCCAACTAATGCAACCATAACATGCCTAATCATATAAATATTGATTCTAGAAGTCACGGAGTACCATCTGACAGAGCCACTAGTGGAAAAATATGATGGTCTAGAATACTGCCTTGCCATTGCCTAAGGTGTAACTTTTCAATATGACTACAAAGGTTTCAAACACCTGCTAACTCAAAATACTGCCTAAAAAGCAACACTTTTAGATCATTTTCCCCCTTTGTCCTGACACTTTTCCCCTCGCACCTGCGCTCCAACAAAAACAATACATCAGAATGGTATGACAGCAGAGGCTTGCATTCCTACTCAACCTGGAGAGTGACGTGCCACTGTGTACAATACAAGCTGCTGCGGTCCGGGCAAGTCCAAGTCCGCCCTGGACCCCAAACACGGGTCTGATCCGTGAAGAGGAGGATGTGTAAAGAGTGTGTAAGTGTGGAGGTATGCACAGGTGTAGGCACTTAGCTCCTTCATCAACAGGACACGTTTTAGAGAAGAGGAAGAGGCGGGGGTAAGGGCACTGTGGTAACGGCAGGTCCAAGCAAGAGTTGGGTCAACAAGGAGACAAGGGCCCAGAGCTTTTAACCATGCTTCATTCACACTAGTTTGGTGAATTTCCCAGTTGTGACGTCATAAGTAGAGCTCCGAGATTACTGCTGCGGTGTTTTTAACTCCATAAATCATAACCTGCTTTTGTTTATTTCCCGATGGTAATTCCCTCTGCTTCCAGTACATGTGTGCGAACAAGAGTCCTGATGAGCCTCACAGGTATGAACTACTACTGGCCCGTTCAGTCAAAGTGTCCAGTTTACATTCAAAGTCTATGTGGACGCGCGTTTTGGGTGTTTGAGCGTCGGGCGCTCTAAATGTACAGGCGTCCGGCGCAAATTTAGATGCAGCGGTGTGAACGCACTACTGTATTTTGTGGATTATAAGTCATACTTATTCACATAGTTTTGGCCGGGGTGCGACTTATACTCACACACTGTTAATATCTTACGTTAACATTCGTTGTCTGTGCGTCATGTAGCTGAAGGTGTTACGTTAGCTTACCTACACCTATTCACCATGTTTATGCTCAAATCTGTTATTATTTTATTTTGGATGGATTTTATCAAATACTTTTCCCCCCAAAATACGATTTATACTCCGGAGCAATTTATAATCCGGAAAGTACGGTATAACACTTGGCTGATGCTAAATGAATCAATGAACAATTCACTGATTGTTGCTCCATATGATTATGTTGTCTTTTGCTATGAAGTTGAACTAGGTAGGCCTATAACCAGACAAACAAAACATAATTATTTTACTGTCATTAAGAAAGACAAAACAGGCACATTGCAAAATCAAATGTGTTATTGAATTTAGAGTACACACATTTTTATAGTCTGCACAATATATAATATAATAAGAATATACTCTGTTCCAACTAACACAAACTTACAAGTTCTTTATAACCATTACCTCGACCTTTTGAAGCCAACTCTTTCTGCAGAACTTCTATTCAGTTTTCACATTAATCCATGTTATTAAATGGGCCAATTGTACGATGAATAGATTTGATGGCAGCATTTTATAAAGTACTTAATGCTCTGGACTTAAGTGCATGTCAGACCCATTGCTCTGTCATTAGTGACCCTTAGTTTCTTTGTTGTCTAAATATGTAGACCATTTTCAGAAAGTATAAAATGGTTCCACATTACAGCTTCTCTCCGACCAAACTATTTCCGTCATCAAGTCCCTTTTTCAATTTTATACTCTTGAATTAAGTAAATGCTTGTCAAGCTGCCGTGTTAGCAGAAAACTTATAGGAAGCATATAGGCCTCTTAACAGTTACGTTCACTGTCACTCCAAGACCAATTTTAACTTGACACTCATAAGAATGTTGTTAATTCTAATTGAAAACTGCGATGCTGATTTCTGCCTGTCCCTTTACAGTGCGCCACAGTAACCTTCATGACAACAAAGTGCCAGAATAAAGATAGCTCCAGTTTATGGTAGAAAACGATGGATTTTTCTTTTTCAGTTTTGCCAAAATGGCTACTGCTGAATCCTACATTTGTCACAGTGCAATCAAAAAGAATGGAAGAACAAAGTACGGTAAGTACAGAGCAATGACTGTGTGTGCAGGGTCAGTGAAAATGTTTATTTTCTAAGATATCTTTAATGCAAGAGAATAAAGATTACTCAAACAAGCATGAATCACTGTTAAATAAATACTGGATAAATGAGAAGGAATAAGCATAATGTTTAGCATAATGTAGTTTCAACTCCTCCCTTTAGAGGGCCGTTTTAAGCTAGTCCATATCAACACTGAAAAAGCTACTTGGGTGAGTGGCAAAACATTCACTCTAAAAAAATTGTTGACAAAATGTAACCTCATTTTCCAATGAAACCAACCTGGATGACTGAGGGATTACACAGACATATAAAGCTGAAGCTAAATGCCTAAAGGTGCATGGTACTCTAACCTTATGAACTGCACTAAAGCATGGCGTCGCAGACAAGGGCAGACAAAGCATTGATTGGCTTCTTTAAACTGAATGAATGGAAGTGCAGTGGTGCAGTATTTTAGGACAGTGATTGGTATAAGTGTCTCTAACCTTTTTCCTTGACACATGTACACAGCAGCGACAGGGCTAACCTCTCTGCCACTCCGGCCAGCCTCAGATTAATTAAAAGACCTTTGCGGCCAATGAAGACAGGTGACAATAATTGTGACAGCCTCGGACCTCTCGCACCGAACCAATTTGAGACGTGCTTCATTTTTCAAAAGCTCATCAGCGTGAGGGACGACGGGGCTGGAGTGAAGTGGCTGCTGGATTTGTTTCCCCGGGATTGGCTTGTCAGGTTATCTTATCCTGTGGCAGATGACCCAAACCCTGCCCTTAACTCACAAACTCTCCCCCGCCAATGAAAAGACAATGTGCTCTTTGTAATGTAACGCGCACAACAAATACATACGTGTCCGTGGAGATGCTCATGCTACTCAGCAAGACCTGTAAGACTCGAGGAACTCCGAAGCCTGTCCCCTAGCTGTTAGCATTAGCCCGCAAAAACAGAAGTTATCAATAATCAAGAGGGTTTGGGCTGGTACCAACCCATCAATTACATTTGTGTCAATGTCTTGTTAAAACCCATTGTTGAGAGTGTAAGCTTTGTTTTATTTTAGCTGATGGTGTGTAAAACTGGCATCGAAGCTAAAGGCCAACAAACCTTTAAGTTGATATTTCTTAAGTTGTGTGATTCTGGTACGAATCTATGGACACTAAACATCCTCTGGTACTACATTATAATAACTACACCTTAATTTACCTTAAAAAAAGAAACCTGAATAAAGACTTAATACATACAGAACATGTATTTAATTAAGCTTTAGAAATACAATTCAACTGGCAGCAAGCTCAGCAATGCAACCTCTACAAAGATAAGAAACATATGTCATATCATAATTGTCAAGAAATCTAAAATAGTAACCTTGGAAACTGTCATCTGTTAGCCTAATAGTTAGTCTAATATTTAATTTTAGTCTAGATTTTTCACAACCTGGCAACCTCACCTTTAAAGGTTTGTGTGAGTTTTTTTCTCCATAGGGTTTAACAAACCCTAACAACATTCACTCTATCTATAACTGCTATTGTTTTCATTCTGTATTAATATTGCAAAAGTTAACTTAATTGCTCAAATCAATCTACTTGCATCTTATAAACTTGTGTACAAGTGGCTTCAGAGGAAAGTTTGCAAAGTTGAATTGCTCTTCCAAACTGTACTCATGTTGTTTAATGTCTCAATTAGGGCATTTATCTGAACCACAGGCACACTTCTGGACAATCCAATATCCAAACTGCTTCAGTGTTGTGGGGATGGGCGGGTGATTAGCAGCTACTAGCATGTTGTGGTCTCATTACTGTGATCGAGCATGTCTAGAGAAGGCTGCATTCTTTGGTTTATGTGCACGATGCAGCCATTGAGAAGAGACACCCTGAGTTTATGGTGGCCCTAAAGTACAAACCACGTACCAAATAAGAAAACATGCACACAATTTCCCAATCTCACACACAAATACAATAAAACATATACAAAACATGCACCACATATACAAAAACATGCACCACATATACAAAAACATGCACCACATATACAAAAGCATGCACCACATATACAAAAACATGCACCACATATACAAAAACATGCACCACATATACAAAACATGCACCACATATACAAAAACATGCACCACATATACAAAACATGCACCACATATACAAAAACATACACAACATATACAAAAACATGCACCACATATACAAAAAACATGCACCACATATACAAAAACATGCACCACATAAACAAAAACATGCACCACATATACAAAACATGCACCACATATACAAAACATGCACCACATATACAAAACATGCACCACATATACAAAAACATGCACCACATATACAAAACATGCACCACATATACAAAAACATGCACCACATATACAAAACATGCACCACATATACAAAAACATGCACAACATATACAAAAATATGCACCACATATACAAAACATGCACCACATATACACCGCATATACAAAACATGCACCACATATACACCACATATACAAAACATGCACCACATATACAAAACATGCACCACATATACAAAAACATGCACCACATATACAAAAACATGCACAACATATACAAAAATATGCACCACATATACAAAACATGCACCACATATACAAAAACATGCACCACATATACAAAAATATGCACCACATATACAAAACATGCACCACATATACAAAAACATGCACCACAAATACAAAACATGCACCACAAATACAAAACATGCACCACATATACAAAAACATGCACAACATATACAAACTATGCACCACATATACAAAACATGCACCACAAATACAAAACATGCACCACATATACAAAAACATGCACAACATATACACCACATATACAAAACATGCACCACATATACACCACATATACAAAACATGCACCACATATACAAAACATGCACCACATATACAAAAACATGCACCACATATACAAAACATGCACCACATATACAAAAACACGCACCACATATACAAAAACATGCACCACATATACAAAACATGCACAACATATACAAAAACATGCACCACATATACAAAACATGCACCACATATACAAAAACATGCACCACATATACAAAATATGCACCACATATACAAAAACATGCACAACATATACAAAAATATACACCGCATATACAAAACATGCACCACATATACACCACATATACAAAACATGCACCACATATACAAAAATATGCACCACATATACAAAAACATGCACCACATATACAAAACATGCACCACATATACAAAAACATGCACCACATATACAAAACATGCACCACATATACAAAAACATGCACCACATATACAAAACATGCACCACATATACAAAACATGCACCACATATACAAAAACATGCACCACATATACAAAACATGCACCACATATACACCACATATACAAAACATGCACCACAAATACAAAACATGCACCACATATACAAAAATATGCACCACATATACAAAAACATGCACCACATATACAAAAACATGCACCACATATACAAAAACATGCACCACATATACAAAAATATGCACCACATATACAAAAACATGCACCACATATACAAAACATGCACCACATATACAAAACATGCACCACATATACAAAAACATGCACCACATATACAAAACATGCACCACATATACACCACATATACAAAACATGCACCACAAATACAAAACATGCACCACATATACAAAACATGCACCACATATACAAAAACATGCACCACATATACAAAAATATTCACCACATATACAAAACATGCACCACATATACAAAAACATGCACCACATATACAAAAACATGCACCACATATACAAAAACATGCACCACATATACAAAACATGCACCACATATACAAAACATGCACCACATATACAAAAACATGCACCACATATACAAAACATGCACCACATATACAAAACATGCACCACATATACACCACATATACAAAACATGCACCACAAATACAAAACATGCACCACATATACAAAACATGCACCACATATACAAAAACATGCACCACATATACAAAAATATGCACCACATATACAAAACATGCACCACATATACAAAAACATGCACCACATATACAAAAATATGCACCACATATACAAAACATGCACCACATATACAAAAACATGCACCACATATACAAAACATGCACCACATATACAAAACATGCACCACATATACAAAAACATGCACCACATATACAAAAACATGCACCACATATACAAAACATGCACCACATATACAAAAACATATACAACATATTCTCCAAAGTTCTCCAGCCATACATGTACAGTATAGCCAACTATAATATTGTATAAAACGGTGAATTCAATCATGTTTGCAAGTTTAGATTTCCATAAAGTAATTCAATAACCAAACTTTTGTAAAAAGCATGAACACTCCATTACCCATAAACAAATACTTAGAAACTACTTAATTACCCTAAGCTCCTTGAATAAGTACGACTTATACTTAGAGTTATACTTATACTCCGGAGCGACTTATATGTGATATTATTTGTTATTTTCAGACTTGCAACCACATGTCATACTCCAGTGCAATTTATATATGTTTTTTCCTCTCTATTGTGCATTTTTTGGCTGGTGCGACTTACAGTCCGGAAAATAGGGTAGTTACTAAACCTGTATCGTGCTGTATTAAAGATGTTATTCTAAAGTGGTACCTTCCAGTATTATTCATTAAAATACTAGGGCTGGGCAACGATTAAAATTTTTAATCATGATTAATCGCATTATTTCCGTGATTAATCATGATTAATCGCATTTTTACGTGCAAAATTCAAAATGAATTCAAAAGAAGTGTAAATGAATCAGCATTTTTATTCAGTAGCAGTTAAATAAAATATGAAGTATTCACTTGCCACAAAATCCTGAGCCACAATCATTAAAGATGAACAGGCCACTTCAGAGGTAACGTCAGAAACATTGTAATCTCATTAAACATTAGACACTCAAAAAACATTTTAGGAACAGCAGAACCAGTCTAGTACCAAATGTCCCTAAAGCAGAAAACACTTCACTACAGTTTGTACATTCTTAGAACTTGACACTAAAGCGCATAACATTAGTTGTGCAAACAAACACTTAACAACCATTTAAATACAAATAAATACATTGTGTACATTTTAACTTAAACAATGTTATCAAACACAAAACTAAAGCTTATTGCCACTGCCAGGGCGTTGAAAAGAACCAGAAAAAGTTGTAGATTCCTAAAACTGGGTGTTTTTTTACTCCTCTGCACTAAGCCAGTTGCCAAGGCACCAGATTATTCACGTTTTCAGACGATAAAGACGCGCGCCGGGCCCTTCTCGCGGATCTCCTCAGCTACGGCGCCCGGCGGGACCTGCTCACGCGGGCCCCCGGCGGTCCCTGCTCACGCGTCACGCGGGCCCCCGGCGGTCCCTGCTCACGGGGGCCCCCGGCGGGTTGGCTCGGCTGGCGCCTATAGCCGCTGACTTTGTAAAGTTAATAAACCAAAGCCATGGTCCAACATTAAACTCCATTTACACCACGAGAAAAGCGGCACAGCACAACTCCTCCACTGAGCATGTGCAGGACGAATCGACTCCACTGAGCATGTGCAGGACGACTCGACTCCACTGAGCATGTGCAGGACGACTCGACTCCACTGAGCATGTGCAGGACGACTCGACTCCACTGAGCATGTGCAGGGCGACTCGACTCCACTGAGCATGTGCAGGACGACTCGACTACTGAGCATGTGCAGGACGACTCGACTCCACTGAGCATGTGCAGGGCGACTCGACTCCACTGAGGATGTGCAGGACCACTCAACTCCACTGAGCATGTGCAGGACGACTCGACTCCACTGAGCATGTGCAGGACGACTCGACTCCACTGAGCATGTGCAGGACGACTCGACTCCACTGAGCATGTGCAGGACGACTCGACTCCACTGAGCATGTGCAGGACGACTCGACTCCACTGAGCATGTGCAGACGACTCGACTCCACTGAGCATGTGCAGGACCACTCGACTCCACTGCGCATGTGCAGGACGACTCGGACGCACGTCTGCTGCTGAGTGTGTTCTACGGACGTAAGTCCGGCGCGTCGAGAACGCGCGTCCGGTGCGTTTGTCTTTCTAATGTTCACGTGCTCAAATTCTGCGTCGGGCGCGATTCGTCCGCAGCGGTTTGTACGAGGCTTTAGAACTGGTGCGGACCAGGGGAATCCGACCTACGTTAAGGCGCGTTAAAATAATTGATCGCGTTAAATAAGTGATGAGTTAACGCGATAATAACGCGTTAACTTGCCCAGCCCTATAAAATACTTTTTTTTTTTTTTTACATGGATTACACAATAAGGTTTAATTATTATACTATGCTACTGTGTTTTACTGTGTAAAATGAAAATGAACACGTACATACAACAATGTACTACTACGAGGAGCAGGGCGTGTCATCACAAACACATTGCCGTACATTTTGAAGTCGATGGGCTGTTTTTGAAAATGCCTCTTCCCGACTTAAACCATGACGACTGGTTTAGATGCACAGCCGGTCTAATGAAAGCGGAGTCCTGATGGCTCTCATCAATCACCCTCTCTCTGCCGGTGTTGTGTGGCCCAAGCAGCGTCAGGCCTTTAATCTCAATACGTTAATGGACTTTAGTAGAACTTTATCTGTTGTTAACAAACTCCGGACATTTGCTCATCACGCACTCGCTACGCCCTGCACCCGAAATTAGGAGGTCCCATTTAGGTTTGTCGATAGCCCAATAACAGACGCTAAAAGGTTACTGCCGAGGGGGAGAGAGCTGGTTCTACACTGCAGAGGTTGACTGCATGGATTGAATGAATATTTGAGATGCACTTTAAGCAAATGTGTATGATTCATTTGGCTGAGGGCAAAAGCAGTGCATGGGAACACACACGGGACATATAATGCACCAGCTGAAGTCATTTTAAACTTGGTGAAGACATTAACACCGGCCTTTCATCTGGATGGGAGCTGACAGCCAGGGCACAAGTGCTAGTACTCAAGTTACAGTTGAGCGTAATTGCAGAATAACTTAACTTTTGGCAAGGAAAACCAAAGTAAGTAAGATACTTTTGAATTAGGAATGTAACAGTGAATGTGATATTGGGATTGCCGTATCAAATCTATTCAATTAATCTTGGTTTGGTTCCACTTTGAGCCCAGTTTAGACTTGGTTTGGTCCTGTTCTCGTCCTGGTTCATTCGTGGCCTAGTCTAGGTTAAGTTTTAGAGTTAGTTTTAGGTTTAGTTTTAGGTTTAGTTCCAGGTTTAGTTTCAGGTTTAGTTCCGGGTTTAGTTCCAGGTTTAGCTCCGGGTTTAGTTCTGGGTTTAGTTCCGGGGAAGCTCCAATGTTGATGTTGGTGTGGTTGCACACACTTATTAAATGCCATACGCACTGCCATTTGCACTGTTCAACTCACGACCTTGGCTATTGGCTTAGTGTCTCTCCTCACTCTTCACCTCCATTTCACAGATTTCCTAACCAGTCAAGTAATTCATCCCCATAATATTGCAGTAATTACTTGTACTATGATGTAAACATGTTACTATGGGGTTTTGTTTTGTAGAAGCAGGCAAATAAATATATCAATTTTGGAATAAGGCTGTAATGCACTATACGAGTCTGACTTACACATTCTATAAAATGCAATATAGAATATACTTTGACAATGTTGACTGAGATAGATGCAATTCATGTTCAATTCATGTCCAGAGTTTGTGGTGTTAGTATATTAACACTATCTTTCTGTAGTTTTGAACGGTTCTTCTGTCCTCCATACTATATATATTTGTTTGTATTTAAGTCTATTATAACACCTTGTTTTATGCATGCCTTTTTGAGCATAGTTTTTTTTATGGCCATGGCTGGAGAGCCGCGGCGCGGTCAAATAGCCGCGCAGTTTCAGGGACCGCGGCATTTCCCTTATAGCCTCATGGCTAACCCTAACCCTAACCTTAACCCTAACCTTAGGGCGCTAAAACGCGGTCAAATAGCGGCGCAGTTTCAGGAGCCGCAGCGCGCGGCCGGCACAAAAATAACATGGCAGTTTCGGGCCGCGCGCCGCGGCTCTGCAGACACTCCCTTTTTTTATGGTGCATCACAACACAGAAGTTAGTTCCTAGTTTCAGATTCTTATAAATGTTAACCATAAACACATGATGCAACTTTTTTCATTTGACTACTTAATGTTGATCCAGAGGAAATGCTATGAGATTTTAAAGTAATTCATTCAAAAGGTTCATTTAACGTAAAGTGTTTAAATTATTAAAGGTGACATAGTAACATAGCAATTTTACAGTACAAATAAACTTCAATTTAATTTCAATATTTATTTATATATATCTATATATATATATATATATATATATATATATTAGCAATTACCTTTAAGGTAATGTTGCATTATTGTGTAACTTTCAACGATAAAAGAAATAGATATTTAAACTGTTAACCTGCAACACCAATAGTATTCACGTGCATGGACTTTTTGGAAATCAAGCGTTTGATAAAAGGCTTTAAGATGAGATGCATTTTCTTTATAATATACTTTACTGAGGTTACAAGAAAAGATCACCCTTGAAAAAGAGTTTTCGATCTCAAAGGGTTTTACCTGGTTAAATAAAGGTTAACAAATAGATAAATAAATAATACAAATAAATAAAGAAGTCAGATACTGTTGCGTTAAGTTAAAACAAAAATGTAACCTCTTAATTAGCTAGTCTTTCTATGTATGCCTACTTTATCATTAAAAAATAATACCTTAGTCCTGTTACGCAGTTAGTTTACATAAGTCTTAAGTTTCTTCCATCTCTGCTTTGTGTTGATGTGAGCAGTACTGAAGCCAGCGCGTGTAATGTGGAAAATATGCAGAAAACGTATTTGGGTTGACTGTCCATTATTAATAATGATTTGAGTAAATAGTGGCCTACTTTCTGAATCCATGGATCTAAATATTCCCAAAAGGCGGCGGCTCTCGACTCTTGATTGATTGGTTTACTGTTTAAAGGTCACAGCCATAAAACATCAGCGTGTAATTAACAGTCCATGATTTTTAACCCCTGCTTAATGTATGGCATGTTCTTTAACTTATGACTTCCTTCAGTGGACTGGGTGACTCTGCATGTTAGTGAGAGGAGATGTAAATAGTTAGATAGATAAAAAATAGTATAACAGACTGGTCAAACATGTCCACTAAACAAGGCCAGTTTGAAAAATATGCGCTGCTGGAGGCCCCACCTGGATTTAACTAGGCACTTGTGTCACTGCATAATTGGTAATGGATCTATATTAACTGATAACATTACATAATTAAAGATAGGTTGCATCTTTTTCATGTATTGAGTTGAGTATTAAATAGAACTAATGATACAGTATGCGAAGCCAGAGTTACATTTCGATTGGTTCACGTATGCTTCAGTGATCCTGTTCTAATTATGCTGCTTTAGATCAATATTGCAGTTTAAAATGGACAAAATGTAAAATCATGTTCCACATATGTTATTGTTTAATAGTAAACACAGATTTTGTGTCCTGTGATGTGGTGTCACCGTTTACCTGCAGCAGCGGTGAGGACGAGACATCTGACTAAACACCACTTACTTTCACTTTAGGGGACACTTCTACACCTCTTCTAAACACCCACTACAGCACAAGATGGGGGTGATCAGGACAAGACAACACAGAGCCCAAGAAAAAGATTCAGTTGTAGTCTGAATCTGGACTTGTTTTTGTAGGAAAAACGAAACGTTTCGACACTGATCCGAGAGTCATTCTCAATCTGCGAATCAGCCCCACCGGGACGGGACCCCCTGATGAAGGGTGTTTTTTTTTTTGTAATCCGTTTAATTTTTCCTTTAAAAGACAGAGTCCAGTTGATTACAACTGAAGCTCTCTCAGCCTGTGTTTACCCCTCTTGGGCTCAAAAAGCAGGATAAAAGGGACAAAAGGGAATGGAGTCATTTCCATCCATTCTGATGCTAAAAAGGTGATGAGGTGATGAGGGAGCTGCAGCTAAGTAACATTAGGATTTTGACGGCCCATTACAGAGGTGTTCAGGTAAACAAAGAGTATTGGTTTCAGGTAAAACTCTGTGTCAACAAAAACAGGACAAGCTATTATCAAGAGGTCCCGTCCAGTGGGCAGGGCCTACTCAGAGTAGGATAAGTATCCAAGTTCTCAGATTAGATCCACAGATTGAGAATGACTCTTAGATGAGTATTTTTCTTGGAAAAAACTCCTCGACAAATGAGGGATTACACCATCTTGAGTATATGTCCTGTTCAAACCATAACATAAGTACATTGTAAAACACAATAATGATCAAAATCTGCTTAATAATTGACACAGATCCATGGACTTCCTGTTAAAAACTGAGAAGCTCCGCCTCCTCATAGTGGCATGTAACAAGCAGCAAGTTTTCTTCCACTTGTCTTTATTGTTGAATTAAAATATAATATAAAATTGGCAATGGATGGAGCAGAAATTCAAAGAGCAAAAGAAAAACATTAGTCATAATTGACGTAGAGCTGAGTTGGAGATCTCACATAAGTTACACAAAAGGAAAAATATCCAAAGCTATTGCAATTTTGCATAAAGTAAAGTTTTCACTAAATTATTCAACATTATTAATGTTGTACAACTCAATATTTGTCCCATATACTTGTTCAACATGTATTCAACAAATATCTATTTTACAGAAAAGGGCCTTGAGAAGTGTCACTGGCAGTTGTTGTAGAGATCCATCAAACCCATGATTTGTTCAATTTATATTGCTGACCTAAGTATTCTCTAAGTAATGTATAAAGCAAATCAAGTCACTATAATAAGGAACAGACATTTCCAGAGCCCAGATTCAGAACCAAAGTTAAGAAACACAGTTCTTTTGTGAAAGGACTGAATTTATGGAATGATTTTGACAAAGAAATCAAAGAAATCAAGAACAATAATGACTTTTAAGAAATACATGAAAGATATCATACTAAGTAAGCAAGCATGTCTTCACTGAGCCGTAACAGTGAAATCCAGACTTTGGTCAAATCGGCAGCAGAGCAGGGCTGATACTTTTGTTCACATGCAAATTATGTAGACATGATCTCTCTGGCCTTTTTACAGGCCTCAGACATTTTTAATATGGGGAAAACATTGCCTTTATAAACAGAGAGCAAAACATCACCTAAATGTCTCTGATACTGAGAGTGACACTTTGTACCAGATGAGGAGTTATATTGTACCAACATTATAACAAATGATTGGGCTTATTTTATACAGGCAGTAAGTTGCTCCAAAGTTTGCCAAATTTTGCATTGACCATCTATGTTTATGACATACAGCATCAGACTAAACTGTGGCCATAAAAGAAACATAAAAACTGTGAAGATTCCTGTCTGTAGAGAGCCAAAATGTCTGCTGAATTGCAAACTATACTTTCCAATACCAAAGATCCTTAATGAACTGGCGATCATATCAGAAAAATGTCTCCATCTATTGCACAAATGCATCTTGTCATAAATCCCGTAAGTGTTGCATTTCAGTTCAAATGTGTGCTATTATCCAAGCTAATGCCAGTCAAATACAACATTAGCCTTGTACCTCCAGAAATAAACTAATTACAGTCCTCTTCCTCTGATAGAAAGATCATTGTGACATTCAAAATGCTAAAAGGTTCTCACAACGCCACACAAAGAACAGGCAGACAAGGAAGACGGCGACCTTACCCATCTCCTTTGGACCGATAATTAATTTCACCCCCGCCACACTATAAACATATTGAGCTGCTTTTAACCCGATTCAAACCGCTCTGGCCTTGATATGACTAAGAGCTTAAGGTCTCGCTAATGGATGCCACACTAACAGCTTCAATTAAACGCGCCTTTTCAGGACTGTCACCAAAATGCATTCAGTTTTGCTTTCAGGCGATAGGGCCATAAGTACTGACCACTACAGGGAGACGCGCTATAATAGGGCGCATTATCAGCTTTAATTCCCCCGATGACAATAGTGAGCCTTGGCTGTGTGCTGACATTGTGAGCGTAGGAGATGAGTCCATTTGAAAACACGGTGAGGTTGGAGGAGATGCGACGACACAGAGGGAGAGTGGCTAATAGGTTTCTGCCAAGCACAAAAGGGGAAAGGGCGATTGGTGTTTTGAAGACAGGCAATTAAGAGATTTCATTTCGGTTCGTTTTGGTAGTGTCCAGGCAGATTTTCAGTCGGTCATGGTGCAGTTAAATGATTCATACAAACCCATATGGGCCAACTGCAGCAGGATACTCCTCGAGACGTGAAGAACAAGATCAATTCTGGTCAGAACGGGGGGGGGATTAAAAAAGTGTCATCTAACACAGTATTTTTTCAATGATCAAGGAAGTTGACTGTTTTAAAAAGTGTGTTAATCTTCTTTTTTTTTTACCATAAACGAATAAATACTTGAGCAAAATAATATGTCTGTTTGCCGTAACCAGACCGACCCGGTATGAAACTAGCCGACTGAAAAAAAAAATATCTGCATTTTGTTTAAAAAACTTCAAAATCTTTTATTTTTCAATTATTTCGCCAACTCACCGACCGGTCTTTTCTATACCGCCGCGTCGAATATTTTTATCACGTTGGTAAACCTATTTTTCAACCCAAAGGACTGATATTGCACTGCACAACGCATGCGCGTCTTCATATTCAGTCCTCCACATGCATCTGTAATAAAACAGAACGTGCAAAAGTGTCGTTTCAGTGATCCCTCTCTATAACGCGGTTCACTTTTCGCGGTCTCGGCACACGTGAGAGGCCGGTGAGAGCTGCGGGACACGCCGGTAAGATCGCGCGCGTGAGAGGCCGGTGAGAGTGCGCGTGTGAGCTGCGGGACACGCCGGTGAGAGCGGCGCCGCGTGTGAGAGGCCGGTGAGAGCGGCGCCGCGTGTGAGAGGCCGGTGAGAGTGGCGCCGCGTGTGAGAGGCCGGTGAGAGTGTTGCCGCGCGTGAGCTTCAATGTTTTATGGAGTATTTCATTGTATAATAACTGTAAAAAAATAAAGGTTTCTACTTCGCGGATTTCGACTCCTGCGGGTTCTTCTTGGAACGTAACCCCCGCGATAAACGAGGGATCACTGTATTGCCTTTTACAAGTTGGTTTGCCTCTGTCGGCGCCACTGACGTGTCCATAGCACATGTCACACTCTATCACGGTGTGAAATTTGACTTACGCAATGCATTCTGGGATTGAAACAGGCCCATCAGCGTCATCACAACAAACATGGCGGCGCCCGTGTCCCCCGCATGTTCCCCCTACTCGCCTTTGCTCCCAAAATAAAGGATAACGACGTACAAAAGGTCGATTGAAATATCTTAAAATCGTGAGATTTAGTCTCCCGCTCGGACTCAGTCTCATTGACTGTTGAAGCCTGACCCCTGGACTGTTGAAGCCTGACCCCTGCACTGTTGAAGCCTGACCCCTGGACTGTTGAAGCCTGACCCCTGCACTGTTTTGAAGCCTGACCCCTGGCGGTCACTCCGAGTCAAAAAATGGCAACATTTGTATCTTTTTTTTGCCTTCAAAGTAAAAAAAAATAAGAATTTGCCTACCGTCCGACCCACTTTAAAAATGTTGGGTCGGGTTACAGCAAACAGACAATTGATTTGGGGTAGCCTTAATAACTAACTCAAATACTACTATGAATAATAATAATAGTGTTTCTGTTCTCGTTTGCTTTTATTTGTGCAACCAGAAATAATTGTAGCATACTCTCCAAGTTCCCAAATGACAAATGCAGGTGTTTATTACAGTGTAAAACCACTATTGACTTGTACAGCATGAGAAAAATGTGTAAGGGGCAGGACTCCCTTTGAGTGCCAATACTTGTTCCTCTCCTTTTATGTACACACATTTCTAACTCCCAACACGTCGCCCAAACAAGTGTTGTTTGTTTTGTTCTGTGTTTGCTCCTTGTTTCATCCGGGCGCTGGAAAACTGACCACAAAAGAAGCTGATATGAGTGGAGACCGCGGCATGGTAATTTAATCAGCGCGGCGCAAATCAAAGGAGGCAAAAGTTCACCATCTCAGCCCAATGAAATCTATCAGGTCCTCAGAAGCTCCTGGTCACAGCGCACACAGTAATGAAGATGGATGCCCCGTGTTATCTGAAAGCCACTTACGCAGCCTGATGTAACCTTAAACATGGACTATAGCTCAGTGGCACAAAGAATCTAATTAACAAATGGCAGCAATGAGAGAGGAGCGAGGAGTGTGCATTTGCAGATGAATCTAGACTAATGAAACGCCGGCTTTTGTCTCCAGAGCGGGGCAATATTCGGGCAGGAATTAACGCACCGTCTGCTAGATGGTCTGAGGAGGGGTCCGGGGTCATTGGGCTGAGGTTAAAAAGAGCACTGTGTTGAGTTGTATTTGCAAATGAAGGGAATTACTAATAAAAAGTGTGTTTCAATGTATAATTCAATCTTCAATCCTCAGTTTAGACCATTAGCAATGAGGTTTTATGGAATAGCAACTAGCTAGCCAGCGAGAGAAGCTATTATGGTAGCGATGAATGGAAGCCAAGTAACAATGTCTTTTGTTTTGCTGTTACTTGTTAAGTTAAAGGTGCACTATGTAACTTTTCTACTGAAGGGTCCGACCCCTGTTGGTCTCCATGCTCTAGATTTGGACTGCAACAATTTACTGTGACTAGTTGACTATAAAAAAGTCTTATTTTGTTATCTGGACCTTACGTTTTATCTTTTGGCAAAACGTTTTACAACAGAGAGTGGCATTATTGAATCAAAATGTTAAAAAAGAATAGACAATTTTGGATTTTCAATAATAATCCACAGAATAAAAAAACACAAAATTAACCATAGACAACACACATACAACAATAAACAGTCAAATCAGTCCCTAAGACAACTGTATTTTAACAAAGGTCCAAAACGAGTGCGAGGAACCATCAGCAGTTTCTGGCTAAACAAAACACAGGCGGGGTGGGGGTCTGTCTCACAACCTCTGGAAGGCTATTCCAAACCTTTGCCCCATAGAACTGGAACACAGATTCCCCTTGTCAGGTCTTGGCTCTGGCACCAGCAGGAGGCCGGCCCCTGAGGTCCTCACAGTCCGAGATGGTTCATGTGGCACTAACATGTCCGAAATATACTTTGGTGCTAGGCCATGGAGAGACTTGTACACAAGCAGAGCTGCTTTAAAGTCTCTTCTCTGAGCCACAGGGGGCAGTGCAGAGACCTGAGCACAGGACTAATGTGATAGTACTTCCTGGTTCTAGTACTTCCTGGTTCTAGTCAGGACCCGAGCAGCAGCGTTCTGGATGTAGATGCTTTACTCCTCGTTTGGAGAGGCCAGTGAGCAGGCCGTTACAGTAGTCTAATCTACTGGAGACAAACGCATGGATAAGTCTCTCTAAATCTGGTTTAGACACTATATTTCAACCTTACTTTGGTTGATAATTTATTTAAATAGTCTCAATGAACAATAGAAACAATATAGCATAATATGAAAAATACAATGTGAACTGTGCAATAACATGTGAAACTGCCGTTTCCTATTGCAACACTGCACTTTCCAATTGTGGAACAAAATGGGTTTTCTTATCTTTCACTTAATAACAGTGGACTGACCCATGCTATGTGTAATTAAGTTCAAAATTCAATCATCATTTGCATATCGTTTCTGTAGCACTTTTCTTTAATATCATTTTGTCTAATTTCACATGTACTTAGTATAATTGCTTTTATTACACAAACTAATAGCCTTTTTCTATTACCGTTGATTATAATTGGGTCATTTAAATTGTCCGTTTTCCCATTGGAATTTGAGAATGTGGCTAAGATCTCTGGACAGTACAAAAATGTTAAACTAAGAGGCAAATGAACATAAACCTGCAGACTTTTCCAGCGTATAAGGGGTTTCAAAAATATAGAAAATCCAATACTGATCAATACTGAAACAATCATTGAAACAAGATATTCAGTTAACCAAGCATTGATTGTGAAAAAGGTTTTAAAATGATCATGAGCTACATTTAAATCAGTTTATTTATACAGCACATTTTAAAACATATCCAAACTAATGCAAAACCATAAAGAAAGTATTATTTTGTGTTATCATCGTGGTATCAAATCTGATATCGAGTATCAAACCTATTCTTTAGTATCAGGACTGTGACACTGTAGTACCAAAGAATGAAATAGGACTTGTTTGTTTGCTTTAAATGCATACTTTCAGTCAAATATGGAACATTTACCTGATACACATCACACTTTGAAATCATATTGCATTTCCGTGTACATTGGCTAATCTTGGAAATGTCGTCGTGTCTGTCTTTATCCTAAGCGCCATTGCCTAAAACCACATCATTAGCTCTCTCTCGCTGACCCCAACTGTAGTTTTTCACCCCTGTCTTTGCCCTCTTCCATTTGAGTTGCCCTGAGAGTGAACCTGCCACAACACACGGGCCCAGTCCGAATATCATTACCCTAAAGGTGCTTTTAACACGCCGCCATTTTCACTTTGGATTTCGGTTTCAAAACAAGGAGCCGTTGATGTCATCCCAATAACGCTTGTAAAAGTAGCATGTGGCCCGACCCCATTGCACCTCTCCGCTTGGGTTTTCACTTTCCCATTTTGATATTGCTAATTGGACCGCTGCCTGAGCCACTGTAAACCATTAGTAAATGAGCAGTCTGTTTTTATTAACATCCAACTTGTAAATAATACATCAGATCTCTGGCATAAACAATATCAGCCCTGTGAATGGAGAGGGGCACATGGCGGCTACGCTAATCAGATTTCAAATGGCAAACGCAGGTTATATAATGTATATTACTTTAATCTATTAGCATGTTCGGGCCACACATTTACAAATTACTGTGAGCTTTTCCATTGGTGTGATTGGTAAAGCAGGGATCTGGTCGCTGGCATTAGGTGATTACAGCGGGTGAACCATGAGGTAAACAAGCTGACAATTAGTGTATTGCCTGCTGAAATATAAATACATTTGCTCACTGTCCTGTTTGAAAAATGTCTTAGTTCAAATTTGGCAAATTTAGGACAAAAAGTAGAGGTTTTAAAAAATATGTTCTATATCAAGAAGTCTGGTACTTATTGAGTAGATCATTACTTTGAATTGTTTTCATTGTTAACTGCAATCATGATCTAAAACAGCTTGTTAATATAAACATGTCCACTGACTTCCTGTTCAGACCTGATAAGCCCCGCCTTTTCAGAGTGACATTTCATTGCAACAAGAAGCAGTATGCATTTTAGTTTTGACCACGTGACATTAGAACTTTACATGTATCACTTAGAGTCATATTTTTTTCAAATAATCACAACTAAATACAAGGATGTGGTCGGGGATAAGGGGTAGATGAAAACTGTTTTTTTAATGCACTGACACCTCAGTTGCACAAGAAAGGATTTCTATATACAACTTTGAGTGCACAAATGATGAGGAAACACCTTGTAACAAGGATGAACGCTCATTAAAGTTATTATTATTAACAGCTTTAAAGGGGTGGGTGACGTAATCCAACAGAAATGTGCTTTATGTGTCTTTAAATGTATTGCATGTAGCAGACAAGTACACGTACAAGTGTTTTTACTCACATTTACCTTCACATAACACAATTATATACCGCACATGTTGCCCATGTCTAATTGCAGAATTTGTTTTTAGTGGCTCTTATTAATATGTTTTGCAAATTAATACACCTTTCTTTGAATTGTCCATCAACTATCAACGTCAGGTCTTCTGAAAATCACAGAAATATATACATAAAGCAATTACATAGGTAAAGTAGATAAACCTATTTTAGTTTACTCAGGAACAAGTAGCATTAGCAACAAGATATATTATTAAAATGTGTTTACCACATTCAGATCCTTTAGACAGAGCTGTTTTCTTGTCTTTACTGTTTGCATTCTAAACACCCAAAGAAAAGAACAAGGTCAAAACTGAACATATTAATGTTAATATAGTGGCATAAAGTAATGACATAGATCCCCATAAACCCCAATCATGAAGACAGTCGCTGACAGGTCTATTTGCATGTCTGTAGATCTGTCAGACTTCTTAGACAAACTTTGACTGTTACAGTTTGATGAAATTTGAGTTGTTGTTATTATATGGATATCAATAATCAAACATTTACAAGTCACAATATCATCTCACAAACCAACAAAAATATAAAAAATAAAGTCTAAAATGGCTTTTCTAATCTTGTCAATGGGAATGAAAGTCCCCTCATCACTCATCACTTAGGTCTATTTTCTTATTTGTAGGTTTAGAGTACAAACTGATTCATCCCAGTTGATTTTACTGAATATAATTGGGTTATATCTTTCCTTTTATGTTTCATATGCAGGAGTTTGAGCATTTTATTTTATTCGATGGTAAAAAAGAAAAGAGAAAGAATAATAACATATATATCCCACGTTTATTTCTATATATATATATATATATATATATATATATATATATATATATATATAATAAACGTGGGATTTGAAAGGGGTTAGTCACTTTGTCACTTTGTGTGTGTGCTCCCTCTGTCTTCCAGGTTAGACTTTATAGCAAAAGAAAATGTGATTCTTTCACCTGTTAAAAACTTTTCTTTTGCACTTTTTAGTCTGTTTCTTCAGTCATGAAGTCAATAATCATCTGAAGTACACAGCATTGTCTATTGATATTAGAGTTAACAGTATTTTTGCCCGTAATCGTCTTGACCAATAAAGTCATTAGCGAGCCCATCCACAGCCTCTTCTCAGCCCTGTGGCCCTCGGTGCTGCTGCCCGGGACATGCCAGCCTCCTGCTGCCCCCTGTCAGCCCCGGTTCCACTCACTCCGCACCAACCTACCACCCTGCTCCTCCCCCTCTACACCCACCCCTGCACCCCCCACCCTCGCAGATCCCCCCGGGCTGGTGGTCTTTTACACGCAGCATAATAAAGGCGAAGAGAATAAACAAGCGACCAGCTTCAAATAATTGTTGACTTGAGATCAGAGAACAGCGTGCGCCCCTGTCCGATCGACAGCGGGGGGCATGTTCTTTCCCAGCGTCCTATCCGCAACCTGCTGTCAGTTTCTATGGAGATGGCACCTTGCAACTTTAGCTGGAAATAGGGTGAGGTGAAATAAGCCAACGACCTAATGAGAAATGGAGAGAAATGGAAATAATAATGTCAAAGGTTTTAAAGGTGCGCTGGAGCAATCACGAAAATTAAAGTTATAAAAGAACATTTCTCTTGGTAATTAGTTAAATATTACTTTTTCAGTACCGATCCTCAGATATTTACTGTCACAGCATAATGTCACAATGGATCTGTGGACATTTTGATGGATTTTGATCACATTATGTCAGGTGTGTCCAAACTTGGGCCCTCAGGTCTCTGGCTGAAGTGGTCCAAATGATCATTGGCAAAAACAATATAACTTTACAGTGCGTATGACCAGTTCTCATGTTTTATTTTTACTTGGTTTGGTGGGCTATTCCTTGTCAATATGTATCATGGTTTTGCATCAGTCATGTTGGAGGTAGAAACATAATCTATTTATGTCATCAATGAGCGACATTTTATCAAAAACACATCTGAAGAAAGACAAAAACTGAATTGAATTGAATTGAACTGAAAAAATAGCTTTTTTTACCTCGTCAAAACTTAAATATAATCACGTTCACCCTGTCTTATGCACTTATGAAATTCTACCACTATATTATCAATAACATCACATTGCATTTCAAGATATACAGCCCTAAAAAGAATGTCCCAAGACTAATTAAAGGTGCGGCGGCTTTGTCAAATTCACCTTCTGGACATCTCCCTGACAGGTTGTACCCCCAAATTCACTCAAAACATGAAACCATTTATGAACATATAAACAGCTGTTTCATTTACAATTTACCCAAAAGTGAGTTGCACTGAAATCATGTGTGAATGCAGTTTTAGTCCTGCTTCTCTTTTACATAAATGTTCAAATGAGAGATGCCATAACCTTGTCTCTGCAACAAAAAATGGACATTATCTGTATTGCTTAGTCTATGATGTATATCCTTATTTTGTCTTTCTCCAAAATGTTTGCTGTAAACTGTAGCTGGAGGACTCGGTGTGGACACATTCGGTCGGTCACATGACATTTGCCTCACTCTGCCCTGCTCCGCACTGGCAATCTCTGTATGCCATTGCCCCGAGGTTGGAAACTCTCATTATGCTGTGTTAGATTTATTAAAATAGATTATGGAAATGTTAATTAAGTCATTAATTACATTATTTAAGCAGCATTGACAGATAAGGCAGCGGCGGTGGCGGCGGTGGTGTGTGTGAGGGTGAGGGTGGGGGGTTGGGTGCTCTCAGAGGATGTGATGGGTGACACAGGCTAAGCAGGAGTCCTGACATGATCCAAAGTGGCCTCACCTCATGCTGCTGTCGACAGAGGTCCACACAGCTGCCCCAGGACAGGCCCAGAGAAGGCCTTATGCTGGGATCTGGTTTAGATCAGGGCTCATAATAAGTGAAAGATGTTGGGCAAATCAGGCGAAGTCGCTCTTGCTTTTAGCCAAGTTTAGTTCTAGTCCAGGTTAAATTCCGGGTTTAGTCCAATATTGTCCTAATTTGGCTGTGGTGTGGATGCAAATGTCAACAGAGCCCAAGACTCTACTCAAGAAACAATAACAACAACAGCATGAATTGTAAAAAAAAAAAAAAGGAACGAAGAAAGCCTACACCTCTGCAGTGCTCTGAAGGTGATCTAAGCTGCTCATTACTTGCACTGCAGTTGCCCCGTGTGCAGTCTGAGTGAGGCGTTTCACTCTGGGGCAGGTAAAGACGTCAATCATGCACAAAATGACAATGTTAACGTGCCAATCTACAACTCACTCACATTCATACATAGGCAGAGCAGTTCCCCAGGCAGTAAGTAAGCTCTGGTCTACTACTGCACAGCTGACTTTTGGGTTTCTGGGCTACAGCATTGATGTATTTCTTGGGGATCTACTCAACCTCAGCCTGGGGCCTAGAGACTCTGGCGGTGATGAAGAAGAGATGGAAAGTCTGAGGTGTCCGTTGGATTTGCTAATGTGGTGGAAGCTACTCATTGCAATGCCTTTCCAAAATAAATATATATATATATATATATATATATTTTTAAGGGGTGAGACTTTGGCCTTGAGTGAAGTATCTCTCAAAAGTCTGTACATTTAACCCAAACATTTGCAGTGGCATTTTAGCTCGGCCTCAAAACATATTTCCAGAGGCGTTTCAACCGAAAACACACGGCACAATTGTAAGATGAATTACCCATGAGTTGATACTACAGACTCTCTTATCTGCTGACAGTTTCGTTACCACTGGCCCCAGAAATGTGTTTTCCAATTGGCTGAGAATAGAGCTTTTCTTTGCCCCATCAAACCTATATTAAGGGAGGGAGAATTGGCCTGATCAGAGTTGATAAGTACAAATGATAGATGTTGTAAACAAGCCTACACCCTCCATTCTGATCTCAGACATTGATTTGCGTCAACAGCCAATTACAAGCCTGAGTGAGGATATGCATTCCGTCAGGAGTGCACTGGTGCTATAGTCAGGAGTATTTTCTCTTTTAATCTCGCTCACGCCCAGTTTAGACCTGGTTTTGCCTGAGTTTAGTAGTTTATTTTAGTGATGGGTGATACCAGTGATTTTGGTTTGGATCTGATACTAAGTAATACTTTGGCAAGTTTTGTGACATTGATCTGATACGATGCCAATGAGTTTTGCATTTAAAAGCATTGAAACTCTTCTACTATAAATAATTGTAAATTATAGAAGCTTTGTTTCACCACAGCTTGAACTGATAAAAATGTGAAAAAATAAATAAAACAAGTAGTAGTAGTAGTGATATTATTGCATACCGGTATGGATATACACCCACAGAAAACAAGTAATATTGTGTATTCTAGTGAATTTTAGATGTACTATTGTAGCCGGTCATTGCCCATTCACTGATGTGACCACACGTCTTCTGCTGTGTACTGAGAGGCTCCAGAAAACACTTCAACAGTAACATGTTATCTCTGTGGTGCTGAAAACCTGTTTCATGTTGTAGGTTGTCTAAATTGATTATGTTTTTTTTTTTTTTTTGTAAAACTAAGTTTGACTTTGCCGTGCGCGCTGCTGCGCGTGTGTCAACTGCATTGACATTGGCTTGCACTTTCATTTATTCCCTCTTTTGTGTCTTTCTCAGTGAATATGAGGCCCATTGTCGTCACATAAACAACAATTTGTGGCTCTGATGGGCCTGCGCTTTATCCGAGTCAGTTCTAAAACTTAACCCAGCTCGCTGTCTGCGCCTGAAGAGAGAAAAGAGTAAGAGGGGTGACACCTTGAAGCAGCTTCTGAGAAGTGACAGCAGGGAAAGAAGGAGCAATATAGAGAGAAAGCACAAATGTGCCTCTAGGGTATAAGTATACAGCATATACCTGTGCATCACATAGACTACACCACAGGGTGTGGGCCCAAAGTGTGAACGCGCCCTGAAAAATCAGGCACTTGACCTTTAATACTTCTTGGCAAAGTTTTTTCTTTTGTCATTGGCCTTTAAACATGTGCTTGAGTAATTTTGCTTTGGTGTCTCATGTTTTAGAACTTAATAAAACTTTTTTTTAAATTTTATTGAAAGCATACATTACTTTATAACAATCAAACATTTCCTCATCAAGAATTAAGTTAGAACTCATCCACTGGCAGCAGAGAATTAAGATGGGGAAATAAACAAAGCTAGCTGGCCCCCGACATGCTAACGTGCTAATGTAGGTGCACAGGCTAGAGATCGACAGGACTTACAAAACTATAGTTGTTCGTCTAACAGCAACAGACATTGTTCAAAATCAGGAACAACACCTTTAATCATGTTTTATGTTTTCCTGATTTGGTTTAGTTGAGACCCTGACCTAGTTTGATCCTGTTTTATACCCACCGTCCTGGTTTGGACCATGGAAAAAAACTGTTTTGTAATGTGTAAATGGGAGAATAGAAATAAATGAATATGCCTCTCTTTCTACAGTAGCTGAAAAGGTCTTATGCAAGAAATAATAAGTGGTCAGTGATTGGAGGAAATAATACAGTGTGCATTGTGCGACCGTGATTAGTTCGGGTTAGCCTCAATCAGCTAATGGTAGTAACACAATGGCCTTTTGTGATTATATCAATTGTAGCAGCGTTATTGATTAGCATAGGCCAGAGACATACAAGTGTGAGGTGGATTTAGAAGTCTGCAGGCTGCTAATACATGAATGTGAGTGTCCTGTCTGTGTCCATTATGTGTTATTCAGATTACTCGCCAGCGAATGTATTAGTAACCAGACTTTATTTAACAACTTTGTGATATAATGGCAGTTTTATATGCATGAATAAATGCATTGTGTAAAAGGTGTTATTTACAGTGTGAAGAAACCCGATTAGCACCTGACTGTACTGTTTCTTTAGGGATTTAAACAATTAAGATAAATGCATTTTTTTGTCAGCAAAAAGTAAGCAACTTTTTTCCACTTAAAATAGTAATTTTGCTATTGGTGGTGTTACAAAGAATCATGACTGATGTTCTGCTCCTATGGCCTTTTCATGACCAACAGTGTAACTAAAACCCAGAACACACAACAGGATCATTTGCCCGATTTAGGCTCGATTTGCTTCTCTTTGACTCAGAGCGAGCGTGACCTGACTTTGCAAACATCTCCGCTACTGCAACAGCCAATAAAGAAGAGTGTCAGGGGCAGACAAAATGATGGACACAGAAATGGCAAAATGACAATAATGACTTGATTACTCCAGTTTAAAGTGTTGTTTAAAACATTTTCTAGATTAGATCCTGACTTGTGTCATGTTGGCATATTCATTCTGCAGGGATTGATGATCTGATCTACATTTTATGAAATTAAACCACAGTTTTGACTTGCATCTACACTAGAAGTACAATGTGCTGCTAGTTTTAAACCGATGACACTAATGTGCAATAGCTTTGTTGGCTCACATGTTTTAGCATCTACTCTGAGGATCATCTGATGTCAAATCTCACCTCATGTTTGTGGTCTACACGTTTATAAACCATATACGACTCAAAAATACTGTTGTGTGCCGGCCTTAACACATTCATGCTCGTGAGATGCTCCAAGGACTCAATGACAATAGGGACGGGGAATAACTGGAATCAAACCACCAAAAGAAGCTTTTGCATCAACAATTTATTTTCTGCAAAAGGAATTCACAATTCTAACTCAGCAGTAAAGCACATTTAAAACCACTCTTTTGCAAGTTTAACTTTTTTAATGAGAAGAACATCAGTTCCACTGCAAGAGTAGATTCTCACTGGATTTTAGTTGATAGTTGCTAATTTCCCAAATGGGATATGAATAAATGGATAAAGCTGCTTGCTAATTGCTTTGTGTTGTGACTTGTCAGGTGCTTGTATGGTCTTCTCAACATTGGATACCAGGGGGCTGAGAGGAGAGCTTTTATGATGGCGTCCCGGGGTGCTAGAGTGGACTTAAAGAGGCCCAAAGATCCAGAATCAAGAGGTTTAACAAGTCGAGAGGAGCACAACAGAGAGGGCACTGGACAAGGAACTGAAGCTACTGAAGAGTTTGAGAGCCAATTATTTAGTTGTTCCATTTGATATTCCAATTGACTGAGTGATTTGGCAGCTCAGTAGATTCAATGATCATTTTTATACAATTAGATTTTTGACACTATCCTGAATTTTCTTTCAGATTGTGGTAAATATTAAAGCATTGTATTGCAGAATAACATTTTATGAATAATACACTAATCATGTATCAGTGTTGAGCTGCATTGAGACTTTTGACTGAGACACAAAGGTGACTGGGAAGGGCAGTGAAAATGTCCCTTTTGGATCAATAAAGTGTCTATTTAGTTTTAGAATTGTTTTTTTCTATTGTTTGATCTATATCAGACTTAGTACAAGACCACATGGTAATGTTAGAGAAATTATTATTTTCTTCTTTTTTTTTAAGGATTTTTGGCCTGTTGGCTTTATTGGACAGGGCAGATGAGAGTGAAATGGGGGTGAGAGAGAAAGCAGGACATGCAGTAAATAGTCGGAGTCAGGTGGCACTTGGAGCCTGGCATATGTGTGCGTCTTAACCACTCCACCACCACCAGGCAGCACTCACACAACCATCATTCTAAAAATGAATGTAACTTTAGGTAGCGCTTTGAAATCAATGCATCATTATAATATGATGGAAAAAAACAAAACAACAACTTTATGGCTAATTTTAGAGTTCACTGAAGTTTATACTTGGTAGGAAAAAAAACAGAGGTAGTCATCTGGACAATGAATGTTCAGATCGAAAATAACTCTGAACATCTTGAGTTTATAAAAAGATTGAAATGATCTGCTTTGGCATAAAGTACCTGTACATTTGATCAAATGAATAATTACATTTGAACTGCGCTCTGGTTGTAGTGAAATGCTCTGTTTCCTTAATGACGGGCTCACACAGACAGGGGGCGCCGCGCTGATTAGTGTCACCTGTCCTTGCGCATCTCATCACATTCATTATGGCCCCGTCTCGTGTGCTTCTGGTGCTAATTGAAAAGGCTGTGAAGTGGTGAGGGAGGGAGAGGGGAGGAGGGGAGGGAGATGAGAGGAGAGAGAGCGGAAAGACGGGGAGAGGAGAGAAGGCCAGAGAGAGAGGGAGAGAAAGAGATACACAGAGAGAGATAGAGAGAGAGGAGAGAAGGCCAGAGAGAGAGGGAGAGAAAGATATACACAGAGAGAGAGAGAGAGAGAGAAGGCCAGAGAGAGGGAGAGAAAGATATACACAGAGAGAGAGAGGAGAGAAGGCCAGAGAGAGGGAGAGAAAGATATACACAGAGAGAGAGAGAGAGAGAGAGAGGAGAGAAGGCCAGAGAGAGAGAGGAGAGAGAGAGAGAGAGAGAGGAGAGAAGGCCAGAGAGAGAGGGAGAGAAAGAGATACACAGAGAGAGAGAGAGAGAGAGAGAGAGAGAGGAGAGAAGGCCAGAGAGAGAGAGGAGAGAGAGAGAGAGAGAGAGAGAGAGAGAGAGGAGAGAAGGCCAGAGAGAGAGGGAGAGAAAGAGATACACAGAGAGAGAGTGGAGAGAGAGAGAGAGAGAAAGAGATACAGAGAGAGAGAGAGAGAGAGAGAGAGAAGGCCAGAGAGAGGGAGAGAAAGATATACACAGAGAGAGAGAGAGAGAGAGAGAGAGAGAGAGAGAAGGCCAGAGAGAGAGGAGAGAAAGAGATACACCGAGAGAGAGAGAGGAGAGAAGGCCAGAGAGAGGGAGAGAAAGATATACACAGAGAGAGCGAGAGAGAGAAAGAGAGCTTCGTCCTACGGCTGCAGTAACAGATGAGAGAGAGGACAGAAGGCCAGAGAGAGAGAGTGAAAAAGATACAAAGCGAGAGAGAGAGAAAGAGATGCACAGAAAGGGGAGAGAGACAAAGAGCAAGAGAGGCAAGAGGAAGCAAAAAAGAGGGTGAGAGAGAGGAAGTGAGGAGAGCTCTCGGAACATTCACTTCAAAACTGAATCATTATCATAAGAGGAGAGTGAGAGGCCTTAGAGTCAAATCAGTGCAAACGGCTTGTATTTGTGGAGGATGTTGATGTGAAACGCTTGAGTCGCAGATAGACATTATTGTAGCAAAGGTCTAAGCACATTTCTCCACAGACCGGGTCGTCTTGGTTACTCTTTGGTACTGTCAGGTGACCAACCCTGGAAATGTTCTGCTTCATCACATCAGCGTGTAGCTCCTCCTACGCTTGAGCGAACCGGGAGCCGAAGAGAAACGAGAAAAGTGTATGGTTTGCTTTGGATCGCTTAAACGGCCCCGTACGGTTCACTTTGAGACAGTGGACACACTTTTCAAACTGTACCGATCCACTCCAAAGCCAACCGACGTAAACAAGGCTTATACGGTTATTTTATACACATCATTTAGAAAGCGGGGTGCTCAGAGTAGAGTGTTTTTAGTAGATTTATTTTTCATATTTATTTAAGAGGTCATTTAAATGCGGTATGGACGATTTTTCGGCGATTTGAGAACGCAGGCGGAAGTGCGCATGCGCACTCCCCCGTGCGGACTGATACAACACACACGTGCGTTTGTTTATTAGCGCAACGGAGCGCATCGCATCGCTCGTCTCCCGTAGATTTCTGTCCACTTCTGCGTCAGCTCGAACTGTCTTTCTCCGTCTTCATTTTGCCCCGTACACTGAGGGAACTATATTATGATAGATCCATGCGCTTAGGCACGCGGAAACGTGGGGACGAGCCTGACGCGGCTGCAGGTGAGCGGTAGGTGCGTTTTATGATTGATACGTGGCAGGACAAATGATTTATCCACGCCACGAGGAAATATGATAAAAAATTTGCTGAAAAAAATCGTCCATACCACCTTTAAGATAAAGCCGCAGTTATTTTATTACTTGGTTTACGGATTTTTAAATGAAATATATTGAACAGGCGGACGAAATATAAATATGATTTCAATTTCAAAAGATTGAGAGGGGGGGGGGGGGGGCGACGCGGCGCGCAGGTGAGTGTAACAGTTGATTTAGCGTGTTTTGCATAGGTAGAACTGACGTAGAACTCACGGCAAAACACGCTGGAGAAAATGTGGTAAACGGGTTTAAAATATATCTTTGCGATATAAAGGCGCGCAGCAGACAGGGAAACGGGCACGCACGCGCTCTCGCCGGGAACGCGCACTGGACGAAGCTGCTCCGTCACAGGCTCTTATCTTTTGACTTAATACCGCTTTTTATATTTCATTTAATGCCATTTTGCGTTGTCGGCAGTATTTTATAATTTTTTTTCAGAATAATTTATTTTATTTATATTGTAGAAATCAATAATCTAAGTGCGGCGGATCCGTAAACCAAGTAATAAAATAACCGCAGCCTTATTTCACAAATAAGTTGAAGAACATTGTAGACTATAACACATCAAATATATCACACACAAATATTTCTCCCTCTTTCGCATTTTAATCAACATCTGTTTAACTGTACACACCAGCGGGATAAGATCATTCCAGTTAAATGCCACAACTCCAGGTCTGTCCCCGCCCGTGCATGTTTGCAGGGTTTAATAAGAGCAGATAGAAGGCCAGATGGACACTTCCCTGAGAGCGGGCGCAGGATTAGAGCTCTGTCTGCATCTGGGGCTCCACATGCTTCAGCAGACTGCACCGGGACGCACAGGTGGGTCCGTGAGAGCTGGAAGAACCACAGACGGGCAGCAACAGGGGGGAAAATCTGACAAGTGAATGTGCAGGAACAGTAAATAATGTGTAACATGCAATTGATGTAAAGCTGGAGCATATATTCAACCAGGAAGACTGTATTAACGTGTCTGATTCCTTTTTTCACCTCTTAAGCCATTCTCATGATCATTTTCAGGTACGTAACCAAACTCCAGTGCATCTTTATGGCAGCAGCAGAAACATCAGTCCTCTAAACACAAAGCAGTGCCCCTCAGGATCAATCTTTGCCCCTTAATTGTTTGTTAGCGTCTTTTCCAAGGACATTATCAGATTTTTTGGGTCAGAATTTTGCAAATAGCAAACAGATTTTTGTTGAATGTGCCGATAACTGTACTGTACCGTACTGTACTGAATTTTAAGGCTAGGCAATTAAGTTATGTTCAGTTATGTCTAATCGTCAATGCTTGTTTTTAATCAAGAAGTCGACAGACAATCTTCTGTCGGTAAAAATGCAAGTATGTCTTGTTTATGTTCATTAAATCCGTACTTAAAGCCATCATTTTGTTTTAGAAAAGAAAACTTGAGATCGTTCTTATTTTCCCCACATATTCCAATGATTTTAGATCCATCCAATTGGTATTTGAAATCAAATTCAGCACAAAAAAGTGAAAGATGCGGACTACAGGCCTTCATATTTATCATGCTTACTAATCTGCAGACAAACGACACTGCCTCCTCGTGATGGACTGAACCAGCGCCAAGACCTTTGTTACACCTGACCTCATTAGAGCAGTCCATCTTGTACAGTCTGTTCCATCAGGGAGTTTCAAGCTGCGGTCCGGGCTCTAATTTGGACTCGCAATGCACCACTCCACATGTACAACCCGAAATCAGCTTTGATGACCAAACTCACTGATCTGAACCATCCCGTTCCGATGCCAAAATGTCCTAACTAAAGACGGAGGAGCTTTGCTACCTGTAGAGGAGGATTAAAACGTACAGATGGTGTTGACAAATCCAACCAACAAAGAAAGTCTCATTCAGTCTTATGCTATGACAATTAATCAAACTGTGGTGCAACTTCAAGCTAACCCTGGTTTATTCCTACAGATTTATACCTGGATGTGCTGATTTCTTATGTGCAAACAGGAAACTCATTTGGCTCAACTTTAAAATTACTGAGCACTTGACCTTTGTTTAAATCCCTCACCAGCAGTTGAGACTTATGAAAAAGGCTAATTACAAGAAATTCAATACTGCACAGGTGTGGCTCGAAATGATCTCCAGAAAGGGATGCTTGAAAATAATAAAACGTTTCAGTGGGAGATGCAATGTAGAGAAGTGATTAGCTCTGTTAGTGATCTGATTCTAGGTTTAAAAGACATGTTAAACTAAGAAGACTTTATAAAGATCAAGATTGACACTAAAAGACTAACCACATTTGCTCAAACTTCAGACCAGGACCAAAACGACATGCTTTAAGGGACACATCTTGCAATATTGACTTATTTGAGCTTTTAACCACACATTGTTTCTTCATTAAAAACATACCTGGAGTTGTATTCAGCTCCATTAACAGTGGTCTGATGAATCTGATTTATTAAGTCCTCTACTGTCTGAGCCTCTGACAACACTTCATAAATCATCATTTGTTTTGAGTTTCTTTTCCCTTTGTAATTCCCTCTGATGCCAGTGCAATCATAATGCAAATAATCTTTAAGTGAGACATTATTATAAACTTTTTAGCATACTGGTTTTCCCTCATTTTTCAAAAACAGATAATGAAACTCTGCTGCTTGCCACGTTGAAATGCTGCCAAGAAAAGGTGGAGAGAGGCAGATAATCAGTTTTGAAGTTTTAGATCAATTAAGAAAATGTGGGGGAAAAAACTTAATATAGAAATCTATATATACATCATAATATATTGTCAGATATGTTCACCATGTATACCGTCATGCTTCACTTCTATGTTATGATGAATGACATATTGCTGCTCTTTTGGCTCCCAGTGAAGGTCCCGTGCTGCTGACTGTCCGGCCCTGTGCTGCTGTCATCAGCCCAGCGTGTGGCTCTGATCCTCCACGGGACAGCTGGGCTAAATTAAAGGAATTAGGCGCTGCCGTGTGCAAGCTCCTGTGATGCAGGGTGGCATCTCGGCGGCATTATTACAATGAGAGCGATATCTGCATGGCCGTGTGTTAAAGGAATTACACATAGCATCCACAGGCTTTAAGAGAGTGTGGCACTTCTGCACACACTGGCAACTTAGAATGACATGAAACTGTGCGGCTGCATGAACAGGGACAGGGCTGGACTTAGCTTAGGCCGTATGCAGAACTAAGGGTTATCTACTTATCTACTTCACTTTCATCAACGACAACAACATTGACGTTTGTTTTCAAGTCTGGTTTGCATCTGAGCTTCTTGGCAACAAAGACTAAAAGTTAGCTTGGTTCACAGAAATTAATTTGCTCACGAAAAACAAATAACAGGCATTAATCTCAACAGGCAGCAGTGTACCATGGATTATAATACCCCTATATTGCACCTATATGACGTTATTTTCACTCTTTGTGCCACTGTGTAATTTATGGTTTGACTGTATTAAACTAAAGCTCCAGTTTTATCTAATCTATAATTCTTTTGTCAATTTTGTCAGACTTTGTGACAAATGGGGCGCTCGTCCGGGAACAATATTCTGGAAGTCGTCATCCATTATAGGAGTCTGTTTGATCGTAGATAATCAAATAAAGATATTTATGTGATAAAGAAACAGCTGAGAATAGTTTCTATGAGGGGACTGCGATTAGCTTTGTACAAGTGGAAGTATAAAACAGTGTAACTTCACTTGATACTGTCAACAGCGACTGAAGACGGGTGTCTGTCAGCTTAAATACGGGCCCTCTGCACATGACTTTACAGCATCTTCAGGAAAATGCACCACAACACTTATTGTGATGCAAATGGCCGGAGCATTGTGCTTAAACAATGCCTTAATACGTCCCCATGGATTCGATAACATCACACGACGCACAACACCGCCAAACGTCCTCCGAGGTTATTTAAAGCGATACGACATCAAATCCTGACAGTACAAGAAGTGCCCGTCCACCCTCCTTTGCGTCCCGCCTCGATAAACGCAGGTGAAGACACTTCCAGCCCCTATATGAGCCAGAATATTTACATAATTCCATGCATATTGTATTCCACATGCTTGAATGCTAAACAAATTTGCGCTAGCGGTGGGAAACATAAGTGCGGTTTAGCTTGCAGACACGTGGCGAGGTGTCCGATAACTTTGTCTTTGGTTAATCTGATGGCGTGCCAAGAGGAGGGATCGCGCCTCACTTGGCCTGACGTGATTTATGATTGAGGACATGTTAATAAAAATATCAAAGCGATCGGAGCTCTGCCGCGGGAGATACCAGTGGGCCACGTACATCATCGCAGACAGTCCCGAATGGTTGATACCACGCCCGCATCGGCGACGGATCACTACTGTATGCAGCTGCTGTTTGTTTGGGAGGGTCGCTGGGACGAACAAGGTGACATTTGCATGAAGAGTGGAACAGGGAAATGTTGAGGCCAGTAAAGAAGCATAAATTCACGTCTTATTTGAATAAAGTCTATGCATGAGATAAGTGTGAAATAAGCTTGTTTTTTTCCATCAATGGTCAAAAGTGGACAACCTCATCAAAAAAAAAAAAATGTACTGGTACTGTGACTGTAACCAAAGGTAGTGTTGATCCTTACTGCAAGCATTGTGTATCTTTTCCGTGTGAAAGGTAGACAGAGAGGTCCGCACTGCATGGCCATAACTACTTTACTCTGACCTAGGGCAGATGTGGCAACACAACATTCTAGTATTTAGTTTGAAATTGTTCTGGAGACAGGTCCTGTAGATTTAGGCTCTGAGTTCATCTACATGCTGCCTCGATGTGTTACCCACCAGATTTCTAAAGTCTGTGCTGAACAGTTTGTTAGCACCATTCACTCACATAGTTAACATGTCGCTTCAATCTGGAACATTCCCAATGTCTTTGAAAACTGCGGTCATAAAGCCTCTCCTAAAGAAGAGCAGTCTTGATGCCGCAGTACTGAGTCATTACCGGCCCATCTCTAATCTGCCATTTTGGGGCAAAGTCCTTGAAAAGGTTGTTTACCAACAGCTCACAGATTTCCTCTTAATAAACAACTAATTTGATGTTTTTCAGTCAGGTTTTAGACCTCATCACAGCACTGAGACTGCTCTTGTCAAGGTGACAAATGACATCCGCCTGAACACTGACACGGGCAAAGCCTCAGTTTTAATTCTGTTAGATCTGAGTGCTGCTTTTGACACTGTCCATCATGGGATCCTCTTACAGAGACTAGAGGACTGGGTGGGCATCACTGGCACTGCCCTGAACTGGTTAAGGTCCTATCTGGAAGACAGGAAGTACTTTGCTGAAATTGGTAGCTGTGTCTCAGACCACATGACCCTGACCTGTGGAGTGCCCCAAGGGTCAGTCCTGGGTCCCCTTCTGTTCAACCTCTACATGCTGCCGTTAGGTCAGTTGATACGCAGTGATAATGTGTCCTATCACAATTATGCAGACGACACTCAGATCTATGTTTCACTAACGGCAGGTGAATATGGACCAGTAGATTCACTCTGTCACTGCATCCAACAGATCAGTTTGTGGATGCAAAACAACTTTCTCCAGCTGAACTCAGACAAGACTGAAATAATCGTTTTTGGCCCACAGAAACAAAGAGAAAGTGTTAGCGGTCACCTCCAGAGTCTCGCTCTAAAACCTAATAATGGACTCAGACTTGAACTTTAATAGCCACGTCAAATCAATAACATCAGCAGCTTTTTACCATCTAAAAAACATTGCCAAAATCAAAAATATAGTGTCAAAACCAGATTTAGAGAGACTTATCCATGTGTTTGTCTCCAGTAGATTAGACTACTGTAACGGCCTGCTCACTGGCCTCTCCAAACGAGTTGTAAAACAGCTGCAGTACATCCAGAACGCTGCTGCTCTGGTCCTGACCAGAACCAGGAAGTATGATCACATTAGTCCTGTGCTCAGGTCTCTGCACTGGCTCCCTGTGGCTCAGAGAATAGACTTTAAAGCAGCTCTGCTTGTGTACAAGTCTCTCCATAGCCTAGCACCAAAGTACATCTTGGATATGTTAGTGCCATATGAACCATCTCGGACTCTGAGGACCTCAGGGACCGGCCTCCTGCTGGTGCCCAGAGTCAGGACAAAACATGGGGAATCTGCGTTTCAGTTTTATGCAGCTAAAATCTGGAACAGTCTTCCTGAAGATGTGAGACAGGCTTCTACTCTGACAATGTTCAAATCTAAGCTAAAAACAGTTTTGTTTAGCTGCGCATATGACAAAGGATTTTTTCTTTGCACTCTTCTCTTTTGTTTGTGATTTTATTAGTTTAGACAATCAGTTGGATTGATAATTTTTAATTTAGTTAATTTTATTGTATTTCTGTATCTGTAATTTCTTTGTGATTTTAATGCATTTTTCCTGCTGTGTGAAGCACTTTGAATTGCCTTGTGTATGAAATGTGCTCTACAAATAAACTTGCCTTGCTTTGCCTTGCCTTGCCTTGCCCACCCTCTTTGAAAGCTCTTTATAAGAACCATTTTTGTCACTACATACTACAAACTATATCAAACATGCAATATACTGCAGCTTGGTATTTCCAACCATGAACTTCGTCCTTTTACCTTACCACCATTTCAACATCTCCCAATATATATATATATATATATTTATCAACCTATATCTGTATATTCAGACCAGACACTGTGAATATGATAGACCATACGTCCTTCATGACATAAACGTCCTAAAGAAAAGTGATCCTAGAAAATGGTTTTGCGTCTGATAACCTGAACATCCTGAAGATTAATTTCCTGTAGAATGTTTGCGCCACATTTTACCTGTCACAACCGTTGATGGAAACAACTTTAATGTGCCATTTGCTGTAAGCCTGACCTGGCCCTTTTTAAAATGCTCTATATTTTCCTGGGTGAGGAATGTGCTGCACTTACTGAATAAACTGCTATTCTCATACTTAAATTGAGGCATATTTGAACCCATTACAGACCAAGAACATTCAACTAAATACAGAAAAGGAGCTGTGAATGGAAAGATACTGCAATATTGCGTTCACTTCCCACATTTTTCTTGGATTATATAGCACTCTGGACAGCGATGTGGACAGTGAAGTCATTTAATATGTAAAAAAGCCAATGTCCTTATGTAGAATTGGAAGATTTTCTCAATTCTATTACATTCTTTTGAATCTTAAAAGATTTAAAGATTTCCTATCTTGTTCAAAATCCCTGTCAGGAAAGAAGAATAAGAAAATCTCAGAATCCACTTACATTGTAAGAGTGGTAACAGAGTGTCCTGATGCTCCTGTTGTTAAAGTGTTGTACTAATGCAATTCTAGTGATGTTGTGTGAAAGTACTTTTACATTGGGATGGGCTTTTAAGAAGCTCTTGGAAGTGAATGGGAACAAACGCACAGTGAGTCGCCTCTAGACCTTGCCATCTAATTCCTGTCTCCTGATGGTTGGCTGATTGCTGTTTCTTTGTATTGTGAACAGTGGGGAAATAAAAGGCAAAGTTTATGTAGAACAACATGGTCAGAGACAGTGACAACACAGGAGTACATAAATAACTCTAAATACATTCACTACATACAAAAATCCACAGTTCAGGAGGTTGGAACCTGATTCAATTCACCTTATACCTTTTGGCAAGACACTTCATTGTAGGCGGTTCGACGCAGAAGGACTGTTTCTGTGTGTGACTTGAATATGTGCCAATCAGTGAATTTGACAATCAAATCAATTTATTTTTGTAAGGCCCAAAATCACAACAACAGTTGCCTCTGAGGGCCACAGGGAGAAATGAATCAACAATGTCTGTGGTGGCGATGAAGTCAGACAATGTCTGTGGTGGCGATGGAGTCAGACAATGTCTGTGGTGGCGATGAAGTCAGACAATGTCTGTGGTGGCGAGGGACGATGTCCCAGGGTCCTCTGTCCTTAGACTCTCCTTCTCGGCCAGGAAAAACTACAAAAAAAAACCTCTTTGGGAAAAAAGCGTAGAAACCTGGAGGAGTTCCAGTGAAGGAGAGATCCGACTCTCACAGACGGACAGACGGACACGAGGAGACTGGAGCTGGACCCACTCTTCAGGCAGATGAGGGACCGACTGAGGCGAACTGGACCCACTCTTCAGGCAGATGAGGGACCGTCGGAGTCGAGCAGGACCCACTCTTCAGGCAGATGAGGGACCGTCGGAGGCGAACTGGACCCACTCCTCAGGCAGATGAGGGACCGTGGGAGGCGAGCTGGACCCACTCTTCAGGTAGATGAGGCACCGTCGGAGGCGAGCTGGACCCACTCTTCAGGCAGATGAGGGACCGACTGAGGCGAACTGGAGCCACTCTTCAGGCAGATGAGGGACCGTCCACATGGGGCAGGGACCACTTCACCAGGAGAGGGACATCTGGGTCCACAGGTCCTCAGGAGTGAGAGAAAGAAAAAGAAGGCGGTGAACAGTTTGCAAGTGGAATTAAAAAATAAATATTGTTTGATAGCATAAGTAGTCAGAAGAAGAGGATAGTGCTCAAGCTGTCATACTTCCCCCAGCACAGTTACTCCTAGGGCAGCGTAGCTAAAGCTGTGGGTTTATGTTTCTGTTCCTAACTAGTCTGACCATAAGCGATTTCGAAGAGGAACGTTTTAAGCCTGGACTTACGGAAAGCTATTGTTTTATTTTGTTGTTGTCCAAAGATGTCAGAAATCGAGCAATGATTCCAGAAAGACTTAATGAATAAAGATGGGATGAGTCTGACGCTCTTAAGAGGTCGAAGTAACTTTGTAAAATCAGGCCTAGTATGCTATTGCTTCTATTCACTCGAATGTCATCAATATCCAACCATTTGATTTCTGGACTTGACTTAAACAACTCTGTCCTCTGCTTCCTTTGCTCCTGGTTTGGCCTCCTGCCACTATAGCCTTACCACAAGCTAACTCCTTATTTTATCAGCAAAACCCAAGCAGTGATGCACAGCCTGTTCAGTCATGTATAAACACGATGATCATTTGACACTCGGCCTCTGTTATGTCGTACCTCTAGCTCCATGACAACAAGCTAGCATTAGTGCTTGGCCTTATTGATTTCACTATCAGAGCCATAATCTGATGGAGGCAGAAAACATTCCTTCAAGACACATTTCCCGTGATGAGGCTGTGTCGACGCTGACAATCTCTGAGCTGTGGAAATGTCAAGAGAGACGTGTCCTCCTTTTGTTCAGAGCTGAATTTGCCGGCAGCTCATTTCCTCCAGGAACGCATTAACAAAGCAGTTAATTCTGTCATTAATTAAAAGGAATCACAATTCAGTGAACACTTCAAATTAATCTATTGAGATTTGCTCTCACACAATGTGCACATTCATTTTTCCCTCTTTGTCTCATCAAAGACATTGCGGCTCATGAGACGGGTGTTGTGTGTTTGTGTGTAGTTTACCTCAGTTCGTCTTGTGTAGCTCCGTTAGCAAAGCATGTCGCTAGTGCTGCTACGTTTAGCACTTTTCATACCACTGGGAGCAATCCATGCATAAATAAATAAATAAATAAAACACAAATATACACAAATTAGCCTAAAAATCATCATGTTACAAAGGTGTTAGAAGTGATAAAACTAATTAAAAATAAGGAGTGCTGTTGTAGGGACAGGCCGTTTAATTGGGATGCAACTATTCTCAGTGTAAAACTGAATCAGTGCGGCCTTCACTGTTCACTACACACGTGTAAATTTAGCTTTGCACATGGCTATAATTAATTCCCTGCATAATCCTATCTAATTGCCTGTCTTAGTGAGTGTACCTGTCAGACCACACTTAGGGAATATAAACTTCTTCATGAGTGAATGTTCAATCACAAAGCACAGCATTTAACACATCCATTGCCTTAACAAATATAAAACAAATTAATATTGGCCCAAGAGAAGCTTATTATTACAGTACACCTATTTTGAATACAGAAAAGTGACATGTACCTTTTTTATTTAGCGAGAACTGGAAATATTATCATTCTAATTGGGTCTGTTAAATCATTAAATGCCACACCAAGTTGTTCTTCCAATTAAAGACACTGGAATATACACTTTTTTTCTCCACAGTCTTCACTACATGTTTTTTTCTGTAAATATTGCTAACACAGTCTAGATAGCTTAAGGAGAGGATGCACTCAGGGATCAATTATTACCTTATTACTCAGTTAGTGGAGCACATATGAACCAAAAAGGTCTTGTGTCTTTGTTTCCTTCTGTATCCCATTGTCCATCCTCGATCGAACAAAACATTCTAAAGAACCGGTACTTGGTTTTATGTGCAAAAGTGCATAAAAAACTGACCAAGAATAAAGCCAACAACCAGACCAGTTGAGGACCACAAATCTCAAAGTCAATGTTTGCTCCATAAATCCTCCATTTTGTCTGGAAGAAGAGTGGAATTGTTTCAAAAGGCACCGAGAATGTTTGCTCTGGCCACTGTCCATGTTTCGGCGAGCTGTTTGTCTCCGTCGTCACTGCACGCAGCGGATATAAATACTCCGGCAGTATGGAGCGACTTGGAGGGTGATAAGGCGCTAATTAGCAACTGTTAGCACAAGTTATAAAAATAAACGATCCGCTCCTTGTTGTCACCCCATGCTCCTCTGCTATCCTCGTCACTTTGAGAAATGTCCTTTAATAACACAGAGACTTTTTTTTGTAGAGGTGAAAGAAACAAATAAAACAATTTCATCTTATTGGAGATGTTGGGGTATTTCCAAGTGCTGACTATGGTTATTGTTCACCATTGATCACTTCATTCAGAATTTATGCATGACTCTTTCAGAGGTCAAAAGGCATTTGTTCTGAGTCAAAGATGGTTAATATTAGAATTCATGATTTTACAGGGTTAGCAGTAGTTAGCGTGCTATGCGGTGTGATTTTTTGTTTTGTTCCTGTAGGTTACAAACAGTGAATTAAGAGTTTCTAATTCCTTTACTCAAAGCAGTATTTTACATTGACCGAACGCAGTAATCCTACATGACTGAGAGACAAGCACTCATGCCTCGCAGCATAAAGAGGGTTTGAATCCAGAGCCTCCTGGGTCTTTCTCTTCGTACTTTTTGGTGGTTTTATTCTGGGCACCGTCAACCCAAAAACATGCACAATAGGTCCAATTCCCCAGCTATGGTGGTCCTGACCTAACCTATCCAGCCAAGAATCCTCCCGATATTTGTGAATTCACAAACTCCTGAGAATCCCTCTGACTCGTCTCCGGCTGTTGTAGCCTGGCAGCTGTGGCAGACCGATTATGGACTTGTGGTTTGGGCGGAAGTCTAAACAAACATGGTGATGCCGTCAGACGCACTCTGGTCTATTTTAGAAGATTTACGGACTATTTTGTCTTTGAAAAACGTGCACATAGAAACCCTTTGTGTTTGAGGATGGGGATAAGTCTGTGCTTTTCTTTCAAATGGTTTTAACAACCACATTTGGTTTGGATTTCTCGGCTTGTTCTGCTGTTGTGGCGCTTTGACCAATCAGCTTCAAATATGTCATGATGACATTACGCCTTTTCCCATTGACTTTGGATGAGCGACACTCTAGATTGATAAATCTGCAGAACTCAATCAGAGTGATACACAATCAATGTTATGTGCACCAGGTTAGTCCTGACGGCAGCATTGCTCCTGACAGGCTGCGCCCACAGCAAGTGTTTAAGGATGGGTTAATTGCAGGGAAAAGATTCTTTCATATAGGGATTATTAAAATATATCTTAACCATAGTGTAGGCTACTTCCGAAACTAGCACTTATAATAATTTAGTTACAGGTGTTTTTATTGGTTTGCTGGTGGTGTAATTTGTGATAGGGACATTGCAGGATTGTACCATGGATGCCTCCAGCTTGCTTCTTGTTGACATCCCTTCATCTCGTCCTTATGGAAGCATAGCTAGACTTGAATGTCCACAATGAGTTAAGTGTCCTTGTCTTCGCGCGCTGAACTGATAAATAAACTACTCTTACAGTAGACATCCAGAGTCCCATACCTCTCTTAACAACTCTCGGACTTCTTCACTCTATTTCTGTATTCACTGTATTTCTATAACAACCTACTTGTCTCCATGAATATGGATATATTAATGCTATACTGTGGAACATCACAGGCAAAGCAATAGCAAGTAGGTGGCTACGTTCCATAAGTTTATGTTCATGTCCTTAGATCATAGGAGGAAGCCAGAGAACCCACAGTAACATAAGGAGAACATGACATTGTGCATGGACTGGCCAGGGAATCAAACCCCAAACCCCTCCTCAACTCCTCAAACCCCACTAAAACTAATTCATACTTGTAATCTGTTACTTCCACCTGCACCCACAATTCACACCGTACCAGAACCACTCGTTTTTTCTTTCCCCCATTCTCGTCGGGCTAGGTTTGACAAATTAAAGCCGTTAGATTAAGATCAGAACTTATCTCTCCTCTCGGAGACAGACTTTTATCGGATATATTTCTCTCGCTCCTGTCTCTCACCCTCATTCACGGGGAGATTGTTAGAGTAATTGGGATGTTATGCGACCGCAAAGGCCAGATAGGCTCTTAACCCTGTCATAGATTAACCTGGACATATGAAGGAGGTCAAGGCCCGCCATGTTAAAAGTCTCATTTAAAAAGAAAACCCAATGTATTCAGTGTAGTTTTTAAGTCGGGTGTGGGCCAGCACGCTGCCAGGCCTTATTAAAGCAGAGGGGAAACTCGTTTTTAGGGTCGCTGAGCAGTGTCTTAGCCTCCATGTACGTGGTTGGAAAATGGGTGAAGAAGGTTGCATTTCGAATGTCCTCAAAGCGTTTGGATTTGACCTTTTAAAGTTAATCACAGTCATGCTCTGATGGGCTGCTGTAAATGTAAAGAGAACCGGGGATATCCATATAATAGAGGTGCAGGATGAGAAAATTGTGTTGGCGGTATCACCAGTAATTAATTGCCTCCTGTGGCCTATATTTCAAATCCAACCTTCATTTCAATTTACAGTGAAATAAAAGAAGAGCTAAGAGTAAAAACGCTCATCTCAAAAGGTATGTGTTTTTTAACATTTTCATAAAAGAAGGAAGAATAAAGCAGCTTGTTTTGGATATATATGACTGAGAAGGTCTTGAGTTAGGTTCCTGGACCACATGCAGGCTTTCTGTTTGCTAAACATAGGCGTAAACCCATTGCCTAATTGTACTTCCTGGTTGGTCATGAGCAGAAGATGTGACACAGGTAGGGGTCATTCCACAACTGTTACCTAGCAAACATACTGTAAACATAAATTACACAACAGCTATTATTTGACAATGAATATCACCTGATAACACCTTTATTTCCTTTGAATGATTGTTTAAACTGTCAGAAAATTGTGTCAGTTTCGTGTAAATTGTCAGTGTTTCCAATGTCACGTTGCATATTGATGACATCACAGAGGGATTAAGAACACATCTTTAAAAAATGCTTCTTGATTAAAAAGCTCGAACATATAATTGACGATTAGAAATGACTGAATATCGATAAATTATAAATTGCACTGCTAACTTCTGACTCAGCAGTCGTGCCCATCCCAGAAAATGACACATTTGAAAGATCAAGAATGCCATGTTTTGACACCATTTGCCTTCTACCCAACCAACATAACAACCAGAAATGAGACACAACAGAGAAAAGCCAAATTACAGCGCCCCCTGCTGTTACTACACAGTAAATCCTTTTATCTTTGACTCATTATCAAAGCAATATGAAACGACACACTCTCTCCATAATCAGCCACCAGTTTATCAGGCCACACAATTATCTCCCAACCCCTGTATATAATCTGCTTCGAGATAATTAAAAAAGCTCTCAATCTGTATCCGAAAATCAAATAAACAATCACAACAGGAAAGATATGTGACCCAATATATAACTACTGCTACTGCCGCCACTGTATTTCCAGTTATTAATAATATCTAAGGCAAGAATCGCAGCCTGGAGCACCGTGATTAGAGGCGGCAGATTTATCATTCTTCAAAGCGCCAACAACATATGAAAACCACCTGAAATAAATGAGTGCGACTCACTATGGGCAGCTGCAGCAGAAGGTTGGGATGTTTTGGGTGTTTTACAGTGCTTTGTTTGAAAGGTCAATGCACAAGCGCGTTGATATCTAGACATTTCTTTGTAGCGCTAATTGTGTCTGCATTCTTGACCACTTTGTCAGCAGCTTGCTTGTTTACAACCATCAAGTTAACAAGGACAAGAAATAACGAAGGCCGCTAGAAAACACATTTTTTTTCTTTTCTCTCCTCCCTTCATTTTAATGGTGGTTTAAGACTGGAAGGGCTTGAAAAATGTAACTAAAGATTTGTCCAAATGGCAGGGCTAGCTGTTGGGCATGTTGACGTGTCTTTTGATATAGGACATAACTAGCTTCAAGCCGCGTCTCGCTAGCAACTCAGCGATGTTGTGCTTGCCAAAATGTCTACCTTTAATTTCAAATTCTCTCATAGTCTCCTACACAGACCGACATCAAACGCAGTGGTCATTAGTGTATTGTAATGTTTGTCCAAAAACCCGGCACCAGTTGGACCCTCTCTAAGGATTTTGTCATATTCATCAATGGTGCGCATAATCGGATAGGACGGTATTTACATGTCGGATCAAAAATGCCAGAGGAGAGAGCATTAATTATTGAAAAACTGACAGAACCAAAAGCATTTTTTTTTTTTTTTCATTTCTGCCTCAGTGCCGGAGTTTGTTGTCTGACTGAAAAGCCACTCTCAGGGCAGTAAACATAATTATCTCAATTTAAAAGACAGCACATTTGGCTTTTGAACGGCCGACACAAAAGGAGCAGAGCGTTTTGACAGAGTAATAAAATAAAGGTTTTGGGAGTGTGTGTGTATAACAATAGGCAGTAACAAGCTTCACACTGTGGAGGGGGCTTCATCTACCTATAGTGTATATGTGTCGTGTGGCTTGTTGTGATTGGAGGATAAGAACTGATTTAAGATAGCGGTTTGTTTATGACTCTCACAACCAAGCAAGGTGAGGTGCGTTCAACACATGAAATATGCATATTCACACATGAAAATTGGAACTAAATCTGAAGCATGACCTAGGCTAGGTCAGGGCTAAGCTAGGACTAGAACAAGACCAAACGTTTTGCAGAGATAGACTTTCAATAGGATGCTAGAATTTGGTCTTGGGCTAGGGTGGCTTTATGAGAGATTCACTGTCTATAATTTATGTTCCACAAATCTGCCCTTACTCTTATGGCTTAAAGTTCTAACAACAGTCACATTTTGGGTCAAATACTGACAAGATGTTGAACTGTTTGTCAGTTTTTGTTTCATTTGGATGAGCCCAGTAATTACATTGATATGAACCATAAACCAGGTCAACAAATCTGCAATATGACAGTTAAATAGCAAAGTGGACCATAGATTTAATCCCAGAGGATGGTGCAGTTCTACATTGAGTCTCTCTTCACCTCTATTGCAGCGCACGCCAAACACGAGCAGCTTGGTGAGTCTGGGCCGGAGCTGCAGTACTTCACAGTGGACACTAATCAAACTCGCTTCAGGAAAGAAGGATGTGCCCTAGAAAGGTTATTTATACATACCCAATACACCTTTACATTTGAATGAGACAACAAATGAACAATCTTAGTAACACTTTAGTTTGGGAGGTACAATTTCCTCAAGAGAACTATATAAAATAAACAAAGTCACCAACCTGTTTAAGAACTACATATGAATAGCCCATGAAGCCATTGCGCATAAACGCCAGCAGCACTGCTTTATACATACACTCCCGTATCAGCAGCCTTTTTGCTCCATACTTAAGCCTCTACATAACACAAAGTGCATCGTATTGATCAGTGTCACCGAGCGCCACTTGAGCCGACTTAATTATAGAAAATACAGCGGCGTACTAACAAAGAGATGATCCTGCTAGCTTTTGCCCGTGTACCATTATATATAGATGCTTATTATCAGCCTGTCGACAGCCTCCATTAGGATAAAAGCCACGACCGGACATTAAACATCCACTTGAGCCCGTTGGACATTATGAGACATTATGTTTCTATCAGACATTTGCACGTAATTACCTGAACCAGGCTTCAGCACGGCAGAGTGCAGTTTGTCATTTGCCGTCAGTGGCTTTGCAGCTTGCTCCTGTGCTGAAGTTCTCCTCCTTCACAGACAAACTTTTGGGTTTAGCTGCTGTAATTAATAAAATGTTATGCACTTTCCCTCTGGGGGTCATTAAAATTTCATCTTGATCTTATCTTCTTAATCATAATCTGTTTGAATATGGGCTAACCTGCTTTGGCACTGATGCAGTAACCTGTGCCTCCAGATTCTGCGCCGTGTGAACATTCATCTATTAGAAAATCTATAGTTAACTTAACGTGTTTCCATTTGAATGTTTTAAGATGTTAAAGGAGACATGTTATGCTTTTTTCCCCTGGTACTTGGTATTGAACTATAACATAAGTAGATCTTGCTTTTGTTCGTTGTGAACCGCCATTGGAACAGGTTCAATATCTTCCTGTTCAAAACTGCAGAACATAATATTGTAACCAGCAACCGATTTTTATTTACATGTTATATTTTCGTAGTCTTTTTTTGTCCAGTAATCACAACTAGGTACAGGGATGTGGGCGGGGATAGTGGGTAGGTGAAAACTGGATTATTGAATGAATCAATGATGAGAAAACATGGTTAAAAGCTCATTAAAGGTTGTTTACATAAAATGTCCCCTTTAAAGGAAACAATGGTATGTTAATATTTGAGTAATGTTGCCACATGTGGAAAGTGGTAAACTGGTTATTATTTTATGCAAATGAAATGGCAAGTGAGTCATCTGTGAGATGGATGACCCAACTTTCAGTGTTATATTCTTTTTTTTCAAACACAAACCAAAATTAGAGATACATTAATGTTATTTGACCAGGTGTCGGCAGAAGCCAAGGCTTATTATGCCTACCCTATTTCACTTGATATATAATTGAAACCCTTTTGAGCAATACTTAACTCCAGAGGTTATGTAATTCATTACAGATTGTTACATTGTTTGTAATTATGTTACACATTATTTTGAGACTTTTTAAATTCATTACCAATAAAGGTGGCAATATGGTGACTGAAGGCTTCTATATAGAACATTTACAATTAAAATCTAGTTTTTGACATTTTAATGTAATATTGCTAATGTAATTTTGCTAAAGATATATAAAGATTATATGTGTTTTAGAGTCTGTGTCAAGATAATGAATGTTTATCAAAATATGAGGATGATTAATCAGTTACAGTAATTGTTGCAGTCGTAGTCAGGCCACATATTTTGTCGCACCCTTTAACAAAACGGCGTAAATTTGAATTTTGATTTCAGCTTAGCCTATAAACTTTAAATTTGTGTGGAGTAAATGACACAAACAAAATAACCTTTATTGGTGAGCCCCCCGTGCCTGGCTCCCCCTCCTCCCCTCCTCAGTGTCACCCTGAGCGTGCCAGTGCAGTGATGGGGGTGTAATGGGGCTGGCACTGCAGCCTGCACAGCCTGTGGACCCTTCCCCATCCTGGCACCGCTCCTGGCATCGCTCATCTTTGACTTATAAGCGGTCTTATTGAAAAAGAAAGTTGCAACTAGCTGGTTTTGCCTTTATAGATGGGACTGGGGGCCGTTGGCATAAATAGATCTACATGTTCATTGCGTATATTAAGAGAGACACAGCTAAAGAGGTTTCATTACAATTGTAAATTCGTGCCTCTGGGCTCTTGGCCCCGCTCTAGATTACACGAGGTCTGCGCTCACGGACAGCGCCTGGCATCTGATGGAGGGTCCAGTGCAGCTAATTAATTTCATTAGAAAGTGAAGTCATCTTGTGCAGGAATTAATATTTGGAGCGTCATGTTGCTAATTTATTTCCCGATTTAATGAGCTGAGCGAAGAAATGTTGCTTGGGCAAGAGGACTTTTTAATTATCGGCTTGGATAAATTTGAAAATGTTGATGCCTAAGGGTTGAGTTAATTAAAAGCTGCATTATTTTAACTTTAATTAGCTCCCATCTTTGTTTTTCCACACCATATGGCCATGTCCTGTAGTCAAATTTAGTTAATTAAGCTAATTAAGCTAATCATTTTAATTACTCAAGACAATGTGATTGGATAGAGGATGACTACAAGTTTATAGCCAAGTGCATGTTTTTCATTAAGTTGAAGGGACAGAGCTATTTCTGATTGCAGTTGGCAAGCATAGCCGAGTGGTTTGAGAATGTGACAGCGCTGAGATATTAAGGCTGAAGTCTAATTGCATTCCTTGATAATAAAAAAAACTGTCATGGGAGGGTCTTTGAGAGGAGAAATGGTTTACTTCGTCTTGGAGCTTTTCACCAGTTTGGCTGCTGGATGACGCGCGCTCCATCATATGAACTAATGTGTGTGTTTACAGTGTTTAAAGAGGCAATATGCAATATTTTTTATGTGTAAGAGTAACGGTGCTAATGATGTGGTTTTGCATGGCGTCATCCTGTGTCGGTTTGTGTTCTTTGGTTACAAGCTCTGTGCAATTGTAAGGCAAAGGTAGTCAAAAGACAAAAAAAACGATTCACTCTCAAACGTTCACTAGCATAAAGTTATACATGTGTTTTTATGTGATTAAAACATGAAATAATGAAAGAAACAATATTGCTGCGTTTGACAATTTACCAACATAAAGTTTATCCTGGGACTAGCACACCATTTTTTTTGTTCCCTGTTTGAAAAGTTTGTCCTTCCTAACGCCCGAAAATTCATACAAATTCACGCGTCAAGAGAGATCACTCCCGTTCTCCGCTCTCTCCATTGGCTCCCCATCAAGAAGCGCATAAACTTTAAAATACTCCTCCTCACCTTCAAAGCTCTTCACCACCTTGCCCCCCCCTACCTGTCTGACCTCCTCATCCCCCACCGCCCCTCCCGAGCTCTCCGATCCTCCTCCTCTCTCACCCTGACTGCACCAACATCCCGACTCAAAACTTTTGGCGACAGAGCGTTCTCCCGAACAGCACCCCGACTCTGGAACTCCCTCCCCCAACCTGTCCGCCACTCTCCCTCACTCACAACATTCAAATCCCGCCTAAAAACATACCTCTTCACCCAAGCCTATGACCTCCCCTACCCCTAGCCTCCTCTACCCCATTGCCTACACTTCTACCCCCTGTTACATCCCCATCTTTTTCTCTCTACTTCTTCTGTCTTGTTCATTTTATCTGTATATTAATGTGTTCTGTACGTGTTGTCCCCCCTGTCTGTAAATACCCCCCCCCCTTTTTATATATGTTCAGCGTCTTTGGGTCACTGAAAAGCGCTATATAAATAAAAGTTATTATTATTATTATTATTATTATTTTTGGAGATTCTGAGTTCCACACCCGCAGCAAACACATGTATTTTGTTTCATCCCCACGACATACACTCATCCAAAGGTATATAAACACAGACTGCCATAAATGCAGGACAATCTACACGTTTTATGGGTGAAATGAGCTTCTATATGAATAATACCCTTGAGCAGAATCTAAACTTTATGGCGCTTATTATTACTTGAAAATTGTGTGAATTCTCAGCGCTGGACGCGCAGATGAGATGAGGTTCAAATCGAGGTTCTTTTGTGGATATACCATTATACCTCTTCTGACTCTAAAAGGGTAAGTCGCACATGTTTCGTGTTCGTTTATTATTCTATATGAATGGAATTCATCTGCTGTGTGTGAATGGTATATGAAACTACATGTGCCGCTCGCTTCATTCGCACTGCGCCACTTTGGCGGCACGTTAACGCGCCTCTACTTAGTGTTAACATAAACACTTGTGTGGTTGTGTTCAAGGCATTTTTGAACTTTCAGAATCATAAGATTAGATTCAGTTGGATTGTCATTATTCACAATCTTATGGTGATATGTTCAACAAAAACAATGAATAATAATAGAATAAAAGCATATAAACTGATCAAATTAAAATCAAGCAATAATTTTTGTTAGAATGTGATTTACGATTACATAGCCTTGTTTTTGCCCCTTTTCCAGCCTTCGTGAATTATAACATGTACATGTATGTTATGTTATACAAAGAGCCAACACATGGTGCTAGACCTGCATCTGTTGACTTATTCAGCTTAAATCTGAGCTTTACTTTATTGGTCTGACCTGAAGTATGAAGGCAAATGTATGTTAAATGTTGACTGCAGTGTGATACCAGAGGTCCCTGGTTGGGTTGTGTGGAGGGAATGTACAATCCATGGGTAAAAATTGACCATCTGGAAAGAGCCACTTATTCATTAATTTTCTACCGCTTGTTCCCGTTAGAGGTCGCAGGGGACTGAAGCCTATCCCAGTGACTTTGGGCCTTAGGCGGGGGACACCCTGGACAGGGGCCAGCTCGTCGCAGGGTTAACACAGAGAGACATAAACACACACACACACACATTCACTCTCGTTCAATTTAGATTTGCCAATTTTGCCTAACACATGCATGTCTTTGGACGGTGGGAGGAGCCGGGGAACCCGGAGAGAACTCACGGTAACACGGGGAGAACATGCAGACTCCAGACCAGAGAGATCATGTGATGTTGGTCTGGCCCGGGAATCGAACCCACGATCTCCTTCTTGGGAGGTCACATAGCGACTAATAATAAACAAATATGTTTAAAGAATGAAAGAAAAAAAGGAAAAGAAAAAAGAAAGTAGTGTGCTAAAAACAAGCTCTGCTGTGCACTTCTTACACTGATTCTTGGAAGCGATTGGAGTTCTGAAAGGATCTGATAAAAGTCCTGTGAAGATAAAAAGACAAGGAACATTACAGAGAATGACTTGTGTGATGTGAACACAAACAGGGAGAGGTTTAGAGTTCTGAAGAGGAAGCTGGAGTTAAGAATGAAACAAAACACAACTCCAGGTATGTTTGTGATGAGGAGAACATGATTGAAAGCACTTAAATGAAATCACACATATCATGGTTTGAGATGTGATTAATACAGTTAAAATAAGTATTTTAACTGACCACTGTTATGGAACAACCAGTGTATATACTGCCCCTGCTGGCTACAGTTAGATTAGATTGTGTGTCAGAATCACAAATAGGCCGTTAGCCTGACAGCAGCTGCTCTGATGAGTGCAGGGGCGGCGTGTGGGACATTCAAACACATGTGATGTCTTTAATGAGGGGCCGAGAACTCTCCAGGGTAAATTATATCCACATACATGTGGGCAGGGGCTTATGGTTCAGGCAAATAGCATTCACAAGTATGTTGTTTCAGGAAAAGATGTAGACCTGGTCGTCTATTTTGGATTGAGCATCGCGGGGCAATTTGCATGTTAATAGTTTGTATAAATAATAAAACAGCTTGGTTCCATTCTGTACCATTGCAGATATTTGACACTTTTCTCTGTACACAATGACCTCCAAAGGGTAAGAAGATTACCAAACTGTTCCGTACAAATTTACATTGTCTTGGTGGAGGCACATCTTCATAACCTTCATAACCTTCATAACCTGCATAACCTTCATAACCTTCATAACCTTCATAACCTGCATAACCTGCATAACCTTCATAACCTTCATAACCTTCATAACCTTCATAACCTTCATAACCTGCATAACCTTCATAACCTTCATAACCTTCATAACCTTCATAACCTGCATAACCTGCATAACCTTCATAACCTTCATAACCTTCATAACCTTCATAACCTGCATAACCTTCATAACCTTCATAACCTTCATAACCTTCATAACCTGCATAACCTTCATAACCTTCATAACCTTCATAACCTGCATAACCTTCATAACCTTCATAACCTTCATAACCTGCATAACCTTCATAACCTTCATAACCTTCATAACCTTCATAACCTTCATAACCTGCATAACCTTCATAACCTGCATAACCTGCATAACCTTCATAACCTTCATAACCTTCATAACCTTCATAACCTTCATAACCTTCATAACCTGCATAACCTTCATAACCTTCATAACCTTCATAACCTTCATAACCTGCATAACCTTCATAACCTGCATAACCTTCATAACCTTCATAACCTTCATAACCTGCATAACCTTCATAACCTGCATAACCTGCATAACCTTCATAACCTGCATAACCTGCATAACCTTCATAACCTTCATAACCTTCATAACCTGCATAACCTTCATAACCTGCATAACCTTCATAACCTTCATAACCTTCATAACCTTCATAACCTTCATAACCTTCATAACCTTCATAACCTGCATAACTTGCATAACCTGCATAACCTTCATAACCTTCATAACCTTCATAACCTGCATAACCTTCATAACCTTCATAACCTTCATAACCTTCATAACCTGCATAACCTTCATTACCTTGCATCCGGGATTGTTCTTGTAGTTTTTACTGCTCTGCTCAAACCCCACTCCTTTTATCGAGGCTTGGGAGTAGCACAAACAGTATCAGTCTACATTTATCCCCCTTCGTAGTCGGATGTGAGGTAGTGTCACTGTTATTACACCAAGATTGTCTGTAGAAGCCACTGAAAACCAATATGTTGTGTCATGGAGCTCTACTCAAATTGAATTATGATTGATATAATACGCCTGTGCTCCCTTTTGTGACCCCACAGTGTGTTGAGCTCTGACACTGCGCGTCACGTTAGCCGCTAGCATCTGCGCTCCAGTCTGGGCACAATCTGGGCCTCGTGCACAGAAGCCAGCCCTATAGCCGACAGATGCACCAGCTAAAACCCAATAATACTGGGAGAGACATCATGTCCGTGGTTTCCATCATTGTTAAAAGATTTTGGTACCCCCACTTAGGTAATTTGTTTCCCTGTTTAATCCTATTGCCCACTATTAAATTAAACCAACTGGTCAGTTCAGTTTGGAGCCTATAAATAAACTGGTTGCTATGTGCATGAGCAGTGTGTGGGACGTCTCATCTGATTAGAAGGGAAGCACTTAATAATTTCAGCTGAAAAGGTGCCCTTCAGTGGGCGACCTCAGCAGACCATAGCACACATATGGCTGGGACGGCTGCTGTAATATTACTAATGTCGGCTCCTAATGTATTTTTACAATCCGCAGCCAGGACCACTCTCTGCAAATTGTTTCAGGCTAATGTTGGACGTAAAGTGAGGCAGCGAAATGCTAACTGTTTACAATGGTCAGAGGGAAGACAGGTTATTCACACTCAGTAATGTCTATAATGTTAGATGAGGGGTTCTTCCCACCCTTTGAAGGTTGTGGCGTAGTTCATGTGATCCTGCATATTTAGATGGTGACCCTCTCAAGAGCTCAAAATGCTCCATTCCACCAGCTGATGTCATGGTGTGGTGAGCTCCGTCTGTCTAGTCCATACACCTTCATTGAATTTATGATAATCTCTGCGCATCAAACTGGGTATCATGTCCTCTCTTGGCAACAATAAGCTTATGTTTATGCCTGAATTGGGGCTGAGTTTCTTTTACTTCTTTGGCATGGTGTTGTAAAACCAGTGGTGGGCAGTAACGAAATGCAAAAGTACTGCAATTAAATACATTTGTCTTACCGTACTTTTACTATCATTTGTGAATGGGGGGGCGGGGCTGTAGTTTCTAGGCCACAACATTTCTGAATTGGACTTTTTTGAATGCACGCTCATGGTGACAATATGGCAAGGTCTTTGAGAAAACAACAATAATTATAAAGATGAATGAATGAATAAATTGTTGACCAAAAAAACAGTTGATTCATTGTCCAGACGTCTACATTACCACTCTATTTGGGCTCTTAATAGTTCTAAAAATATGTACTGAAGGGTACTTCATTACTTCTACTGAGGTACATTTATGAAATACTTTTGTGTTTACTGAAGTATTTTTTTCATCCTGTATACCCTCATCCATATAGTTTCTTCCACCACTGTACACTATAAAACATGAATTTCCCATAAGCCTACAGGACTTTAATGTAATGTTACCAACATTACTCATGTAGAAGTATGAAATATTTAGCCAGTTATCAGTTACCAGTATCAGCCAACTGCATCTGCTGAGATATAGCGTATATGTAAACCTTGTTTGTTTGTAAAAGACCTTCCAAGGAGGGAAAGTGTTAAAACATGTACTGAAAGCACACATGACAGAAATGGTGTTAGAACTCCATATATTGGCATCAGAGTGGACTAATAAAATATACACAAACCTAGCCGGCCCGACATGCCACGCAGTTGTAGTGAATGTGATTTGACTGCAAAAATGCTTAGAATGAGTTTGGTTATGACTTAAAACAGTGAGAGATCTCAGAGCTTCCCCAAACTAGGAAACTATAAAGTGTTGAAATAAATCTAGAGTGTTTTCTAAGGTTCAAGCATGAATGAAGCTAAAAACAACTACAGATATGTTTTTGAGGAGGGAATAATGTAACTCTGAAAAAGGGCAATTTTGCATATTGTGTGTACTTCAAAGCTTATGAAATGTCTTCTCACATCAATCTAGTTAGACATTATATCTTATCAAATCTAGTCAAATGAAGGCATTCCTACAACAACTCTTAGAACGTAACTCCTCCTCCCGTTTGCAGACAGCCTGGTTCAGTCAGTCTGGGCTGTGTCTGTCGCAGCCAGTGGGAGGAGCCTCTGTTCTCCTGCCGCCGCGCCCCACCTCCGAGTGCACAGAGGAGAGTTAGTCACGCGTCGCCCGCAGCCATCAGCCTCTTCAGTGATGTTCCTGTGGCCACCTGCACACTGCCAGGGCTCCTGTCTCCAGAGCAGCTGCCCACTTCACAACACTCTCATTAAAGGACCAACAATACTGCGTGATGGAGCGTCAACCTATTTTTACCCCATATCTGGACAGGTATTATATAATAGACTTGTTATTAAAGGTGCAGTGTGACCAGTGAGGCTCGGCTGGGCTGGTTATGAGGCCCATTTTTTATGATCAGTGGATTGTGACACACTTTATATAGAAGCAAAGGGGTTTTTTTCTATGTCATTGTAACCTTAACTTTCCAAGCTTGTTGAGATCACATTTGCCAACTAGCATAACACAACAGTAGTGAATATAGACGCAGATGGACATTAGAATTATATTTGACATCAGTGCAAAACACCTTTGGGAAATATTGCCCTAAATGTTAAGTATTTGGACCAAAACCTGACCAAGACTGCTCTAAGAGGAGAGCAAATAATACAACTAACTTATAAAGGTAGGGTAAGGTATTAAGTAATGTCATAAACATTACTTATGTATGTAGTGCTGAAATATTCTGAATTACAAAAACATAGACCCAATTTTGATGTTTCCATTTGGTGTTCTGGATCTCAAGACAATTATCCAATCAGAACTCAGAGTTATGAGTTCACATGAGTCTCTCATTTGCGTTGCCAGTTTCAAAGCTGAAATTCAGTGCGTTTAAACCTCTGTTTTGTCCTTTCTCGGATCTGAATGGTCACTTACTAAAGCCCAGCTCCTGCACCAATCATCAAGTAGTTGGTTAGTTTCTGGAGACAGAGCCGTGGTATGTCCACAAACTGAGAAGGAGAAACACTTGGATGTGTCACTGGCAACACAGGTTTAATTGTGATTGTAGTTCTTTTTTATACCAGTAGGTGTGCATACCTTTAACTTTAATAATGATTAAAGTTGTCTGTCCATTCCCACTTAAGCTGTTACACTATTGTATAAACATTACGATTTCCCGCAGTGAGATTTTGATAAATATGTCAAAATCTGCCAAGAATAGTTTTGCGAAATGTAAAACTGGGCTCCACAAAGTCAACAAAATTTGATCTCTATAAAAACCTCGGCTCAGGTTCAAATGAGTTACAGCTAGTCATTAACTGTTTCTGCCGGCCGAAATAGTGATTTAACTTTGATGTCAAGCACATTAACATCATCCTCTGTTTTAAAAAGTAGAATTTGAGTCAGTGCTGTGCTGTGTAGTAAATTGTATTTGTTTTGTTTCTCTAACACTTTGCAATATTTGGAACCAGATCCGAACGCAAATCTAAATTAGGGTTTAACTAACTCAAATCAGACTAAATCAGGTCTTAAATTAAACTAATCCTTCGATACAGTTCTAAATGATTGTTAACAAAAAAAAGCAAAAATAGATTTGTCTCTAAATAAAGAAATGTCGGCGTAGCACTAGCCCCACAGCTTGAGAAACACTCATTATATGTCCATCAACATTTTAACTTCATCCCTTGGAAATGTTTTTGTTCAATGTGCTGGAAATATAATTTGACCCAAAAAAAAGTGCAAATGAAAGTCAAAAATATTTTCCGGTAGTAGTTTTGCCAAGTCGTACCTACAAAAGCCAAACTCGTGTTTAATGACAGCCACTGTGGAGTCGTTAATGATCATTTGGACACTGAAATTTGATGGCTGAGCAAAACTGTGCTTCACAAAGTCGACATAATTTGACCACTACAAAGCCTGGGCTCCACAACACAGGCCCAAATGAGCCACAGCCAGTCATTAAATGTTTTCACCAGCCAAAACAGTGCTTCTGCTTCCAGAGCAAGCACTGACATCCATGCTTTTAAAAAGTAGAATTTTAGCTTAATTTGATGGCTCTTATCTAATCATCTTAAAAATGAGATTACTCTTTGGCCCGTGTTTGGCGCGGCGTCCAATCAGCTCGCGCGCAGCCAAGGAACGCTCTGTGAGAGGCGGCTTAATAGATTTAGATGAAAGGCGGAGGCATCTGCTCCAAAGGCCACCTCCCCACGCCCCGTCGCCGTCTGCCCCGCCACACGCCACACACTAATTAGGGCCATGCATTTATTTATGACTGCGCTCGTTAAACAGGGAGAGAGATGGTGGCCGCTCTGAAAACACATTAGTCCCGGAGGAAAGTGCCTGTGAAGTCGCTGTCCTCGGGCGCTGCCAGGTCACGGATGGGAAGTCTTTTTTTCTGACACATGAAGAGAGAGTCCGCAGAGAGAGGGAGCAGGACGCGGGCCAGAGGTGTCGCAGTCAAGTGAATGAAAGAGCGCTCTGATAAATAAGGATAGCATCAGGGCTATCAGACGCATCGTCCTTAACTGGGTCTTATTGAATCATGGGTTTCAGGGTGTTGATGTCCTGTGGCGGCTGGCATGCTTCAACTCTTTTTCATGTATTTGTTTTAGGTTTATTGAGTGCTCCTTTGCTCCTTGTCTTATTAGTAGAATTTGCATCCAGACCAGAACTGCACAATCCCAAAAAGATCCTCTGCCTTTGCACTGTCGGCCTTTTCGTTTTTATCTATCAGACACTGGGACAAACTTTCAAACAGTCTGAAAATCAACTGTATTTGTAATTTTATATATTTGTATGAACGTACATATTACTAATGTGTACACCTGCTCAGGGACTGCAGTTAGAAAGTAGCTGTGGCTAAATCTGGTTCAGACCACCTTTACTTTTGCAAGATGAATGCATTTATACGTGGTCCCTGACAAATAAAGACTAAACTAAGCCTACTGTTGTTGTGTCCTTGAGCAGTACATTTGAACCATCAAAGTTTGGGTTACGAGTGAGTGAGTGAATAAGATAAGATATTCCTTTATTGACATTGAATGCAATGCACAGAAACTTTGAGTTTATTAGTGTTATTATGTTTTTATTCTGTACCACTTTACAATAACTACGCCTTAATAAAGCATGAACAAAGACTTAGGTCATAATGAACACATGGTTTATTAAGAAAAAATCAGGCTTAGTAAATACTAGAAGGTTAGAGTATAAATGAAGTAGTTACAAAGCCTGAATCATTCTTAATAAACTATTTCTTAATTCTTCAAGTCTTTGTTCGTGCTTTATTAAGACTAATAAAAGTGTAGTTATTATACAGTGTTACCGTCAAATCTATTAAGAGCATTACATTTATTTTGTCATTGACCTTTTTATTTGTTTATTTTTTGCCATAGAACCTTCCTGGTTGATTAAGGCTTTTGATTGATTTTTATGACAAATGGTTATTTTAAGCATGATGAATATTTGACGATGACATTATAATACTTTTACATACATTGTTCTGGTGATATAATTTTCTCTTCTGTAGTTTTTAGCCATAAACTTTTATTTGTTATTTCTTGTTTACATTTGTACGTGTTTATCCTCTACTTTGGCTGCAGTACACTCTGTTTTAAATGCGCTATAAGCCACATAAATTAACCATGGCCAGTTTTCTTTCACCATCATTTAACCTACTGTTATCGCTTTGCCTTTTTTTGTGTGCCTAAATTATATCTTTCCAACTCAATAGCCTCACTAGCCTTTGTTTTACACTTCCGCCATGTTTGTCCCAGATTCACACTCCCACAGGCCCACGTGTTGCCCAGGGGCCGAGTGTTGGACACTCATGTCTCTGGGCTGTATTTGGTGCTGCTTGGGCTGGTCCTTTAATTGCATGCATAGGTCAGTGACTGCGGGACGAGCGGAAATAACACTATGGGCCATTCCACTTTGCATTTGTGTCTCCCGGAGGTTTACAGATGATGTTGTTCTTTACATCCATAATGTGCACTGTTTAACAAGAGCTGACAGCTGCAGCAGGAGAAACAGGACTCCGGGCGACCACTGCACTGTATCAATAATTAGAGATAGCTTCACATTAGCTCATTCAGTTTTGTGGCGTTGGGTCTTTCTTAGTTGTAAGCTTTGTATGTTCTACTTTTATAACTTTATAATTTCATCAGTTTAGTGCTATGTATGTTTCTGTGATGTTTTTTTTTTTTTTTTTTAATCTACGTAAAATACAAAATAAGACACTTCTAAAGCAATTTTCTCTACTGTTGTATTCCGGTCTTTGTCTTAATGTGAATGTCCACTCTAGTCCCCAACTCATCATCTACTATAATATATATATAGTATAGCCTTGCACTTTTAAAATTTATAGTGCTATCAATCAAATCCGACTAACACACTTGTATTTACGGACTGATCATACAACTTTTAGTCAGGATGGATCTCACACTAACAGACTGAATTATTCATCTTTTTGCCGGAGATGGGAAATCATATTGATCTTTTAACAGCTAAAGCTAAGGTAAGAAGCTAAAACATGTGTGAGTGGTTTATTAAGATACACTGGTCAACAGTGCATTCAAAAAGCTCCTCCATCTGCTTTCATTCGTTCATGTTGTGCACAGTTAAAAGGGGCTGGACACGCTCTTTGTTTTTCTCATGTAATAAAAGAAATACAGAGAAGCAGCTTTTAGGGGGAAATGAGACCGCAGTGCGCTGTTTGTATGTAATTAAAGAGCGTTTGATTCACTGAGACGCAGCAAGTTTGCTGTTAGCATGCTAATGTTTGTTAGCATTCCTGTAAAATGGCGTGTGCTCATTGGTGCATGTCGCCAAAAAAATCTCTGCATTGCTTCCTGGTTGTGGAGCTAGCTCTGGGCCTTTCCCCATGATGCTTTGCACGCACATTGACAGCAGATTTCCATGCACTGTTCACCATGAAGCCAAAAATGTGGTGAAAGAATGAAATTCCTTCTATTTTAATTTTAGACAGCACTGTCGGTAATTTTACAGGCTGAACACTTTGGATATCTGGGCCGTGAGGCTGCAGTACAACGGAATGGCCACTACTCAATTTGGATCGCAGGCAGAGTGGGCGGGCCTTATCCAGTTAATATAATACATCCACGTGATAAACTCTGCTCTAGGGTTGTGCACATCCATCCGAAATATCAATACCAAAATTAGGATTGGTATTGCATGGATACTTGATTTTTCAGATCTCGTTCCTGCTCAATGATGTTGTAACAGTTCACATAGGGCTCCTCCTGCTCAGGGAGTCGCTCCATTGTTGACTTTTCACAGTCTACTTTTCTCTCGTTCTCCACTTAAGTGAACAGAGTTCCCGCTCGACCGGAAGTGTGATTACAGCGGAAGTCCCGCGGCAAAAAGAGGCAAAAGTGGGCGGTGCTTAGAATGAAATGAATAACCCAAAGAGCGTTCAAGTAAAAGGTGAGTGTGCCTGAGTGTGCAGAGTGCAGCCTGTGGTGAGAGAAGAGAGCAGGGACAGAAGTCTGCTCTGAGAGAGTTAAGCAAGTGTATTTAGTTGTAGAAGAAGTATACACAATTTAAAGTAATTTAGTGCATACATCAACAGTATTTTATGTTAAAATAAAGTAACTGGTATCATGATCGATATCAATATGGCACTACTGGCTCCCAGTTCTGTTTTTCCAATTATTAAGATGGTTGGAATCAGTCACAGTTCTGCTCAGAGTCTGGTGATGATTTATGGACTTAAAAACAGGGCAGAAGATCTCAGAGCCACTTCAGAGGTAAAATGAAATCACACATCGGGGGAATTCAGAATGGAGTGTTTTTGACACTTGGAGGGAAAAGGACTTTCTAAACAGTATTTTTCAAACTAGTGTGAATTACAAAATACAACTCTGGGTAAGTTTTTGATGATGAAAAAAACTTTTGCATTACATGTGTCCTTTTAAAGAGAACAAAAGGTGTTTTGACCAGTCCTAGTGACCATCGCTATAAACTCATTTTCTCTGTGCTTTGTGGGAAATTTTGAAAGTACAACTTTTCCCTCACTGTCCATTCAGATAGCACTACGCAATGGCATGGCCTCTATAGTCCTGTGTAGAGAATGATGTGGGACATTTGGACACAGCCTTTCTTTTATGTCTTTGCATGTTTCTTTTGCATACTTTATTAGTTGCCAAGCAAACTTCATATTTTTTTTTTTTTAGATTTCCATATTCCACTTCCCCTGGATCCACAGACCCACCATATAATCCAATCAGACAGCCACAATGGAACGCCGCCCGTCTCCAGGCTACAGTGTCATAATTAGTGGACAGTGCTAACATGGAAAGGCCCTGTACTCCTCCCTCTCACATCACACTGGTATTTAAGCAAATCAAAGGCAGTGGATCTCCCTCGGGTGCACAGAATCTCCCCAGAGCTTTGTGTGTTTAGTGAACAGGCCAATGTTTCTCAAAGTGTGGTTTGGGTCCTGAGGTGGTAAATGGACACAGTTATATAGTTCATTTATGTTTACATCAAGCAACTATTCACACACATTCATCAGTGGCAAGACAAATTCTTCTTAAAAAAAGTGGTGCCATTATTCAACCCTAAGGTCGGGATTGTTGAAAATACTAAAAGCCATAATATTAATACGGCAAGTGTGAAGACCCAATCTCAAATATTGATAGGGTTTAACATTTGTGGATCAAAAGTTTGAACATTTCTTTCAAAAGCAGTAAATCTGAAGTCCTTGTCCTGCGCATTCATTCAATACTGACTCGCAACATTCAGACAGAATTAGAGGGTTTAAGAGTTATTGCAGAGTCAAATTTTATTTCAAACAGTTTCTCTGTTATTGCTGTGTCTGTGCTGGGCTTAGCTAGCTTGTTTGAAAACTGTAGGGGTGATAAAGGACCCTTCAACTCCACCCCAACCCCACAAAAATGTATTTCTTCAGAACACGCACTCAAATACATCTTATTTAAAGGTGCCATAACATGCTTTTTTCACATTTCGTAGTCTATCCTAAGTGTATAATTGATAATAATAAGTGTTGTGCAACACCCATAACATAATAGCCCCACCGCCCCTCAGTTTGGAGATTGGAGGAAAGGAGATAGTCTGTAATATAGCTAAACACTGCGGGAATCAATCAAAAAAACACTCTGGGTACATATATGAAGCACAAATAGCAATGTAAGAAGGTTAAAAGCTCTGAAAAGTCGATTTTGCATGTTATGGGACCTTTAAGGATAGAAAGATTAATTTACATTTAGCAAGGAAACGGCAATCTATACAAATAAAGTGAGGGAAAAAAGCTATTTACCTTGAGTGTGATGAGAGTAGATTATAATTTGACATAACTGTTTTTTGTTCACCACAATTTATTTTCACCAAAAGGTCCTATTGACCTATCATTTTGCATGGTTGTAACGAGGGCTGTCCTCAATATATCGATATCGTGATGGACTTCTTGGCAATACGTGTATCGATACAGATATGTGTATCTTGACAACATAAAGTCATTTTGGGGGGGATCTACACTTCTGAACCTCCAGACTCCTGAATCTGAGGAGCTGAAAATGTGACTTAATCATGGGACAGTTGTATTCTTATATTGAGGACAGTGTGAACATGGAATTTCAATGCATTTTTAGTAAACTTTTAACACCTATTTTAAGGAATATCCATGAATCAGGACGTGTTGAAACCCTTTTTAAGTGCGGCCTACTTTTGTCCTCACAGTCCTTTTAGCTCATCAGGAAAGGCCTACTTTTCAATCTGTACTTGGAACTTTACAACTTCAGGGTTCTTTTGACTGCGTCGGGACTGTATCTCTAGTAACTGAAAGTGCAAAATCACCTCATGAAATGGCCAGGGTGAATACCAAACAACAATTACAATTATAATTTTAACTACTTTCATTTTCATTGTCTTACTTGTTTCCCATTAACTATAAATCCCTTAAATGACCCGCAAATGGAGGGGCTAATGTTTGGAAGTGCTCACACTCGGACAAGATGGCAGTCATATTTTCCCATCATCCCTCTGTGTTTACCCGTCTCAGTGGAGGAGAGGAGTATGGGATAATAAGCAGGTTGTGTTTGAGATGGCGCTGAAGCAGAAGGGCGAAAATCAATGCGCCGTGCTCCGTTTAGGACGCCTGATAAACACGAGCATTTGGTGACCTTTTGGTGTTCTTACCAGGATTTAACCCCCTGCTCAGCGCTGCTCAGCGCTGCTCAGCGCTGCTCCGCCGGCAGCAGCAGGGAGGTCTCTCCAACTCAGACGGGACTTCAGCTCACGCACGCTCCCAAATATCAGACACAGAGGGCGCGGGGGTCATGTGACACACCTGTACTTTCTAAATATGTGACTTGTTTTGAGCGTTGGTTTCAATTGTGGACTTTTATATTGTTACAACTTGCATTAAGAAGCATTTGTATCAGAAAAATGTAACTCAACAGAGCTTTCTGCTTTGACCCAAACTGGACCAAACTCAACGGAGCTCCACAGTGAACGCCTGCCGCTCGGTTTTCCATTAATTGTCCCTATCATTCTATTTTAAATGTGTTTCTGAAACTGTATACTGTAAACCACCATGTTATTAAAACATTTAGCAAAACCTTTAAGATTTATAAATGCTTCTTGGAATGAAAACAACTGTGTTATGGACATTAGTTACCACATAGTTGCTCCGTCATGCTTTTAAACTCTTAATATTTGCATTTTTGTACAACTCTATGGGACAATTGAAATGATGAATTTACTTCCGGAACCATTGCAGTTTGACATGGACAGGACTGTTGAGCTCCATTGGGGAGAGTGTAAATAAAAGTCAGTTTATTAATCGTACAGCAAAAAATGTTTTTGGATGTAAATGACATGGCTTAACTCAAAGTCTGACTGGGATAGTTTTGGGACTGTGCGGAGGAATCTTCCTTTCTTAAACAGACCTGGGCTGTGTAGATGTCTGTGTGCAGAGGAGAGTGCAGGGTGAGGGAGGGGCTTTTCGGGTGGGCTGGTGGGGGGTGCAGGGAATGGGGTCTGAGTGGGACTCGGTGTAAGATGCTTTCAACAGCAGTGAGCGCTCTGCACTCTGGTGAGAGGAAGCACACAGTGTTTAGAGTACTCAGCCACTTAATGCATTATTATTGTTAGTGCATTCTTGAGGAGAATGGGGGAAAATGGAACAAGGAATGCTTTTCAGGAGTCAGTGAGGGAAAGAGAGTGTGAGGGAGGGAGGGAGGGAGGCCGTGTTAACTGTGTCATCTCTCTGTATTTACGCTCATATTTCAATAACGCACCATAAAAGCCTCAGAGCCCACATGTTTTCCATTTTCTCAGAGGAAATAAACATTTATATCAATCAGAAAAGGAATCTCATTACTCATCTCTTTATTGTTTCAGCAAAAATAAAAATGCATTAACAGTTTATTTTGAAGTCAACAATTTATAAAATTATAGAAACATTAATAAGATATCTATTTGTTATTGTCAGTCAATTCTTATGAGAAAAGGCAGTTGTTTGGAGAGTTAACGGCCCCCATGCTGCAGGAGCACAGCACTGTGCAGGTGCTGAGTTTCCATATTACCAGTGCATTTGCTCTGTGAAGGACGTCTCCTGTAAACTGAGCTGCTTTTGATCAGAACTCAAGCCTTTTAACAGTAAAAAGCACAGCTTCACCAGTGCTCCTTGGCCCGCAGTTCACAGCATTCATAATGGACGGGCTAGAGTTACCTGCTACTTCAGGCCCAACACGACTGCCAATTATGGCCTTACCAATATTTGCATGTCCCTCTCAGTGTTACTGAACACCGAGCTCGCTAAGAGCCGGGCCAGGGCACTATTTTAAGGTGTTTGCTGATGCCACGCAGGGCTGAGAGCAGACAATTATCAGGCCGTTTCACACCATTACAGTGTTTTAGAGCGGCTTCACGTTTCGCTGGACGCTCCACGCGGCTTTAGTTTAGATACCATTTAGATAAAGAGGTCACCTAATACGCTCTCCTCCAGATACCTGCACTCTGCTCGTCCACTAAGGCTGTTTTGTATTTCAAAACCTGCACTTTTAATATAGTCTCCTCTTTAGAGTCTGACCTTCTCAAGGCCTCTCAAACCAGCTTGTTTTTGCACCATGTTTATTTGTACTTCATACGTTCATACTTCCACACAGCATCGCAAAGTCGACAGATAAACTACCTCCAACCACAAGTCTAATTAGTTTCAGAGGATTCTTTACAATGGTGAGATTAAATGACTCCGTGTTTTAGCCCATGTACTAATCTCTCCCTGCTCTGGTGACAATCTGGTCTGTTTTTTTGTTTTTTAATACAAAAACAAGAAACGCATAAAACCCACTTTATGACTCCAACATCCATCCCAGCCTCACTAACGAATAGATGTTACACGGGTTAACCAGGAACAGCACCCTGTTTACTGCGGCTAATCATGGCTGCATCATTATATTTCAGGCGAGAGTATAATCAGAAGAAAACTGGCAGTGACGAGCATGCATCCCATTCCCAAGTTTGTGTTGAATGTAATAAATGGTTTATGAGCTCGGAGGAACAAAGGAACAGGCAAACCCCCACAGACCTAATCAATGTAATTAGGGATGTGATGAGAGGCTTGATGTTAGCAGGTTCTGGCAAAATCAGATCAGGCCCGGCCAAGAAACAGTGCACCGTGTAGGCTAATGAAGCAACAATTAGTGTATCAAGAAAGCTTTGTTCGAGATGTGCAAGTCTAAGGCGCGGAATCAAAATGAACATTGTTGTATTGGAGCTTTGAGCAGGGAAGAAAGTTGTAGGAATTGTACAAAGTATTTAATTTGCTAACAAAGTGCAATCTCTGCATGTCAGTGTCTAGTGTAAGATAATGAGGAGCCCAGGTTTGCTAACTCCATCCTTGTCCAAAAAGAGAATAAAAAGATTGTATTTTATTTTGTCTCCACTTCTCCCTTGTTTCGATATGTGTGTTTGTACTGCTATTAGAACGTAATGTAGCCCAGTGGTGGAAAGTAATGAAGAACAAAAGGATTAAAGTACAATTTGTAGGTATCTGTTCTTTACTTTTCATTTTCATTTTACAGTGGATACTTTCACTTTGAGAGCAAGTATCTGTACTTTTTTTCTTTTCTAACCTGCTGAAAGGGTTGTTGGTATTTATTTTGAAGCACGCTCATAGTGAGATTCTGTCTTAACATAATAAGCTTCAGTTCGGGCCTTGAGCAAACAAAAAATATACTCTAAAATTAAGAAATACGTTTAGTTGCTTCTAATGACCAAAAACACCACAATTCTTTACCAATATCTCTACTTTTGACACTTTAATAGTTGTGAAATATGTTTTTATTCTAAAAGTACATTCAATGTACTGAAAAGACAAAAAGCAGCTTAGTAATAGAATCTAATCCATTGATTTCCTGTTTAAAACTGCAGACCTGATAAGCCCCGCCTCCTCGTGGTGACATTTCACTGTAACAAGCAGCAGATTGTCATTTACATGTTTGTGTTTTGGAAAAGTGGCAACGTGACATTTTAGAATCCTACAAGTATCATTCGGGGTCTGAATTTTTCAAATAATCACAACTAAGCACAAGGATGTGGGCAGAGATAGGGGGTAGGTGAAAATAGGTATTTTCTGAGCACTTGAGCAGGACAATATCATGATTATTCAAATCCATCAAAATACAGCTTTGAGTAAACTAATGATGACAAAAGACGTTTGGAAAAAGCTTAAAAGCTCATTAAATTTGATTCAGCAAAATATGTCCCTTTAAATAATAAATGTAATATGCAAATTTTGCTTTGACTTGAGTATTTTTTGTCCCATGTATCTGTACTTTTACTTAAGTAACACAATGGAGTATTCTCCTGCCATGGTGTAATCCCTCAATAATCCAGGCATGTTCCATCATCACAAAAGGTTTGAAAAAGTTGTTAATTTTAGATTTTTGCTTCCACACAGTTGAAAGTGCCAACAATTTGAAAGTGTAAGGTCTTTGTTCAGTTGACAAATGTTTTCAAACTTTTTCTATAGCATTGCTATAAAGGCCAAGTAATTATTGATTAACATTGGATTATCAAATCTGCCGTCTTTGGGTGCATTCACGCCTCACAAACACACCATGAAAACGTATAGACTTATATACATCCTATATAAAGGAACTATACTTTGGCCTGTGCTCACTAAACAATGACCAAAGCAAATCTGGATTGGTTCAAACGTGCACCCTAATGGTCTATTTTAATCTTTTAAACCTTGGATCATTAACTTTGACCCTTACGCAAGATTACTCAAACGTGAAACAAAACCGCTCAAAACGATACAGCTCAAAAAACTCTAGTTTGCATTATATAAGATAACCCCTAACTAACCCCTCTCCTCTTAATGTTTCTCTGCTCTGAAATACTCCTCTGATCCAAACACAAGATAGTGACATCAGTTTAAGAAAGTAAAATTTGTAGAGAAGTTCTATTTTAAATCTTCCCCAAATGTTAAAGACAATTAGCAAAGGTGATGTGCTGAAAACGCTCAAATCCACTGGCTTAATTGATTTTAGCCACCGACAGATGGCATAATGTGACATTTCCCTGCGTACTGCCTGTGCTATTTTGACATTAGCAATTAGCCATCCTTGAGTACTTGAGTTTCAGCCGCAGAGAATGGCCCCCCCCTCGTTGCCAAGATGATGCCAGCAGGAGGTTTGTTGTTGGTTTAAAATAGGCCTGGATTTGGCTGGTTCTAGAAAATGCCACGTTGGTATTTTCATATTTTTTTTTTTTAATTTGACGTTCAGGGTTTCATGTTGATTGTTTTTTTTTATTTGCGTTGTTACAAGAAAACCTACTCCATAAAGAGTAATAAAAAGTAACTATATTGCTAATCTGAAAAGGTATTTTGTTGGATGAGAACCACAAGGAAGCAACTGCAAGTGATTGACAGATCATTTTATCCAATCCAAGAGACATTTTGGATGATAATAATGTGGAAACAAACTGTTTCTTTTTCACTTTTCAACATTAGTGTGAGAGAAGGGACTTTATATCCGTGAGGCCTCACTGACATGAAGTAATGATACATTCTTAAGTATGAGATGCCAGAGCAGAAATATGAGCAAAGGGGTAAAGATCCTTCTAGTCTCACACGTGAGTGACACCAGAGCCTTGTTGGGAAACATGACCTCGTGCAAGTGTTTTGTGTAGATCGTTACCATTAGTATTTAGCACTAAAATCAGCATACATGCTAACAAACTCCTAATAAAAAAATTATGATGCTTATGTTTGTTTCACCACAAGTGACCTTTAGAAACCAGAGGCTGAAGTTACATATTAATAGTTATTACTCGCTGGCAAATGTGATGAACATATAAAAATGACAAAATGAATGTTTTTTATTTTCATTCAAATGTACCAGACTGTGTGCACAGCACGTCTAAACACATCACTGCGAGGGTCTATAACACCACATGTAATGGACAATATGTATATAGATTTACATGTATATAGAGATGTATAGATACATATAGATACAGGTAGATATTTGTATCGATACTTGGCCTGCTCAAAGTAGTATCTAGTTTTCGTATTTAAGAAATGCATGAAAACATTGTGGACATAATATGCATATGGAAGGCTTTTCTGATTAGGACTATGTTTGGTGGAATATTACCTGTGGTGTAAATATTATCATCATTTTACATCAGTCAAGTGTCAATTTGAGGGTAAAAAACTTGTAACAAAAAAAAAAATACTGAAAGCAATACTAGAAAACTTCTATCAATGTCATCCACACATTAATTATTATATATTTCATTGGTCTCTGTGCGCTTTAGACAAGTTTTGGCCCTTGTTTACAATATGGTTGCATGGTAACAGTTATGGATTCACCTCACATCTGCCGCCTTGTCTAACCAGGAAGTAGCATTTAAACAAAAAAACACAGCAAAAAGATTTTTTGTAGTTGTTGTTGCAAAATCTTAAATACAGCTTTGTTTTAGAGACATGTCTAACCTGTCATATGCACTTCAAAGTTATAAGCTATATTTGTCAAAATATTTGCACAATATTGTACTTTAACTTAAATAATTACTGATCAAAGCTTATTTTTTCCGTTTGTATTGCTACAGACTAAATAACTTTCTATTTTTACTCCCAATTAACACATAAACAATCGGAATTTGTCCGAATAATCTACATCTAGTTGACCAATTTTTGTCAGGAATCTGCCCAGCCACACAAACTCACTAATCACACCAGGACAAGCAAATCTGGAGCTAAACTAATTACAAATAATACAAGTTGACGAATCATAAGTAATCCAGTTGCTTGCCTTTGTGGTGTCCCTGGTGAGATCGCAGAAGGAGCCGTGATTTCCCCGAGGTGGACGTGCCATTTACGAGTGCTTTGTTGTTGTGGGCGAGATCCATTAGCCCTCACTGGAAGACTTATCTCATCAAAACAACTTCAGATGTATGTTTTTTAGGGGAAAGAGTGTGTGTGTGTGTGTGTGTGTGTGTGTGTGTGTGTGTGTGCGCGCCTTTCAGTGGGGGGTTTGCATTGTCTCCTCCTGTTTTTTTTTGTTTTGTTTTTTTTGCTCCACATTGTAGTAGATTCAAGTCTGTTTTTAAAGTTATTTATCATGTTTTTGTTGTTTTCCTGTATTTCATGTACTGTGCTTTGAAACACTGTAATTTCTCCATTGTGGAACAAATAAAGCTTCTTTTAACTTCTCAGACATTTTCAGCAACATAGTAGTCACTCCACGTGTATTTCCTCAGTTCACCACTAGGGTTGGGTGAGGCGTCCAGGTACAACAAAAAGAAAAAAGATTAGGACAGAATATTGGTGCTGAAAAAACATAAATCTTTTGACTCCAGGGTTTTAAATGACTCAAATAAACATTCTAATGAGGAATGGTAGAAGTACGGTTCAAGTAACAGTTTTGGTAGTGAAACTGACAGAAAGTGAGTGTATGCGATTGCCGTGGTGTTATGGGTTACAATTCCTTGATGTTTTGCTGAATGTCTATATCCTCTTTCTCCCCATTTCATGTTACAAATGTCCTTTCATGAAACTCAGAAAATATCACTAGAACATCCACTTTATCCACATTAAAGCATTTTCATTGAGGGACCTGTAGCAGAGGACCATAAACTAAAGCCCTAAACATTTTTAATTTTTTTTATCTCAGAACCTTAAAGGGGACGTATTACGCAAAATCAACTTTAATGAGCTTTTGAACTTGTTACAACAGCGTTTCATCATAAGTAGTTTATTCAAAGTTGTATTTTGATTGCTTCCTGCATGTTGAGGCTCAAGTGCTCAGGAAATTTCTGTTTTCATCTACCCCCTATCCCCGCCCACATCCCTGTACTTAGTTGTGATTATTTGAAAGAAAAATGAGGCTCTGAGTGATGCATGTATTTGGTTGTAAAATGTCACATAACCACATTCAGAAAATAATAACATACCGGTAAATGACAATTACTTCTTGCTTTTGCAACTTACAATGAATAAAATGTAAAAAGATGATTTACGTATGTTTTAGTTCAAGTTTCTGAAGAAAGACCAACAAACATAATATGTCTCCTTTAATTCCGGTACGTTTGTCTCCCTCCAGATACATATATATACAAACGTTAATGGTAAATGATTTGAAAAATGTACCAGGGAGCTTTAGGATCAAGAAATATTTGTCTGAGGGCTGCATTTAGCCCCGTGTAACTTTTCTGTGTGATTTGAGATATCATTGGGCAGGGTGCGCTTGAAGCAGAAATCTTTTTTTGCTTTAGTTAGTTGTTATACCAATGATTGAATACACCTCTGTAAATGTCTGTTTGATTATAAGATACTATCAATGGACATGTCAGCGTGCATTGCTAGCCATTTTGCCCAACCAGACATATCTGTGAGATTGTGTGCGGCGGATTGTAAACAGCTTATAGAAACCAAGAGGATTTCATAATGGAACAGGCCTAATGTAATGTAGCTGGAAATAGTGTCGTTATCACATGGATTAGCAAAGCAAAACTCAACCCAAAATGTCGCCTTTGGAATGAGAATGCAGATCAGGTGAAATGAACGCTGCTCGTCAACCCAAACGCCTTAAATCAAATGGTTAAGCTAAGTGAGGTTTTTACAGTCATGGAAGCATTAGCGCTCCCTGCTCTTTCCGTGATATTTACATAGCGATTCCCCCAGATTCCTGTTCTAAGTGGTCCGCGGAGTCTCCAGCCAAAGCTCCAGTTTAAATGTGCCGTGAAAAAAGCGCCATTATCCCCTCGTCATATTTTATGGTAAATATTGTTTTTGCATTTGCAGAAAAGCATATTTATCATTGATCTGCTTTGGATTAAATGCGGCTCTGCTCTTAACTGCTCCAGTGCGTTTTGTTGATGTTTCAGACTTGCAGGAATTATGAACATACTTTTAGGTCTCATAAGGACAAAGTCTAGAGTAATGTTTGGGAGTTGTCTGGAACTTTTTTGACTTAACATGTTAAGCTTGAGTATTAAATACTTAACAGAAAAAAATCGGGATTTGATTTTTTTGGTCAAAACCGTGCAGCGCTACTTTGTTCCACTTAAGTGAAAGCAGTGCAGTCGAAATGTATTGTAAGCGCTAAACTAGTCTGATAAATCTTAGACTTACTGCTTGCATAACATCTTATGGCACTGTCTCTTTGATGACCTTTGGATAACATGAACTAAAGCCAAATTTACAATTTTATTTTATAATTTTAGTGTTGTTTAGAATTCTCCAGTGTTGAGCGTTGTTCGGGACTTTTCAGTGTTGAGCGTGGTTCGGGACTCTTCAGTGTTGAGCGTTGTTTGGGACTCTTCAGTGTTGAGCGTTGTTTGGGACTCTTCAGTGTTGAGCGTTGTTCGGGACTTTTCAGTGTTGAGCGTTGTTCGGGACTCTTCAGTGTTGAGAGTTGTTTGGGACTCTTCAGTGTTGAGCGATGTTCGGGACTCTTCAGTGTTGAGCGATGTTTGGGACTCTTCAGTGTTGAGCGTTGTTCGGGACTCTTCAGTGTTGAGCGTTGTTCGGGACTCTCCAGTGTTGAGCGTTGTTCGGGACTCTTCAGTGTTGAGCGTTGTTCGGGACTCTTCAGTGTTGAGCGTGGTTCGGGACTCTCCAGTGTTGAGCGATGTTTGAGACTCTTCAGTGTTGAGCGTGGTTCGGGACTCTTCAGTGTTGAGCGATGTTCGGGACTCTTCAGTGTTGAGCGTGGTTCGGGACTCTTCAGTGTTGAGCGATGTTCGGGACGCTCCAGTGTTGAGCGATGTTCAGGACTTTTCAGTGTTGAGCGTTGTTCGGGACTCTTTGGTGTTGAGAGTTGTTTGGGACTCTTCAGTGTTGAGCGATGTTCGGGACTCTTCAGTGTTGAGCGATGTTTGGGACTCTTCAGTGTTGAGCGTTGTTTGGGACTCTTCAGTGTTGAGCGTTGTTCGGGACTCTTCAGTGTTGAGCGTTGTTCGGGACACTTCAGTGTTGAGCGTGGTTCGGGACTCTCCAGTGTTGAGCGATGTTTGAGACTCTTCAGTGTTGAGCGTGGTTCGGGACTCTTCAGTGTTGAGCGATGTTCGGGACTCTCCAGTGTTGAGCGTGGTTCGGGACTCTTCAGTGTTGAGCGTTATTCGGGACTCTTCAGTGTTGAGCGTTGTTCGGGACTCTCCAGTGTTGAGCGATGTTCGGGACTCTCCAGTGTTGAGTGTGGTTCGTGACTCTCCAGTGTTGAGCGTGGTTCGGGACTCTCTAGTGTTGAGCGATGTTCGGGACTCTCCAGTGTTGAGCGATGTTCGGGACTCTTCAGTGTTGAGCGATGTTCGGGACTCTTCAGTGTTGAGCGTGTTGAGGGACTCTCCAGTGTTGAGCGGTGTTCTGGACTCTTCACTGTAGAGCGTGTTTCGGGACTCTCCAGTGTTGAACGATGTTCGGGACTCTTCAGTGTTGAGCGATGTTCGGGACTCTTTAGTGTTGAGCGTGTTGAGGGACTGTCCAGTGTTGAGCGATGTTCGGGGCTCTCCAGTGTTGAGCTATGTTCGGGACACTCCAGTCTTGAGCGATGTTCGGGACTCTTCAGTGTTGAGCGATGTTTGGGACACTTCAGTGTTGAGCGTTATTCGGGACACTTCAGTGTTGAGCGTTGTTCGGGACTCTCCAGTGTTGAGTGTGGTACGTGACTCTCCAGTGTTGAGCGATGTTCGGGACTCTTGTTGAGCGTGTTGAGGGACTGTCCAGTGTTGAGTGATGTTCGTGGCTCTCCAGTGTTGAGCGATGTTCGGGACTCTCCAGTCTTGAGCGATGTTCGGGACTCTTCAGTGTTGAGCAATGTTCGTGACTCTCCAGTGTTGAGCGTGTTGAGGGACTCTCCAGTGTTGAGCGATGTTCGGGACTCTTCAGTGTTGAGCGATGTTCGGGACTCTTCAGTGTTGAGCGTTGTTCGGGACTCTCCAGTGTTGAGCGATGTTCGGGACTCTCCAGTGTTGAGTGTGGTTCGTGACTCTCCAGTGTTGAGCGTGTTGAGGGACTCTCCAGTGTTGAGCGATGTTCGGGACTCTTCACTGTTGAGCGTGTTTCGGGACTCTCCAGTGTTGAGCGATGTTCGGGACTCTTCACTGTTGAGCAATGTTCGGGACTCTCCAGTGTTGAGCGATGTTCAGGACACTTCAGTGTTGAGCGATGTTCGGGACTCTTCAGTGTTGAGCGTGTTGAGGGACTCTCCAGTGTTGAGCGTCGTTCGGGACTCTTCACTGTTGAGCGATGTTCGGGACTCTTTAGTGTTGAGCGTGTTGAGGGACTGTCCAGTGTTGAGCGATGTTCGGGGCTCTCCAGTATTGAGCTATGTTCGGGACACTCCAGTCTTGAGCGATGTTCGGGACTCTTCAGTGTTGAGCGATGTTTGGGACACTTCAGTGTTGAGCGTTATTCGGGACACTTCAGTGTTGAGCGTTGTTCGGGACTCTCCAGTGTTGAGTGTGGTACGTGACTCTCCAGTGTTGAGCGATGTTCGGGACTCTTGTTGAGCGTGTTGAGGGACTGTCCAGTGTTGAGTGATGTTCGTGGCTCTCCAGTGTTGAGCGATGTTCGGGACTCTCCAGTCTTGAGCGATGTTCGGGACTCTTCAGTGTTGAGCAGTGTTCGTGACTCTCCAGTGTTGAGCGTGTTGAGGGACTCTCCAGTGTTGAGCGATGTTCGGGACTCTTCAGTGTTGAGCGATGTTCGGGACTCTTCAGTGTTGAGCGTTGTTCGGGACTCTCCAGTGTTGAGCGATGTTCGGGACTCTCCAGTGTTGAGTGTGGTTCGTGACTCTCCAGTGTTGAGCGTGTTGAGGGACTCTCCAGTGTTGAGCGATGTTCGGGACTCTTCACTGTTGAGCGTGTTTCGGGACTCTCCAGTGTTGAGCGATGTTCGGGACTCTTCACTGTTGAGCAATGTTCGGGACTCTCCAGTGTTGAGCGATGTTCAGGACACTTCAGTGTTGAGCGATGTTCGGGACTCTTCAGTGTTGAGCGTGTTGAGGGACTCTCCAGTGTTGAGCGTCGTTCGGGACTCTTCACTGTTGAGTGTGTTTCGGGACTCTCCAATGTTGAGCGATGTTCGGGACTCTCCAGTCTTGAGCGATGTTCGGGACTCTCCAGTGTTGAGCGATGTTCGGGACTCTTCAGTGTTGAGCGATGTTCGGGACTCTTTAGTGTTGAGCGTGTTGAGGGACTGTCCAGTGTTGAGCGATGTTCGTGGCTCTCCAGTGTTGAGCGATGTTCGGGACTCTCCAGTCTTGAGCGATGTTCGGGACTCTTCAGTGTTGAGCAATGTTCGGGACTCTCCAGTGTTGAGCGTGGTTCGGGACTCTTCAGTGTTGAGCGATGTTCGGGACTCTTTAGTGTTGAGCGTGTTGAGGGACTGTCCAGTGTTGAGCGATGTTCGTGGCTCTCCAGTGTTGAGCGATGTTCGGGACTCTCCAGTCTTGAGCGATGTTCGGGGCTCTCCAGTGTTGAGCGATGTTCGGGACTCTCCAGTCTTGAGCGATGTTCGGGACTCTTCAGTGTTGAGCGATGTTTGGGACACTTCAGTGTTGAGCGTTATTCGGTACTCTTCAGTGTTGAGCGTTGTTCGGGACTCTCCAGTGTTGAGCGATGTTCGGGACTCTCCAGTGTTGAGTGTGGTACGTGACTCTCCAGTGTTGAGCGTGGTTCTGGACTCTCCAGTGTTGAGCGTGGTTTGGAACTCTCTAGTGTTGAGCGATGTTCGGGACTCTCCAGTGTTGAGCGATGTTCGGGACTCTTCCGTGTTGAGCGATGTTCGGGACTCTTCAGTGTTGAGCGTGTTGAGGGACTCTCCAGTGTTGAGCGTGGTTCTGGACTCTCCAGTGTTGAGCGTGGTTTGGAACTCTCTAGTGTTGAGCGATGTTCGGGACTCTCCAGTGTTGAGCGATGTTCGGGACTCTTCCGTGTTGAGCGATGTTCGGGACTCTTCAGTGTTGAGCGTGTTGAGGGACTCTCCAGTGTTGAGCGATGTTCGGGACTCTTCACTGTCGAGCGTGTTTCAGGACTCTCCAGTGTTGAGCGATGTTCGGGACTCACCAGTGTTGAGCGATGTTCGGGACACTTCAGTGTTGAGCGATGTTCGGGACTCTTCACTGTTTAGTGTGTTTCGGGACTCTCCAGTGTTGAGCGTTGTTCGGGACTCTCCAGTGTTGAGCGATGTTCTGGACTCTCCAGTCTTGAGCGATGTTCGGGACTCTTCACTGTTGAGCGATGTTCGGGACTCTTCACTGTTGAGCATGTTTCGGGACTCTCCAGTGTTGAGCGTGGTTCGGGACTCTTCACTGTTGAGTGTGGTTCGGGACTCTTCACTGTTGAGCGAGGTTCGGGACTCTTCACTGTTGAGCGTGGTTCGGGACTCTCCAGTGTTGAGCGTGTTTCCGGACTCTCCAGTGTTGAGCGATGTTCGGGACTCTCCAGTGTTGAGCGATGTTCGGGACTCTCCAGTGTTGAGCGATGTTCAGGACTCTTCAGTGTTGAGCGATGTCCGGGACTCTTCAGTGTTGAGCGTGTTGAGCGACTCTCCAGTCTTGAGCGATGTTCGGGACTCTCCAGTCTTGAGCGATGTTCGGGACTCTCCAGTGTTGAGCTATGTTTGGGACTCTTCAGTGTTAAGCGATGTTCGGGACTCTTCATTGTTGAGTGTGTTGAGGGACTCTCCAGTGTTGAGCGATGTTCGGGGCTCTCCAGTGTTGAGCGATGTTCGGGACTCTCCAGTGTTGAGCGATGTTCGGGACTCTCCAGTCTTGAGCGATGTCCGGGACTCTTCAGTGTTGAGCGTGGTTCGGGACTCTTCACTGTTGAGCGTGGTTCGGGACTCTCCAGTGTTGAGCGTGTTTCGGGACTCTCTAGTGTTGAGCGATGTTCGGGACTCTCCAGTGTTGAGCGATATTCGGGACTCTTCACTGTTGAGCGTGTTTCGGGACTCTCCAGTGTTGAGCGATGTTTGGGACTCTCCAGTCTTGAGCGATGTTCGGGACTCTCCAGTCTTGAGCGATGTTCGGGACTCTCCAGTGTTGAGCCATGTTTGGGACTCTTCAGTGTTGAGCGATGTTCGGGACTCTCCAGTGTTGAGCGATGTTCGGGACTCTTCACTGTTGAGCGTGTTTCGGGACTCTCCAGTGTTTAGCGATCTTCGGGACTCTTCACTGTTGAGCGTGGTTCGGGACTCTTCAGTGTTGAGCGTGGTTCGGGACTCTCCAGTGTTGAGCGTGTTTCGGGACTCTCCAGTGTTGAGCGATATTCGGGACTCTCCAGTGTTGAGCGTGTTTCGGGACTCTCCAGTGTTGAGCGTGGTTCGGGACTCTTCACTGTTGAGCGTGGTTCGGGACTCTCCAGTGTTGAGCGTGGTTCGGGACTCTCCAGTGTTGAGCGTGGTTCGGGACTCTTCACTGTTGAGCGTTGTTCGGGACTCTTCACTGTTGAGCGTGGTTCGGGACTCTCCAGTGTTGAGCGTGTTTCGGGACTCTCCAGTGTTGAGCGATGTTCGGGACTCTCCAGTGTTGAGCGATGTTCAGGACTCCTCAGTGTTGAGCGATGTCCGGGACTCTTCAGTGTTGAGCGTGTTGAGCGACTCTCCAGTCTTGAGCGATGTTCGGGACTCTCCAGTCTTGAGCGATGTTCGGGACTCTCCAGTGTTGAGCTATGTTTGGGACTCTTCAGTGTTAAGCGATGTTCGGGACTCTTCATTGTTGAGTGTGTTGAGGGACTCTCCAGTGTTGAGCGATGTTCGGGGCTCTCCAGTGTTGAGCGATGTTCGGGACTCTCCAGTGTTGAGCGATGTTCGGGACTCTCCAGTCTTGAGCGATGTCCGGGACTCTTCAGTGTTGAGCGTGGTTCGGGACTCTTCACTGTTGAGCGATGTTCGGGACTCTTCACTGTTGAGCGTGGTTCGGGACTCTTCACTGTTGAGCGTGGTTCGGGACTCTTCACTGTTGAGCGTGGTTCGGGACTCTCCAGTGTTGAGCGTGTTTCGGGACTCTCTAGTGTTGAGCGATGTTCGGGACTCTCCAGTGTTGAGCGATATTCGGGACTCTTCACTGTTGAGCGTGTTTCGGGACTCTCCAGTGTTGAGCGATGTTCGGGACTCTCCAGTCTTGAGCGATGTTCGGGACTCTCCAGTCTTGAGCGATGTTCGGGACTCTCCAGTGTTGAGCCATGTTTGGGACTCTTCAGTGTTGAGCGATGTTCGGGACTCTTCACTGTTGAGCGTGTTGAGGGACTCTCCAGTGTTGAGCGGTGTTCTGGACTCTTCACTGTAGAGCGTGTTTCGGGACTCTCCAGTGTTGAACGATGTTCGGGACTCTTCAGTGTTGAGCGATGTTCGGGACACTTTAGTGTTGAGCGTGTTGAGGGACTGTCCAGTGTTGAGCGATGTTCGGGGCTCTCCAGTGTTGAGCTATGTTCGGGACACTCCAGTCTTGAGCGATGTTCGGGACTCTTCAGTGTTGAGCGATGTTTGGGACACTTCAGTGTTGAGCGTTATTCGGGACACTTCAGTGTTGAGCGTTGTTCGGGACTCTCCAGTGTTGAGTGTGGTACGTGACTCTCCAGTGTTGAGCGATGTTCGGGACTCTTGTTGAGCGTGTTGAGGGACTGTCCAGTGTTGAGCGATGTTCGTGTCTCTCCAGTGTTGAGCGATGTTCGGGACTCTCCAGTCTTGAGCGATGTTCGGGACTCTTCAGTGTTGAGCAATGTTCGTGACTCTCCAGTGTTGAGCGTGTTGAGGGACTCTCCAGTGTTGAGCGATGTTCGGGACTCTTCAGTGTTGAGCGATGTTCGGGACTCTTCACTGTTGAGTGTGGTTCGGGACTCTTCACTGTTGAGCGTGGTTCGGGACTCTTCACTGTTGAGCGTGGTTCGGGACTCTCCAGTGTTGAGCGTGTTTCCGGACTCTCCAGTGTTGAGCGATGTTCGGGACTCTCCAGTGTTGAGCGATGTTCGGGACTCTCCAGTGTTGAGCGATGTTCAGGACTCTTCAGTGTTGAGCGATGTCCGGGACTCTTCAGTGTTGAGCGTGTTGAGCGACTCTCCAGTCTTGAGCGATGTTCGGGACTCTCCAGTCTTGAGCGATGTTCGGGACTCTCCAGTGTTGAGCTATGTTTGGGACTCTTCAGTGTTAAGCGATGTTCGGGACTCTTCATTGTTGAGTGTGTTGAGGGACTCTCCAGTGTTGAGCGATGTTCGGGGCTCTCCAGTGTTGAGCGATGTTCGGGACTCTCCAGTGTTGAGCGATGTTCGGGACTCTCCAGTCTTGAGCGATGTCCGGGACTCTTCAGTGTTGAGCGTGGTTCGGGACTCTTCACTGTTGAGCGTGGTTCGGGACTCTCCAGTGTTGAGCGTGTTTCGGGACTTTCTAGTGTTGAGCGATGTTCGGGACTCTCCAGTGTTGAGCGATATTCGGGACTCTTCACTGTTGAGCGTGTTTCGGGACTCTCCAGTGTTGAGCGATGTTCGGGACTCTCCAGTCTTGAGCGATGTTCGGGACTCTCCAGTCTTGAGCGATGTTCGGGACTCTCCAGTGTTGAGCCATGTTTGGGACTCTTCAGTGTTGAGCGATGTTCGGGACTCTCCAGTGTTGAGCGATGTTCGGGACTCTTCACTGTTGAGCGTGTTTCGGGACTCTCCAGTGTTTAGCGATCTTCGGGACTCTTCACTGTTGAGCGTGGTTCGGGACTCTTCAGTGTTGAGCGTGGTTCGGGACTCTCCAGTGTTGAGCGTGTTTCGGGACTCTCCAGTGTTGAGCGTGTTTCGGGACTCTCCAGTGTTGAGCGATATTCGGGACTCTCCAGTGTTGAGCGTGTTTCGGGACTCTCCAGTGTTGAGCGTGGTTCGGGACTCTTCACTGTTGAGCGTGGTTCGGGACTCTCCAGTGTTGAGCGTGGTTCGGGACTCTCCAGTGTTGAGCGTGGTTCGGGACTCTTCACTGTTGAGCGTTGTTCGGGACTCTTCACTGTTGAGCGTGGTTCGGGACTCTTCACTGTTGAGCGTGGTTCGGGACTCTCCAGTGTTGAGCGTGTTTCGGGACTCTCCAGTGTTGAGCGATGTTCGGGACTCTCCAGTGTTGAGCGATGTTCAGGACTCCTCAGTGTTGAGCGATGTCCGGGACTCTTCAGTGTTGAGCGTGTTGAGCGACTCTCCAGTCTTGAGCGATGTTCGGGACTCTCCAGTCTTGAGCGATGTTCGGGACTCTCCAGTGTTGAGCTATGTTTGGGACTCTTCAGTGTTAAGCGATGTTCGGGACTCTTCATTGTTGAGTGTGTTGAGGGACTCTCCAGTGTTGAGCGATGTTCGGGGCTCTCCAGTGTTGAGCGATGTTCGGGACTCTCCAGTGTTGAGCGATGTTCGGGACTCTCCAGTCTTGAGCGATGTCCGGGACTCTTCAGTGTTGAGCGTGGTTCGGGACTCTTCACTGTTGAGCGATGTTCGGGACTCTTCACTGTTGAGCGTGGTTCGGGACTCTTCACTGTTGAGCGTGGTTCGGGACTCTTCACTGTTGAGCGTGGTTCGGGACTCTTCACTGTTGAGCGTGGTTCGGGACTCTCCAGTGTTGAGCGTGTTTCGGGACTCTCTAGTGTTGAGCGATATTCGGGACTCTCCAGTGTTGAGCGTGTTTCGGGACTCTCTAGTGTTGAGCGATGTTCGGGACTCTCCAGTGTTGAGCGATATTCGGGACTCTTCACTGTTGAGCGTGTTTCGGGACTCTCCAGTGTTGAGCGATGTTCGGGACTCTCCAGTCTTGAGCGATGTTCGGGACTCTCCAGTCTTGAGCGATGTTCGGGACTCTCCAGTGTTGAGCCATGTTTGGGACTCTTCAGTGTTGAGCGATGTTCGGGACTCTTCACTGTTGAGCGTGTTTCGGGACTCTCCAGTGTTTAGCGATCTTCGGGACTCTTCACTGTTGAGCGTGGTTCGGGACTCTTCAGTGTTGAGCGTGGTTCGGGACTCTCCAGTGTTGAGCGTGTTTCGGGACTCTCCAGTGTTGAGCGATATTCGGGACTCTCCAGTGTTGAGCGATGTTCGGGACTCTTCAGTGTTGAGCGATGTTCGGGACTCTCCAGTGTTGAGCGTGGTTCGGGACTCTTAAGTGTTGAGCGTGGTTCGGGACTCTTAAGTGTTGAGCGTGGTTCGGGACTCTCCAGTCTTGAGCGATGTTCGGGACTCTCCAGTGTTGAGCCATGTTTGGGACTCTTCAGTGTTGAGCGATGTTCGGGACTCTCCAGTGTTGAGCGATGTTCGGGACTCTTCACTGTTGAGCGTGTTTCGGGACTCTCCAGTGTTTAGCGATCTTCGGGACTCTTCACTGTTGAGCGTGGTTCGGGACTCTTCAGTGTTGAGCGTGGTTCGGGACTCTCCAGTGTTGAGCGTGTTTCGGGACTCTCCAGTGTTGAGCGATATTCGGGACTCTCCAGTGTTGAGCGTGTTTCGGGACTCTCCAGTGTTGAGCGTGGTTCGGGACTCTTCACTGTTGAGCGTGGTTCGGGACTCTCCAGTGTTGAGCGTGGTTCGGGACTCTCCAGTGTTGAGCGTGGTTCGGGACTCTTCACTGTTGAGCGTTGTTCGGGACTCTTCACTGTTGAGCGTGGTTCGGGACTCTCCAGTGTTGAGCGTGTTTCGGGACTCTCCAGTGTTGAGCGATGTTCGGGACTCTCCAGTGTTGAGCGATGTTCAGGACTCCTCAGTGTTGAGCGATGTCCGGGACTCTTCAGTGTTGAGCGTGTTGAGCGACTCTCCAGTCTTGAGCGATGTTCGGGACTCTCCAGTCTTGAGCGATGTTCGGGACTCTCCAGTGTTGAGCTATGTTTGGGACTCTTCAGTGTTAAGCGATGTTCGGGACTCTTCATTGTTGAGTGTGTTGAGGGACTCTCCAGTGTTGAGCGATGTTCGGGGCTCTCCAGTGTTGAGCGATGTTCGGGACTCTCCAGTGTTGAGCGATGTTCGGGACTCTCCAGTCTTGAGCGATGTCCGGGACTCTTCAGTGTTGAGCGTGGTTCGGGACTCTTCACTGTTGAGCGATGTTCGGGACTCTTCACTGTTGAGCGTGGTTCGGGACTCTTCACTGTTGAGCGTGGTTCGGGACTCTTCACTGTTGAGCGTGGTTCGGGACTCTTCACTGTTGAGCGTGGTTCGGGACTCTCCAGTGTTGAGCGTGTTTCGGGACTCTCTAGTGTTGAGCGATGTTCGGGACTCTCCAGTGTTGAGCGATATTCGGGACTCTTCACTGTTGAGCGTGTTTCGGGACTCTCCAGTGTTGAGCGATGTTCGGGACTCTCCAGTCTTGAGCGATGTTCGGGACTCTCCAGTCTTGAGCGATGTTCGGGACTCTCCAGTGTTGAGCCATGTTTGGGACTCTTCAGTGTTGAGCGATGTTCGGGACTCTTCACTGTTGAGCGTGTTGAGGGACTCTCCAGTGTTGAGCGGTGTTCTGGACTCTTCACTGTAGAGCGTGTTTCGGGACTCTCCAGTGTTGAACGATGTTCGGGACTCTTCAGTGTTGAGCGATGTTCGGGACACTTTAGTGTTGAGCGTGTTGAGGGACTGTCCAGTGTTGAGCGATGTTCGGGGCTCTCCAGTGTTGAGCTATGTTCGGGACACTCCAGTCTTGAGCGATGTTCGGGACTCTTCAGTGTTGAGCGATGTTTGGGACACTTCAGTGTTGAGCGTTATTCGGGACACTTCAGTGTTGAGCGTTGTTCGGGACTCTCCAGTGTTGAGTGTGGTACGTGACTCTCCAGTGTTGAGCGATGTTCGGGACTCTTGTTGAGCGTGTTGAGGGACTGTCCAGTGTTGAGCGATGTTCGTGTCTCTCCAGTGTTGAGCGATGTTCGGGACTCTCCAGTCTTGAGCGATGTTCGGGACTCTTCAGTGTTGAGCAATGTTCGTGACTCTCCAGTGTTGAGCGTGTTGAGGGACTCTCCAGTGTTGAGCGATGTTCGGGACTCTTCAGTGTTGAGCGATGTTCGGGACTCTTCAGTGTTGAGCGTTGTTCGGGACTCTCCAGTGTTGAGCGATGTTCGGGACTCTCCAGTGTTGAGTGTGGTTCGTGACTCTCCAGTGTTGAGCGTGTTGAGGGACTCTCCAGTGTTGAGCGATGTTCGGGACTCTTCACTGTTGAGCGTGTTTCGGGACTCTCCAGTGTTGAGCGATGTTCGGGACTCTTCACTGTTGAGCAATGTTCGGGACTCTCCAGTGTTGAGCGATGTTCAGGACACTTCAGTGTTGAGCGATGTTCGGGACTCTTCAGTGTTGAGCGTGTTGAGGGACTCTCCAGTGTTGAGCGTCGTTCGGGACTCTTCACTGTTGAGTGTGTTTCGGGACTCTCCAATGTTGAGCGATGTTCGGGACTCTCCAGTCTTGAGCGATGTTCGGGACTCTCCAGTGTTGAGCGATGTTCGTGACTCTTCAGTGTTGAGCGATGTTCGGGACTCTTTAGTGTTGAGCGTGTTGAGGGACTGTCCAGTGTTGAGCGATGTTCGTGGCTCTCCAGTGTTGAGCGATGTTCGGGACTCTCCAGTCTTGAGCGATGTTCGGGACTCTTCAGTGTTGAGCAATGTTCGGGACTCTCCAGTGTTGAGCGTGGTTCGGGACTCTTCAGTGTTGAGCGATGTTCGGGACTCTTTAGTGTTGAGCGTGTTGAGGGACTGTCCAGTGTTGAGCGATGTTCGTGGCTCTCCAGTGTTGAGCGATGTTCGGGACTCTCCAGTCTTGAGCGATGTTCGGGGCTCTCCAGTGTTGAGCGATGTTCGGGACTCTCCAGTCTTGAGCGATGTTCGGGACTCTTCAGTGTTGAGCGATGTTTGGGACACTTCAGTGTTGAGCGTTATTCGGTACTCTTCAGTGTTGAGCGTTGTTCGGGACTCTCCAGTGTTGAGCGATGTTCGGGACTCTCCAGTGTTGAGTGTGGTACGTGACTCTCCAGTGTTGAGCGTGGTTCTGGACTCTCCAGTGTTGAGCGTGGTTTGGAACTCTCTAGTGTTGAGCGATGTTCGGGACTCTCCAGTGTTGAGCGATGTTCGGGACTCTTCCGTGTTGAGCGATGTTCGGGACTCTTCAGTGTTGAGCGTGTTGAGGGACTCTCCAGTGTTGAGCGTGGTTCTGGACTCTCCAGTGTTGAGCGTGGTTTGGAACTCTCTAGTGTTGAGCGATGTTCGGGACTCTCCAGTGTTGAGCGATGTTCGGGACTCTTCCGTGTTGAGCGATGTTCGGGACTCTTCAGTGTTGAGCGTGTTGAGGGACTCTCCAGTGTTGAGCGATGTTCGGGACTCTTCACTGTCGAGCGTGTTTCAGGACTCTCCAGTGTTGAGCGATGTTCGGGACTCACCAGTGTTGAGCGATGTTCGGGACACTTCAGTGTTGAGCGATGTTCGGGACTCTTCACTGTTTAGTGTGTTTCGGGACTCTCCAGTGTTGAGCGTTGTTCGGGACTCTCCAGTGTTGAGCGATGTTCTGGACTCTCCAGTCTTGAGCGATGTTCGGGACTCTTCACTGTTGAGCGATGTTCGGGACTCTTCACTGTTGAGCATGTTTCGGGACTCTCCAGTGTTGAGCGTGGTTCGGGACTCTTCACTGTTGAGTGTGGTTCGGGACTCTTCACTGTTGAGCGTGGTTCGGGACTCTTCACTGTTGAGCGTGGTTCGGGACTCTCCAGTGTTGAGCGTGTTTCCGGACTCTCCAGTGTTGAGCGATGTTCGGGACTCTCCAGTGTTGAGCGATGTTCGGGACTCTCCAGTGTTGAGCGATGTTCAGGACTCTTCAGTGTTGAGCGATGTCCGGGACTCTTCAGTGTTGAGCGTGTTGAGCGACTCTCCAGTCTTGAGCGATGTTCGGGACTCTCCAGTCTTGAGCGATGTTCGGGACTCTCCAGTGTTGAGCTATGTTTGGGACTCTTCAGTGTTAAGCGATGTTCGGGACTCTTCATTGTTGAGTGTGTTGAGGGACTCTCCAGTGTTGAGCGATGTTCGGGGCTCTCCAGTGTTGAGCGATGTTCGGGACTCTCCAGTGTTGAGCGATGTTCGGGACTCTCCAGTCTTGAGCGATGTCCGGGACTCTTCAGTGTTGAGCGTGGTTCGGGACTCTTCACTGTTGAGCGTGGTTCGGGACTCTCCAGTGTTGAGCGTGTTTCGGGACTCTCTAGTGTTGAGCGATGTTCGGGACTCTCCAGTGTTGAGCGATATTCGGGACTCTTCACTGTTGAGCGTGTTTCGGGACTCTCCAGTGTTGAGCGATGTTCGGGACTCTCCAGTCTTGAGCGATGTTCGGGACTCTCCAGTCTTGAGCGATGTTCGGGACTCTCCAGTGTTGAGCCATGTTTGGGACTCTTCAGTGTTGAGCGATGTTCGGGACTCTCCAGTGTTGAGCGATGTTCGGGACTCTTCACTGTTGAGCGTGTTTCGGGACTCTCCAGTGTTTAGCGATCTTCGGGACTCTTCACTGTTGAGCGTGGTTCGGGACTCTTCAGTGTTGAGCGTGGTTCGGGACTCTCCAGTGTTGAGCGTGTTTCGGGACTCTCCAGTGTTGAGCGTGTTTCGGGACTCTCCAGTGTTGAGCGATATTCGGGACTCTCCAGTGTTGAGCGTGTTTCGGGACTCTCCAGTGTTGAGCGTGGTTCGGGACTCTTCACTGTTGAGCGTGGTTCGGGACTCTCCAGTGTTGAACGTGGTTCGGGACTCTCCAGTGTTGAGCGTGGTTCGGGACTCTTCACTGTTGAGCGTTGTTCGGGACTCTTCACTGTTGAGCGTGGTTCGGGACTCTTCACTGTTGAGCGTGGTTCGGGACTCTCCAGTGTTGAGCGTGTTTCGGGACTCTCCAGTGTTGAGCGATGTTCGGGACTCTCCAGTGTTGAGCGATGTTCAGGACTCCTCAGTGTTGAGCGATGTCCGGGACTCTTCAGTGTTGAGCGTGTTGAGGGACTCTCCAGTCTTGAGCGATGTTCGGGACTCTCCAGTCTTGAGCGATGTTCGGGACTCTCCAGTGTTGAGCTATGTTTGGGACTCTTCAGTGTTAAGCGATGTTCGGGACTCTTCATTGTTGAGTGTGTTGAGGGACTCTCCAGTGTTGAGCGATGTTCGGGGCTCTCCAGTGTTGAGCGATGTTCGGGACTCTCCAGTGTTGAGCGATGTTCGGGACTCTCCAGTCTTGAGCGATGTCCGGGACTCTTCAGTGTTGAGCGTGGTTCGGGACTCTTCACTGTTGAGCGATGTTCGGGACTCTTCACTGTTGAGCGTGGTTCGGGACTCTTCACTGTTGAGCGTGGTTCGGGACTCTCCAGTGTTGAGCGTGTTTCGGGACTCTCTAGTGTTGAGCGATATTCGGGACTCTCCAGTGTTGAGCGTGTTTCGGGACTCTCTAGTGTTGAGCGATGTTCGGGACTCTCCAGTGTTGAGCGATATTCGGGACTCTTCACTGTTGAGCGTGTTTCGGGACTCTCCAGTGTTGAGCGATGTTCGGGACTCTCCAGTCTTGAGCGATGTTCGGGACTCTCCAGTCTTGAGCGATGTTCGGGACTCTCCAGTGTTGAGCCATGTTTGGGACTCTTCAGTGTTGAGCGATGTTCGGGACTCTTCACTGTTGAGCGTGTTTCGGGACTCTCCAGTGTTTAGCGATCTTCGGGACTCTTCACTGTTGAGCGTGGTTCGGGACTCTTCAGTGTTGAGCGTGGTTCGGGACTCTCCAGTGTTGAGCGTGTTTCGGGACTCTCCAGTGTTGAGCGATATTCGGGACTCTCCAGTGTTGAGCGATGTTCGGGACTCTTCAGTGTTGAGCGATGTTCGGGACTCTCCAGTGTTGAGCGTGGTTCGGGACTCTTAAGTGTTGAGCGTGGTTCGGGACTCTTCAGTGTTGAGCGTGGTTCGGGACTCTTCAGTGTTGAGCGATGTTCGGGACTCTCCAGTGTTGAGCGTGGTTCGGGACTCTCCAGTGTTGACCACAGACTCCAATTTCCAATGATTTTGCATGAAGGTCTCTGGCGTCTCGCTCTATTGTTTCAGCCGCACAGAAGGCTCTTGAGCGGCCCAGACGCTGCAGATAACGCATCAGCCATTACCGGGTTCCTCCTTCAGACCTATTAGGTCTTGCAAGGACTTCAAACACCAATTTGTTCTGCAAATAGCCCATTCAATTTGTGGCTGCCAGGGAGAGACACCTCGCTCCCTCTCTGCAGTAATTGAATCTTCAAAGGGACATTTTCCTCTATTTCTGTCAGGTATTAGAGTGATGAATAGCAAGCGGTCATTTGAACAGAGAGAGTGCCTACATGTTTATCCATTTTCAGTTAGGCGCTCATCATGTGCCTTGATGATTGCTGGGCTGCACACTCAATGGCATCTTTAATAGACTTTTTTCCATTCTAAAGCCGCTTTTTGCATGAAAATAAATTCTTGTGGAGTGGCAAATGGGATCTCGTAGTAATTACGCCATTCAGACATAATGGTGGCTGTGAAAACACTTCTCTGCTAAAAAACAAGGCAGTCAGACATCATGACAGCAGCGCGCTAAGTGGCTCTGCACCCATAATTAGAAAATCTGTAAACTCCACTAAAGTAAATTGCAAGTTTGGAGTAAAATTCTCAAGCGCTACAATGAAGTTAAGGAGTCTTTAATTGTCCATATTTTTTTTTAATTATTTAAATACACCATAGTGGAGCAAATGTCTCGGAAAATATCACAAATAAATTCTCTTTCATTCAGCATTTATATGTTGTTGATGAGCTCTACATCAGTGACTATGGGCATCGTTCTTGTGGATACATGGGTTTGTTTTTGAGGACAGAAGGAGAACCGGAGCCGGGATGTCCTGTAGCCACGCCGGAACAACGACATTTACATGCATACTGTACATACATGGGAACTTTTACAAATACACCAAAGTCTCATGATTTGTTTTGCACAAAAAGCCACAGATTTTTAAAACCCATTTTTATATATACCACCAAAAAGAAAAAAACAAAACCATTCCCCTTTTGACAACTTTTTAAAATATAGAAACACCGCATCGTTTTGGAGGGAGGATAGAAAAGGAAAAACATGACAAGGTCCCGCTTTTCCTCAAGTCTTTTTAACAAATGTGCAGTTTCGAAAAGTCTGCATTTGTCCACATTTTCTGATTTCTCTTTCCGAAGAGTCTGTTAAGTTTCTGATTCTGCATTTCTCTTTTTTTCTTTTTTTTTGCTCCGCGCTCTTGTAGAGTCCTGATCCAGGTGCATTAAGTGCAAGTATCCAGTAGCCACAATCGGGGGCGGGGGAGGCTGAGCGGCGGCGTATGGGTTACTGGAGGATGGTTGGAGGATTCCTTCAGGGCAAAAGGGCCTGGGATCCACTCCGTCTCGGGTGACAATGAGTTAGGGCGAAAATGAAGGCACACATCCTGCTGCTCGCTCGCGTTCTCGCTCGCGTTCTCACTCGCTCGCGCTCCGCCGGCCTAGCAAACCTGCGTGGTAGAGACACAGAGTAGAGGAAAGAAAGAGGAGGGGAAAAAAAAAAGAAGATGAACAATCTGGCAACCTGTCATTCACAAAACACCGCTGAGCTGACACGTCAACTTTCACCAGCCCCGCCGAGGCCCCGCGTTCATTTATTGATCAGCCAGCCTTTGAAAACCATCTGGTGTCCCATTTACTGTGCATTAGACCTGGGACACACTGAGATTCTGACGACATGATAACCTTGGCAACATGCACTATATGACTCACCCACTTTTGAATATTACCTTGGTTTTATGTGCCTTTTATTTACTAACTATTTTGGTGTTCAAAAGTAAAATGTCAAACTCGACACTCTATACTGATACGACAATAAAGACAAAACAGACAATACAGACTGTAATTTTCAACACAAAATAATAGGACTTTCCTTGTAACCACACGGTCTTTTACTAGTTCTGATCATGCTCAAGATCATCATAAAACTGAAATAGGACAAAATGTGACCTTGCTCAAATGAGTATCTAGTTTATCTAATGTCAATAAGTATGTGCCAACCCTTGTGCAGACATGATCACAGTGACTCTGATAGAGATATATGTCCTAATGAAACACACACCAGATGACATCACACAGTGGGATGTGTGTGAATGTTCAGGAAAAAAGCTCAAAGTTCAGCCCAGTATAAGAGGGTTTTCACCAGACATTCTAAAAACACTACTTTGATACTGTGATGCCTTGATATTAACATAACATGGAATCAGACATGGACATATTTGATTAATATACTATTTTGGAATATAGCGTGCCAACTTTTATCAGATTTAAAGTGACAACGAGTAACTTTCTGGAGGTGGAAAGTCACCTGCACGTTTCTATGGAAATAGAAAGCTAAAACAATATTTTGGACCATTATTCATGGTGATAGTTACGTTTTGTGCCATTCTATGAAGATTTAAGGCCAAAGGAACAAAGGGTTCCTCTAAGTAAGAGTCAGGTCTGTGGAGATGCAAGCCTACCTGCAGTAAGGACACAGGTTTTTATACATTTTAGTTTAAAAAAAACAAAAAAAAAACATGAAAAATACTGCATAAAAACATACTATTATTTATTTATTTTTTTTATTATTATTTTTTTTGTCAATTTATTTTGAGTAAACCAAAAAAAACATATCTGCATCAGTTTACCTGTTTAAATGGGGTAAGACTTCGGGCTGTGACTGAACTTTGTGACTCGTCTCGGGGGACAAAACGTCTTAGCCTTGAGTCTACCTTCAAACCGCTGTGTGTAGATCGCCCTGCGCCATCGCGGAGACATCAACCGCAGGCTTCAGTGGGGCCTTGTTTAATTTATTGATCAGCCAGGCTTTAAAACCCATCTGGTGTCCCATTTACTTTGCATTAAGTTAAAAGTGCATCCATGAAGCGATTCTCTTTGGTGTAATTATAACGGCGCTGCAACATAACCGTGGGAGGCGCTTGGGTCCTGCGAAACTGAAACACGCCGCGGAGTAAAGACAATTATCCGTCTGACTTCAACTTTTTCATCTTTGCTGTTTTTCTTCTGCCCTTTTTACACGATTCTGAGGAGTGATTTACTTTCCCCATCATCCTTCAAATCACTAGGAGGGCTCGAGTCTATTAGTAATTGCAAACTCCTACTTGGGGGCTAATTAAAGTGACTGACGCTGGGAGGGTCTCACTCCCCTGGGTCAGAGCTGCTCTGTAGGAGAGAGGTAATTTGTCTGCTCTGAACAAAGAGATTAGGAAGAAGCCGAGAAGAAAGCTTAATAAATGAGCATCAAATGTCCTATGCTGCGAATGCACACGGCACCAATTATGTGCGAGCAGAATCGGCCATAATCAGAACTATGGCGGTCTGTAGATAACCTTCTTCCTGAACGAGCGTAACTGCTTAATTCAGTCGGCCTTCTCCCAGCGCTAACCCGGCCTGTGTTCTATATTCAATTTATGTTGTGCAGCTGAGGATACATGAGCGATATTGATTTTGAGAAGCGCTCTCCGCAAGCTGTTCTGCTGCTGGAAGTCGGAGGCCGTCCAAATTCTGTTTTTGGTGAAAAGGGGAATGTTTGTGTGCCGCTAACGCGCTTTAGCAGCAGGATCATTCTCCTTTATTTCACTCAACAAAAGCATCCTGAGACAGTCCTGCTGCGACGCGCCTCTCTGTTTATTTAATAATTCTCTCTCTGCTATAATTAAAGCACCAGGGCCAATATTCAGATTGCGTTTTAGCATCAATAATTCAGCGCTTTTCACTACAATTGATGTTAGCGCATAAATAAAGAATGAAGCCTCATATTTACTAGTGCGGCTGCGGTGCAATGGACAAGCGGGGAGGAGTTAAACAGGCATTTAAAATTAAGCTAGATAATGCTTTCAATTTGAATGCGAGAGCACTAAGAGCTGATTTGTAAAAGTGACAAGGCCCTAAAAGGAGTGCGGAGAAGGGGGGTTAATGTAGTCCCACACTTCCACTCACAAAGCACTCAAGGTGAAATGCATGCTCCCAACCTCCGTATCTATGAGCGGCCGAGGTATCAATAAAGCTGCTTGTTGTTGGAGCAAAAATGATTACATCTCCTGCAGGCACAATGAAGCTATCCTGAAGAATGAAGTTATCCAGCGTATATGATTAGGCCTTCTGTTTCGCTTTCACTGGAGGCATCCAGATCAAATCAGAGGGAAACCATGATGACAGGTCTGTGATGGAGGAGCTGCCGCCGCCTGGGGCCGCGGATACATGTTTCTGGCCTCCCTGTAATAACTTAGCACAGGTGATCCCAGGCTTGTTGACAGAGAAGTCAAACGTGGGTTTAAATGCTCTTTTCAACCAACAGCTCATTTGTCATTGCAGTCGAAAGTTTACTTTTTAAATGTGGCCAAAGCTAATGGGACGGATGCGTCACGATGGTAAATGGAAGTTTTGGCGATGAGGTTGCATTTAGTATTGGATTATGTTTGCCTCCAAAAGACGCCTCATGGCGTCTACGAGAAGTTAAAATGGGAAAAACATGTGACTACCCAAATGTAGCACTGGCTAGCTCAATCGGAACCAGAAAATGAAATATTGATTAAAGAGGTTAATAAGTCCCTCGGAGAATGGTGCAAATGAAATGCCCGGCATCAGCGGGTCACGGGTCATGCATGTCAATCAATTGCAATTATTTTTGTTTTCTTATCTGTATCTTATAATCAGTATTTCAGCTGTATTACTTGCATTTGGAATGAACTTTGTCTGGTTTGTACAAGAAGGACCATAATTGTAAAAATAATGATAATAATAATAATATTAATTTAAGCCAATTTTGGTTCCTTTCATTGCTTTTTGTGTTGAAGTTACAGTTTGTAATTGACTTTACTTTTCATGACAATGCTTGAAGTTAAATCAATTACTCAAGTTAATCACAGCATTTTTTTGTAGAAGAAACATTTATTTTGCACAGTGCTTTGTCAAATCGAATTGTCAAACTGTCACTTTTGAAACATCATGGCCTTATTCTACTTGACATTTTACTTCCACTGTGCTTGAATACAGAGTTGAAAATGAAAAGACAACTGTAGAACATTTCATTTTCACTTTTTCTGCATTTTTTTTTGCTCTTGAAGTCAAATTCATCTCTACTCTGCAAGATTTACTACAGGTCTTTGCAGTAATCAGCCGCGTCGATACAAAGGCGCCAGAAAAGTTGCATGGAAATGACAGATGTTTGTGTTTTCCCTGTTAATGGCCGCCAGTGTGATGAGGAGTGATCACCGGCCTCTGCCACTCCATCATTGCTCTGTTTTAAATGAACTCGGGGCCTTCATATTTCAGTGCGGCGTGCGTGTGCCTGCGAGGGGGGCCGGCTCACCTTCTGGTCCGACAGCAGCGGGTTGGTCTGCAGTGAAGTCAAATGGCCGTTGATGAGGGCCGTGGGTCTGTCGTGTTCGCAGAAGAGGCTGCCGTTGATGTAGTGGAAGCGGTCTCCGGGGACCAGGCGATTCCGGCAGGTGGAACATGTGAAGCACTGCACAGACACAGCAGTAGGATAGAGTTATAGTACTTTTCCGCTGGGACTAGGGCTGTCAAAAGGAGAGGAAATCACATACTAATCAACGCTGCGACTAGGACGGGAACTAGATATTCATTTAGGAAGGTATCGATACTGAGAAAAATACTAACTGGGCCGTATCGTATTGTTCTGGCGAGATATGAAATGTTGAATGTTGTGATATAAATCCTTGCACGGTGCAGCTCTAAATGGAGTCTGTAAATTGTGAATGTCAAGAGATGGATTCACTTGATTTTTTATTTTTTGGTGCATACAGATTTGATAACTTTGACTAAAATACCCTTAAACAAGTTAGTACAAATATCATAAACGCCACTGTTACTGGTATTTTGTCTTTGTTACCACAATCTGTCTCTTTTTATGTCATGATACATATTCAGGGAACAGTAGGAGGTTTTATTTTAAGCAGTTAAGATGGTAAAATGTGTAAATATAGTAGGATTGCAAGTTTAATAGCTATAAAATCTAAATTGCAATTTGTTGTATTATGTTTAAACGGGCTAATCTTACTTTAGACCTCTTTAAACATCTGAAACACACGTGATCAGTTCAATTTAAATTCCACCCGTCTCTGAAATGATCCTGCTCCCAGCTATATTTAAAAGTTGAACTATGAACAGAAAATAAAACGTAAATCGCCAATCAAATTACAATGCTTGTCAGAAATGTTTTATATATTGTTTGAGTTCCTTTAGATTCCTAAAATATAAACTTGAGAGAAAGTATTTAAAAATAACTCGTCTGCGATAGACGGGACGACATAGTTAAACAATAGAATTTAAATAATATGATACACTAAAAAGTAGCTAATGGTTCGATATTTGTCTTGTTGCTGTTGCCGATAAGCGATATTTGCCGATTCAAATGTTAACAACAATGCCCACAAATGTATCTTAAGTTTAAATAATGATCACAAACTTTACGCTTTAGCGAAAATAATGGCAAAATGTACATTGGGTATTATCATTTGTGTAAACATACAAACATATTTTACCGATACCGATACTGGAGTCGATACACTGTTCATTCCTTTCTAAAATGCAGCATGTTCAACCAACTTTTATCTCGCTAATAATGTGTCTGTTTCTGTTGTTGCCATGCGCAGTCATGTGACCTCCGCCCCTCCTGGTGCATGGTGGCGTTATACATATTGCATCATACACATGTCTATGGAGTGTCACATGAATGTTTGATGAGGAGCAGAAACGAGGTGTGGACCAGCTCAGCAGTGTCATGCAGTGTCCCACTTCACACACGCAACACCAGCACTTTCAAACTAAAGCGCTCCACTTCCTGTTGACAGCCACATCTGCCTGTTTGGACACGTCACCTTTATTTAAGCCAAAGAGGAAATGATTTGTGTTTTTTTTTTATGTGATTTGATGATATTGAATCATAGAAAGGTCAGTCATTGTTTTGAAAAGTATTTTGGTTGTACATGGAGCTGATGATGTGAGATAACTGGTATTTCTACATATTGATTTGATACCAAGTAATATTGAGCCAATACCGATATATTTTGTATTAAAATGCATTAAAACGATTGAAAATATTACTATTTTCTCTGTTTCAAGTATCAAGAGGTATTTTTATGCGATATTTCTACTTAAAGGTTTAACTTTGCTGTGCTTGTGCATTTTAAAACCGTAGATGTGATATTTTTATACACTAAATATCAAGCAGTTTGTGTGTGACGTGTTTTATAACAACTGTATCTCACAGTACAATCTTATCACAGTATTCATCATTTCACGGCACAGTATTTATTGCAATATTGTGGAACGTCAAACTATATATTATACTTTGTTCCTTTGATAAAGTCCTGTACAAGACTTGGTGTAAATAATTACTTTTCCAATGAATTAAAAATATCAAAGTGCTTAATAACTTTTGTTTCATTTTGTCTACACTGAAATGGAGCAAAGGATCATGGTCCATGTAGTTCCTTCTGTTTCTTTAGCTGTTGCATGTAAAGTAAAGCTTACAATCAGATATATTGTGACTTTTGACAATACGATACTTGTTACAGCTCTACTACACAATGGTTTAATACACATTCTCACTGTAAAACTATTGCAGTCCAAACAAAAGGTCAAAACGCCAGAGAAAAGAATGTGCCATGTGCAGAGCTTAAGGTGTTCAGCTGAGGTTGTTATATTTTTCGACAGGTCTGCGAAAGAGTTGAAGAAAGAGTTGAAGAAAGATCCGAATGAATCCTTCACTCCTCTGCATTGAGTTTACCTTGAGATGGTACACATTGCCTTGTGCCCTCATCACCAGTTCGCTTGCGGGAATGGATTGACCACAAGCGCTGCAAGCCCCGCTGTTGCCAAATAATCTGCGAAAAACAAGAAAAAGGAAACATATGTTATGAGAGATATGAACGGGACATTGGCCCGGACACACTTGGCCGCTGTGTCACTTTACCCAGCGCCAACTTCCCCATTTTCAACCTCTAACTTTAGATAAATAGAAGCAAACAACTGGGAGCAATAGAAAGCCATCACAATATCGACGGAAAAATGCCACCACTCCAGTGCTTTCTCGCTCCGGAGCTGCATATTACTTTTGGAGACCATTTTTTTGCAACCTAATAATAACCTGGAACATAAGCAATCACGCCCTAAGAGGATTTGATTGTACATCCAGGCGCAGACGTAGTGCTTTTGCCATTAGGACTCCTGTGAGCGCTCTGTCACTGCCGTGTTTCCATTAGAAAGCCGTAGCTACTCGGCTTGATATATAATGTGCATGGGTTAACCTTTTCAATCATGGTGTCAACACTTTAGATTTGCTTCTGCTCATCTCTTTCGTCCCTAACCTTCTCTCTCTCCTCTCTCTCTCCTCCTCTCTCTCTCTCTCTCTCTCTCTCTCTCTCTGCCTCTTGATAATGAAATGCTTGCTCTAGCTTCCCTTCTATCTTCCTTCTGAGTCCACAATTTAGATTACTTCATCTCGGTGAGCAGCAAACTGAATGAAATTTCGATTTGAGCAGAAAGTAATTTACTGGGATCTGGACCCATTTGTCATCATATCTCACCGGGTGTTTGCTCTATCACTGCACTTTTCCTAAGCAATCAAATAAGACCACGGCATCTGACATGCTCGGCACGGCGGAGGGGGGGGGGGTGGGGGGGGGGGACGGGGATAGGGGGGAGTGGTTAACTGACGGATTCACACGGAGAAGTGCTCGCGATACAGAGGAATTAACAAGCCGCACGAATGTAAAACAACACGTGTCATTAGACGTGCTACAATTTAATAGATTACAGAAGAATATTGATCTGGTTTTGCAATTTACTTATTGCTTGACCTTTGTGATGTCTACAAGAACACAGGTCTATAGCAAGGTCCAATTAATTTTCAGCCAATAGCCTTCAGTCCTTGTCGCTGATGCTGTTGTTGCACGTTGTCTGAAAAAGGCAGGGAATGGTACAAGAATGTTCTGTGTGTGATATTAGTGTAGGTTTCCAGGCTTAAGGAATCCAGAAGGTTTCAGGAGGCCAAGGTCATCTCTTTGGGACAAATGTGATCACAGAAATGTACCTCACTTTCTCAGTCAGTTCAACTTGAAGTATTACGATCCAACACTATAATTAGGTATTTGTACATATCCTTGAAATCAACAGAAAATCCAAGTCATTATGTGTCAAATGTCTTGTTAAGTAAATTGCAGATATTTTAAATGGGAGCAGCGTTCTAAAGTGTTAACGAACAGATTTATCAAAATCCCGCAGCAGGCAAATGAATATTTCAAGCATAAAAGCCATAACCCGAGCAGTTAGATATATTGACAAACAAACAACAAGCCAGACCTCTTTGCAAAAGCGACTGAAATGGCTGTCAATAAGACAGCCAAGGCAGAAGAAAATCTTGTCTTGGCATCATTTAGAAAGGCTCCATCAAAACTCAATTTCAGAAACTAATTAACTGGAGACTGTCGTCACAACAGTGCCAATTCTGAGCGTTCTACGGGACAGACGTGGGACTGAAAAGCCATATACCAGGGCCTTGGTTTCAAACATTTTTGTTGAGGATAACATCTCTGCAAATGTGTTCCCAGAATTTAAAACGAGAGGTTTAAATTGAAGGCATCGTGTCCAGTCTCACTTCTTCACTGTGGTAACACTCATATTTTACTTATCATAACTCGGGCTAAAGATGTCGCAATATCAAATGTTTGTGTTCTGATGGTTGGGAGAGTCGTTCAAACTAACTGGCATATGACTAAAAGTGTTATGATCATTTATTTATGTTGGACTTTTGTGAGCCAATGTCAGACCTATCAATAACACTAAATACTGTGATTATATGATATCATGGAGAACTATTGACATCTTGTCCAGAGACTCAAGATGCCTGCTCTGGTCAACATGTCGGTTCCTGTATAAACTATGTTCCTCATATTGTTTTCTTCTGCTTTGGAAAGTGTGGGATATAGTTTCAATTCCCGCATTAGCCTTCCGTTTGCTGCACCTTTAAATCTCCTAAATTGCTTCTGAAAGGTGCAGAAACAAAGGCTGGAGGACAATTTCAGCGCACTCTTTGTATTTCGCCACAGTGTGGAACTCATACCAGGTTAATTATTTTACCACGGGAAAGGCTCTTGATAGTATTTGATTTAAGAAGCCCAAGCCTTTAGGTGCTCAATTAAGTTGCTATATCGGTTTGAACTTGGGCTCTAATGGCCTCTTCTGCCAGTGAACTACAGCGCTGGGGTGAAGTCGACACCCTGGGTCAGTATAATTAAGGCCAAGGGACTCTTTAATTGCAATGACACATCTGGTTTCTCCCTAAAAATCAGTAGCTCTTTGAAAACACTGGAGACGGCTTTATCTTGATTTATGTCTCTGCCTCCCTCTTGGATTTGACTTTAAAATGCTACTGGGCTTGAATTAAAGAACAAACAATACACACAAAAAAACTCATTTGGAGCTGTCTGTTGTCCATAGGCGATGACTATTGAATTTCATTTCAGCGCTGACTGCCAGGTGAAATATAGCATGGGCTGTCTGGTAAATGCAGAGCTCATTCAGCGAGGCCTTTGAGTAGGGTAAAATTACCCCACAACAATGATTTCTGCAACACAGTCCATTAAAAATGCCTCTCTACATCAGCAGCCAAAGCACCTTAAAAGCACTAGGCCATATTGATACTGAAGCGGGGCTTTGCATAATGGCAAGAGCTGCATTAGAGAGCGGAGCGGCGATGGGGGGGGCACTACATTGTAAGGATGAGAGGGCGGCGTGGCTCGACTTAGTTTGAGTACGTGCATGTGTTTTGAAGGGGGGAGGGGCTCCGTGGGTGTCGAACGGCGGTGGACGAGGAGGGGGGCGAGGGGGGGGGATCAGCCAAATTACACTTGGATAATTCAGAGTAACAGATCTGGCCCCAAGTGAATTGAAGGCCTTGAATTAATTCTGTTATGACAAATCAAGACAAACGTTTCCCCTAAATTGTATGCGGTTTAATTAATTTCGGAGATCCCGCTCTTTTCCCGGGCCTAATAGTTCACATTCTCTTATGCTGTCAGAGCGCTTGAGTGGGCAGACTTCAAAGTTATATTAAATAACCAACTATTAGATTTACCTCACACGTTCTATTGGAAAAGTGCCATTTAATTACCTAGGCTTATTCAATTAAGGGGATAGCATTCTCCCTGAATCCGGCTGCCACAAGTAAATTAATTCTTGGTGGACTGGCAGCCCAGAGAAATAATATCACCTCAGGCTTAAAACAACATGATCCTGACTGAGAAGCCAAACTTCAGCAGTGTGTTTGACATTAAAGGTCACAAGAACACGCTCCCCGCCACAAACTAATATTCTTTATTTGGGTTCATTAAGCCTGGTTTAAAGGTGTTAAAATGCAATTTACTTTTCACCAAAGGGAAAATGTTGGTCTCATTTAAGACTCCAGCGCCCCGAGTGATTCCAAATAAACGCTCCGAAGAGTTGTAAAGACAGGTCAGGAAGACGTCATCTGAAAGCTTTGATTCACATTGTGCAATAACTTAATCTTAAAATCAACAATCATGTTCTCATACTTGATTGAATCTGTCTGTTTTGGCAAATACATATTAGAAAATGGTGTTAGTTTTAGCCGTAACATCAGCAGTTTTAGTTTTTTCATTTATACAGTATTTCTTACTATTCAGAAATATTACTTCATCTTGAACCTTCGAATCAAAATATATATATTTATGTCTGTGGCTAAAGAAGAAGCGGTGCATAAAAGCTGCATTATTATGATGTGGTTTGGTCTGGTCAATAAGATTAAGCCCAATGATGGACGACTCCTGAGAAGGATTCCACGCCCATAATGTGTGTGGCAGGCCTTTGTTTCACTCTGCACTTATGTCATGGATTAATCTAGAACACACTATTAGGGGAAAGTTTTCAAGGATCTGCAAATAGAAACTTTATTTTAGGTGGAAGTGATGCTTTGAAAATAAATGATTTTAAAACAGAACCTTTTCTGACAGCTTTATTTAGGGTTGGTGATGTTTTATTGGCGATATTGGCAATATTGTTGGATTCCTCCAGATATCGGCAGCGGCCCAACATTGAATGAAAACCGTGCACTGCCCCAGTCTGTGTGGGCCATGTGCCACTCCCTGTTTGTCCTCAGTTCATCAGATTTGTCATTTTGAACAGACTCACGATTAAAGTCTAAAAATATATATTTTTCTATATTTTTATTCTACATCCCAGATAAATACATATTGTTGTTACATTTACAAAGCAAAGCGTTCGTTTGTGAACATTTTGTGATCTTTGCAATGGATTTGTACATCATAATATTGGTATTGGCAAATATTGGTAAGTAAATATTAGTATAAAAAAATCTATATCCAACCAGCTTCATTTGTGATGTGATTGTGTGTGTGCCATTCAAATAAGCAATTGTGTGAGAACAGTCTTGAGAAGGCTGGGGGGACCCCAAGGATCCAGCTTAGGACCTTTTGGATTCTGTAAACCTTTTATATCTATGCAAAACGATAGAGCTAACCAGTGGGTCTAAAATGCGAGTATAATAGGTGACCTTTAAAAGCTTTAGTGGCAGCGTGCACAGCTTGCCCAGCGATGGCCTCAGATGTTTATGCTGTGTGAAATATCCCGTCTTGATTGATGGGTGATGGCTATCTTCCCAGGCCAGGCGTACTACATCCCATTATAGCAGTGATATGATGCATTTCAACTTGGCCGTCCTGATCAATCAGATGAGCGCTTTCATTATACGCTCCACTCTGGAAAATATATGTCATTTGAGCTGTTTAGCAATCCATTTCCAAAGCCGCTCTGTCCCTTTAAGACGCGGGGGGAGAAGAAAAACCGCTGCAAATGGCCTTCACAATAATCCCTCTTCTGTATCTGTCTCTCTTGCTCTCTCTCAAAAGCCAATTTGGTTAATTAAATGTTTTGTTTGCAGTGTGGCGCTCATTCATTTCGGACGCGTCATTGGGAGCGGATACAAGCCAGGGACCAGATCTCATTAGATAAAACCCATCAGGACTAAAGGAAATGGAGGGGGACTATAATTAAAGCATTTAATTGTGTAGACTCACTGTCAGATGTGTTTTTTCCTCCCTGCTTCTATCTTTATCTCCGCTCACATCTCATGGCTCCATAATATGCATTTTAGCTCTTCCACCCAAGCACGCTCTTATTACAAGTGGAAAGGTGTATCCACGCGTTACCCCCCTTTTCCAATTTTAATTACGTTACGGTCCCATTATGAATGAAGTACCCATTGACTTTTTCATCCTTTTTTTGAGATGGGTGTGTGCATGTGCGGAGACACGCTTTACATTTTGAAATTGCTGGTGCAGATTTAATAGCGGTGCGGCGCGGGACTGGAAAACTGATTCTTTTTTTAGATTGCTGCTTATCAGAGCCACGCGTTTGCATACTTTGATAGGATATACTCAACTTATGCCACATTACATCGTTACAAATGCGAGTGATGAAAGGCAAAGATACTACTTGAAATATGCTTGGAATTCTTTACATGTTCCAGTCAACACGCGAGCACAACGTTAATCGGCTAATGCCAAGTCGAATTTTACACAAATGACAGTTTGTGTACGTGTTGTGGCATCAGGAAATGAGTTTGAACGTCATTAAAATTGTGAAAAAACAAGGTCTTTTAGTCACTACTCTTTAAATCCTACCTGAAGTTGAACTATAAGTGCAAGGTGGGCTTGGCGTTATTGCAAAAGGCTAATTGTAGATTTGCGTTTGGCCTTTCAAAAGTGCCTCCCACATGTTTAACTAATTACCTAAGTGAATAAGAGAGGACTTAGTGTTAGAAGTTTGAGTGAGCCGACGCCACATCACTGGGCTCTACATTACCCCAACGAGCGTGTCATCGGTGAGTGTGGTTGGGTGTCTGTCTGGCACACCTACTACAATATTTAAAAAGGCTCTCGTGCTAATTAAATGCTCCTTTCCATTAGAAGCAAGTCCAAAGAGGTGATAAATCTAATAAAACATAAAAGTCGGTAAAATGTCTCACGGGGCAAACGCAAGACTCATTTCTTGACGTTTTTTTTAAAGTTTGAAGAAGCAAATGGGTGTGAGGAAACGCTCACGTGGCGCTGTTACTCTCAAGTTATCTTTGATCCACTTACGCTGACATCTACGAGAAACATAAGCGGGGCTGGGCAGTTTATCAAAAGTTAATCAGAACTGTTGAAAAAAAGCAGATGTTATCTTCCCTGCAACGATTACCATGATTTATCTTACCGTTTTTACAAGCGCTTTACTCTGTGTTCCCAAACAGTCTTGAAACAGTTTGGCTCGTGTAGGTCAGGGTGATGTAAGTGTTGTACGTTTAATTAAAGGGATAAACTGACTTTTAAGCCTTTAGTGTAGTTTAAAGTTACAATGCAAAAAATGTGAGACTAAGCAGATTTAATTCCAAATGATTGTCTAGTTTTGAGTAGTTCTAACTAACATTAGTACAGTTTGTGTTTAGATAAGTTAAAATAAATAGTCTGTGGACAGATAAATTACTTGATTTTTACTTTTTTTTACAAGAATAATTTAATCCGAAGTTCAAATAACAAATTTAACCAATTCAATAAACTTGGCTGGTAGTAAAAACTGCTTAAAACACAAACCAGTCAACTCAAACTCAACATTTAAACATTCTGCAATGTAATTTCACCATCCTGTTCTAAATAATGTCGAGAAAATATAAAAAAAATACTGATAAAATTCCACCCTAAGAGTTAAGGATCCAAATAAATGTAAAAAATAGAAAGTTTTGATGTTGAAAACTTCTCTAAGAGCCTATAATCAGCATATATTGTACATACAGACTGAATTAAAGCAGCAATATTGTAATTTATTGAACAGTTTTTTGTGTTTTTTTCCTTCTGAGGCTAAACCAAATCGAAATTGCACTCAAATCGTATCAAGAGAAGAATCGAATCGTGACCAAACAGAATCGCCCCATCCCTCCTCGGAGCGATCGTCCTCTTGTCCTTTCTTTTGTTGACCCACATATATAAACCCGGATACAAACCCCTCAAAAAAGACCCCAGTTAACACCCCAGACCCTTGTTGTCCGGCTCACCTGATGTAGTCATTTCGACACAGGATCATGCCGCTCTTGGTGTAACAGGACGTCCCGATCTCCCCGAGCTGGGCCTGGCAGCAGGAGCACTTGAGGCAGCGGCTGTGCCAGTAGCTGTCCATGGTGTAGAGGAGGAAGCGGTCTGCGATCTTTCCCCCGCACCCGGCGCAGCGCTTCCAGGAGAGTGACCCCGTGCCCACCGACGGCTGGCTGTTGCCCCCTGGATTCACCATGGTGCCTGGGGACCAACACGGGGAGGACAGGGACAGTCAGAGGAGTCGTGCGGGACAAACTTTAGACAGGAATCGTTACACAGTTGAGTTCATCTCTATTTCTAACCCTTTCTATTGACTTTTATTGTACTTTGTTTTATACTGTAGACGTGTGACTTGTATATCTGGACTTACCCGGGTACTGATCAATACTAGAACTAACACTACATACTCATTTGAGCTCGTATCGATACTGAAGAACGGACATAAATAGTTTGACTTTTGCTGAATCATCTAAGAATGATCTGCAACTATTTGTATTTTATTAACACACATTAATGAACATTATGCATGTAAATATGTAAAGATTATAGCCAATCGTGGCTTCAGTCCCTTGGCGGGTTGATGTCAACATATCTACAAAACAACAGTAAGTAAGAAGTATTTCAGAACTATTAAGAGGCCACAAAATACTATGAAAGAAAAGACAAATATTTTGTGTTGAAATTGACAAAATGTTCCATTGTAAGAGTGTTTTAATTAAAATTGTGTTTGTGTTGTTGTGTCAAAATAGCACGTTTTAGTCAATTTTATTTTTTTCATTATACATTTTTTGTTGTTTTAATTAACTTTCTGTTATTACAGTTGCATGTCTTATTTGATCTTTCCCAATGCCAGTAACTTTGATCTTGTAATTAAACTTGTTGATCTATAAAGTCAGAGTCGTAATTGAAATAGTGGTAGTTCTAGCTTTTTTTTCTTCTTTCTTGAAATCAACAGATTCTGAGCAAACTCACCAAGCTTCACTTTGAATTAGCTCCAAAAACTTGATCACATCCGTCTTATTCTATAGTGTCTTACTTTATTTCAAAAAGAACAAACAGTTTCACTAACTTAAGTCATCCTGTGTTTGCCTTTCCTTATGTGTTTCTAATGCACATGTTTTTTGTATTTTTTTACCTCTTTTGGACAAAACAAGTCCAGGAAAACAGTGCACAACGGATACGCTCGTCTTACTCTGTGTTTTCATGAGATTGTACAACTTAAACCGTGTCAAATAAGATACACGGTGAGAATATGTCGTCCTATTTGTCAAAAATCATGAATACAGTACTTATATATGCATTTGAACGCATATAATGATGTTTGTTTTTAGATTTAGAGCTTAGAACATGCTCAATGTCAAAATACAAAGCAGCTCGACAGGTTTTTATGTAACCTGGACGAGCATGTTTCTAGTAAAAACATATATTTGCTGATTTGCTAAGCTTCAGGCAAAGTTTTTAGCCAAAACAGTGAGCTGAAAAGTTGTTTTTGTGGCATCACGAAGCACCTTCTAACAGAGAAACATCTAACACTTACTTTAGTTTCATTAGCGTTGTCACGAATACGAAAAATACTGTCGGCTTGGACCGATTTCGGCGCTTTCGGTATTTTAGAAAAGGAGTGTTCAAACTTTGTTCAGCGAGGGCCGCATTTTGGAACATAGGCGTTGCTAGGGGTGACAGAATAAAGGTCAACACAGTAAACAGCCACATCTTCACTCAGGCTTATTGTGAATGTTGTTTTGAAGATGTGCAACATTTGAAAATCGAGTATATCGTTTAAAATAAAATAAAGTAATGTTATTGAAAGAACTGATTAAAAAGTGAACTTTTGTTGTAATGTGAAAACTTTCAAATACTTTTCACATGTTTCTGATAATTAAACCTTTAACAAATATGTTCAAAGACATGTTTTAACACAGTTTTGTTGGACTGATCATTCTTTAACTATTGTTATCGAGAAACTCCAACAAAAAAACTCGAGACAATCATTTTTCTCATTGTCGTTCAACCGTAAGTGACATTTTATAAAGTCATCAGAGAGTTTTACTTTTACTCTTTGTGTAAAAGCCAAATGTTTACGTTATGTTCATTGATAAAATACCTGTAGAAGACTGTAACCTCAAGAAAAACAGCCTACTTGTTTGTTAATTTCTCAAAATGTAGCCTGTTTTTGCAACTGAACTCATCTTTACATTACCTCGTGTGATGTTATGCTCTGATAAAGCTCAGAAGGGTTTCAAAACTGCTCATGAAAGGCCAAACTGTGTCATAATAATGCGCTTTTTTTTCCAAATCAAACGAGTATCTAGCTCCAAAACTAGTTCTCGAGCCTGATTTCCAGCACTTTTTGCCCTGCCCGGTCCAGATTCCCACGTTGCACCTCCACCACAGCAGCAGCAGCACTTTGCACAGGGTGTTTTTAGGTCATGTGTTGACTTCCCCGACACCGCACGACCCCATCAAGGACAGCCCAGGCTATTCTCAATTATCACTTCTCTCCCTCTCCTCCCTCTTCTCCCTCTTCTTCTCCCTCTCAGCCTCTCATTGCTCTGACTGGTCGTCGTAGTCTTTGAACAGCTGCAGACTGCAAATTGCACCGAAGCACAATAGCCGATCTCATTATGGGGGGAACTGTTCAGAGGCGCGCGCTGTTCCGCTACAACGGAGCAACGAGTCATTTAGCGCACTAATCTGCGCCCTTGATCTGCGCCTCTGCTGCTCCGTTTGGACCTCTGCGCGGATGAATCTGCGCGGAAACGATAACGGAGCGCAACCCAAAAAAAACAAAAAAACACGCGCAATTACGCAGCAATTACGCAGCGTTCTTCCCGCGCGTCCGCTCCAACGATCCAGCGTAATAAGTGCAAAAACAACCCGCGCGCTTTACGTCACGTCACGTCACCGCTAATGACGTGAAGTGTTTTATTTGTATTTTTTTTATTTTTTATTTCTCTTTCCTAATCCATCACGCACCGCGCTGTGGCATGTGTTGTTTCGCCCGCAAAATGAATGTCTTTCACCTTTTTTTTTTTTCAATTTGGTGGTCAGCCGCAGACAAACGCGAGCCCGGATCACGCTTAAATCTTTGTTGAGAGGCAGGTAGAGCTAATTAGAGCCGGGTTACGCACGGGAGAGGAGGAGGAGGAGGAGGAGGAGGAGGAGGAGGAGGAGGAGGGGGTCTGCACACGCACAAATGCATTCAGTTTAAGCCCATTAGCGACGGCTCTTAGCGACGGACCGCGGAACCTTTGGAATAAACAGCAAAAAACAACAACAAAAAAGAGGTGGAAACGGTGGAGATGAATCAAAACGCGTGGTTGTAATCGACTCGTGTATGTGTGGATTGAAACTAAACGATCCGTGGTCAAGTTTGATCCCGGAGAGGAGACGGGGGACAAGGAGTGATGAGGGGAAGAGGGAAGAGGGGGCTTTCTTTCAACTTAAATGGAAGTCATTACACGAAGAGGCAATTTTGGAGTCGAGACGCAACAAAAAAAAAAAGAGATCAAAACATGTCTGTGATGTGAAATCGCGTGCACTTTGGGACGTGATGGCAAAGCAGGCTGTAAACATTAGCGGGTAATTATCTGATAAAGAGGGGATAAAGACGGATTAGCGACTGCGCGTTCGGACCAAAACGACCATAAAACGTGGGGACGACAAACGCGGCGCAAAACTTCCACCAAAACCCACCTTGTTCTCGAGTCAAACCGGAGACTGTGGCAAAGTTGACGATCCGGACGACGTCGGGGCTTCAAAGAGTCCAGAAAAAGTGCGATCTGGCCGCGAAAACGTCCGTAAACTACCGCGGCGTCCCGTGCGTAAAAAAAGACACGCACAAAAAAGAAAGCAATCGCGAACAAAAAAGACGTGGGGAGGGGGGAAGATAAAAAAAGGGAAAGAAAAGCTCAAGCCCGGGCGTTTTGAGATCGTTCCGCTGCTGCAAATGGAGTGATCAGATAGTATTTCCACTACTGGACGCGTCCCCTCGTCACTCTTCGCGTCGCTATCGCTTGAAAGTCCATAGCAGTGGGATGACAGCTCGCGCGCGTGACGGAAGCCGCGATGGAGCGTCCCGTGCGTCCTGTGCCGCGTCCGCGTCTCTCGCCTCTGCGTTGTCTTGTCTCTCGGTCTCGTTTTGCTGCTGCTGCTGCTGCTGCTGCTGCTGCTGCTGCTTCTGCTGCTTCTACATGTGTCGCTGCTGCGCTGACAGGAAAAGAAACCTCCAGTAAATAGCTTTTATATACGCGTGACGGCGACGCGGCGGCAGCCAATGGGCGCGCGCTCCGTTCGGGGGGAATAACAGATCCAGCCAATCACGGAGAGGCGTAATTGACTCGGACGCGGCGCAGGGGGAAAGAGGGATGGAGACACGGCAATGAAGTAGACTAAAGAGAGAGGGATGTGTGCGGGTGCAGCTGCTGAATGTGCACTCAGAGGGACCCAAACAAGTTAGAAAAAAGAAGGAGGAAAAAGGGCATTCAAAGACTTTTATGAGACGTTTATTACGCAGCGTCTCATTCAGACTCTGCAGCGTTCTGTTCTGTAAATGGACATGATTAGGTGATTAAAATGCTATAACCGTTTTTTTTTTCTTCTTTTACTGAGGTTGGAGGGGGTATGCTCAACGATTAGTCGACGATTGGCGCAGTTGCGTTTGGGTAATCGTAATGTTATCTGGACTAAAACACACAGATAGTGGCAATTTTTAATCAAAATGTCAAAAGGTGATTTCAAACATGTCAGCTTCTTTTGTAAAGGATGCGTTTAAATCAAAGTTATCATTTATCAACCTTTTCGTGGTTAAAAATGTAAACGTGAAATCATCTGGTTTGTCGGCTGCTAAAATAATTGTTAACGCGCATAAAAGTCTAAAGAAAAGCATTTTAAAACATGTTGGTGTAATCCTTCATTCGTCCAGGCGTGTTCCATAGTAGAAAAAAGCTTCAGTTGTAGTCATCTGGACTCAGTTTAAAACATGATAATTGTTGGTTACTGGATGTTAAATTACTACGTATTTGTTTTTACATTGTTTCTGAATACATCTGAAATGGTGGTAAATTTAGCCACATTCAAGGCCACACTCTTAAGTAAACTTCAATCTAAACATTTATCTTTTAACATTAACAGGTTTTACTTTCATTCAACCCATTTTATCCATGGACAAATGAGTGAAATAGACCCTTTAAAATGCTCTGTTATCAGAATGTTGACAACTGGGGGCAACACATTTTCAACACGGTTTATATTATTTTCAACTACAAACAACATTTTTTTTAATTTCCAGGGTAGAAATGTCAGTTAGTTTGATTTTCCTTAACAAGAATGGGAAACAATACAAATGTTCAAACTCCAATTTCGATGCTTCGCAAAAAGTACAATTCCTCGTAAAGTTGTCAGTACATATGAAAAACTATCAACATTCTTGCAAGAATTGACCTCAAACTACTGCTTTTGCCTCCACTAATGCAAATGCAAAGTGTCTATCATAAACTCCTATTAAATTAACAATACATATTATAAAGTACAACTGTAAATGTCTATAAAGCATCACTTGACATGATGTATCTGAGTGGTTTAATTAGACTTTATTTGTGATATTCTGTGGCTAATTCGAGTTTCTCCTTTGAAATCACATTATTTTCTACTTCACATTTGCCTCCATTCCAGAATTTTGTAAACACATAAGTGTTTAACATCTAAATTTAAAGTCAATTGCTCTAAAATACCCAAAGATTCCAATTTACATGATCTTTTCTAAGTCAAACTGCATGCTGTAGCGTGATTGTACTTGACCGTGCTCAGATAAGACGGTGCTATTTAAGAAAGCAAGCTGCTCGGTAACATTAACCGCCTTACATGCACCTCACGTCTCATTTTAATTAGTTGACATTCAATAAGTACTTGGTTTACCGAGGGTGACTGCAACCTCTGGGAAATATCCAGGGGCCCCGAAAGCTGCGTAGTGGCGCCATCGTCTGTCACCGAAGGAAATCGCAGCGTGGCCTTGTGTCGTTTACAACCCCATTAAGCTCCAGGTCATTGGTTTCAACACCTATTAAGGCTAATCTGCCAGACCTTGATTTGGCTCACATCCTCTAATTCATTTAGTCGCACAGATTTGCACAGGAGAAACGATGGAGGCACGAGATAAATGGAAAGTCGTGGAGGTTAAAATAGGACAAAAGGATGGAAAGATGTTTGATATTGGAAGGATATTTGGATGTGTTTGGGTTGGCGGGTTTTTGTGGCGGTTGTCGATTTGGGGATGTTTGAACGGTAAAACTGGGCGACTGGACGTTTCCGTTTTGTGCCGTTGGCGCTAATTAGTTGCAATAACATTAAAGCGAGACTGGCATCAAAGGAGACTCGCAACGCAATGGGAGAAATAAACCCCCAAAAAATGAAATCACATCAAAGAGAACAAAAGGACAGTAAGCAAAGCAATTACAAGTAAATCAACAAACAGCATTACTTCAAAGGGAATAAGTCATTTTATTTCACAAACCTGCTGTAACCTAATTATTTATGACTCTCTTTTAGTCCAAACTGAAGGATAGACCATGGTCACTGCAAAGGGACGGATCATCAAATATCTGTGGTGTTATTTTGGGCATTACTCGTTAAAACTGCAACTTATCGATTACTGAAATGATCGTCAAGTACATTTCACATTACACTGTATTGTTTATTGTTTATTTTGCTTTACAGACAAAGGGATATGACTCAACTAAGCGCATAATCTTACAATCTGTATTCAAATATGTTTATGGTTGATCTTTTTCAGCTTATTTGTCTGGCGGTCGTTTCGTGACAGCAGTATTTCAAAAATTGTTGCAGTAAAATTCACAAATCTACTTTTCTCTTTTGTAAAACTGCATGTGTTTAGTGTCATTACTCTTCTTTTTGCATTCTAGATCTATGAAACGAATATTGGTCCGATATATAGATGATATTACCAATACTGACATTAGTACCCATCACTATGTATTTGTATATCGATCAGCATAATAATATTTTACCAATGGAATAAATAAAGCAGTGATATGGAGCCCATTACTGGTCAAATTCCCATTCTTTTTTTCTAATTGACTTTTTGAAAAATTTGAATATTAATATTGTATTTTCCGGACTATAAGTGCGACTTATTATCTGAAACGACTTATATGTGATATCATTCATCATTTTCACACTGGCAGCCACAAGAGGGCGCTCTAGGCTCTCAGCGACGCAGAAGAAGAATCTGCACTTCCTCTTCCTCTGGAGTTTGTGGAGTTGTTCAGAAGTGACACAGAGGAAGAAGAATTCAATGGATTTAGTGATTTGGGGTAAAACTGATGCTTTGGTAAACTTGTTAGCATGTTCTTTATGCTATAGTTATCTGAATAACTGTTCATATGTTAGGTTAACATACCAGACACTTACCACAGTTCTGTCTGTGCCTCATGTAGCTGAAGGTGTTAGCGTTAGCATACGTACACCTATTCACCATGTTCTCTAATCTGTTATTATTTTAAATTGCATTTCAAGATTAAAGGTCTATTCTTGAATTTTATCAAATAAGTTTCCCCCAAAAATGCGACTTAGGTGCGACTTATATATGTTTTTTCTTCTCTGGTGCGACTTATAGTCCGGAAAATACGGCAGTTAAATGGCATGAGAAAGACTGACCATGTGGTAATTAATGTCCAAATTAAAGTTATGTCCAATCCCAAAAAAAAATTCGGTGACATTTTTTAATTACAGGTACTTACTGTTTTATAATGTTCCAGAAACAGATTTTAAATGAAACTGTAGGTTTTTGTATTCTGTTGAATCATATATAGGCATTTTGAGGCATTAAAGTGATGGAATTAACAAGGTCATCGCCATTTAAAAGTCTCACATTATTATTATTTTCTAATTCAATCGTGTGAGAGTGAGAACTAAACACCAACAGTAGTGTTGGTGACAAAGTGTAAATATGACTGTCAATCATTCAGCGTTTCCAAATACCACTTTGAACCAACAAGTTGCCATTGGTGAGAAGTTGCTGAAACTTATTTAGGATTCACCAGACTGCATGGTTTTACATGACAAAACAGTGTGATTATGAGGCGCCCCAGGCTTCATTAGAAAGACATCAGATGTATAAAGATAATCTTTTTCTTGACGTTAATTGTTTAATTATTCTTGCAGCTCCGAGGAGATTGAACGGCGTCAAGCTGATTTCCCTTTTGGCAAACACAGGAGCGCCCCCTTGGTCTCAAACACTTTCTTTTGACGCTCTCATCAAGCGCCGCACTCGCTCGAACAAAAAACACGCAAGATGGGGAAGAATGTCTTTTCCACCAAGGAATGATTAATTGATATAAATGATTAAAACAGAGGGAAATTATGAAATGGATTTGAAAAGGGGCCTCACAGGAGCGGCATTGTTTGTTGCTGGTCGGTTTTAATGAGCTTTTCATTAATGGGCAGCAGGAATTATTCTGCACGTTGGCTTTTTGGAGGAATTAATAGCTGGTGGTTGAAACGCAGGAAAGAGGAGGAAGTGGAGAGTCCCAGGTGCTGGCTCAACGCACCCTCTTAGATTTACAAAGGGGACATTCTCTTTGTGCTTAAACTTAAATGTCATGCATTATTCTACAACTGATTGTTTTAAGCTCTTTAGACCAAACTATGCGACAAAAGCTTTTATTTTTGTTGAAGAAAATGATTGAACTCTTTTTCTGATCAGAGTTAGGTTTATTGTCAGAAGTATTGACATTCTCTAGTGTAAAGTGCCTTTATCGTGAGCAGCAACAACATCACGGTGCAATTAAATGTGTTTTAGAACCTTGTTTACATCTGGAATCGAATTAAAACTGTGCAAAATACTATACATTCAGAAGGTGGATGTAGAGAAAATATTGGAAAGCTTTCTACTGCCAAACTAGTCCTACCATAGTGTTGGAACCAATCAAATCACTCTAAAATCAAACCTGAGATGACGGTCAATCCTGCTTGTGTAAATGGAAACTATGTTAAAGAGGATGTGTACCCAATGTTATATTTTATAAACCAGGAAGTGCGTAGTTTCTATAGTTTTTCCTTGGGTCTAAGGACAGGGGATGCTGGGACAGTTTTCCATCTGCTCACTCCCTGTGAACATTTTATTTGATCTGCTTCTCGCTTTCATTGTTGCCCATTGAAGCTGTTGTGATTTTGAATTGAATGGAAGTGCACTGTTAGCATGCTTCTTTGTGCTTTACCGTGACTGTAAAACCAGCTCTGGCCTCTACTACTACTGTATATGCCTAGTAAAGTGATCCATCATCAGGACTGGTGTTGCTCATGCCATCTACTGACTGACCGCCCGACATCCAAATTTAAACACGCAGGTTAATTTATTATTTGATGGCAGAAATGCTCAGAATAAATCTGCCAGTGATTTATGGACTTAAAAATCTGGGACATTTGAAACTGAGTGTTTTGTGAGGCTCAGAGAAGGAAGATGACCTCAAAAACAGCATTTTAGCTAAATACAAAACGTTATAACATGATTAAAAAGCTCCAAAAATTCAACTTGGATAATATTTGTTCTTTAACTTGTTTTAAATCAACATTGTGGCACACTATAAACAATCATATTATCAGATTTCCAAAAGTGAAAACAATCTTCATAATTTTGTGGGTCTCACATTCATGGGATAAGTTACCGTCAAACTAATCAAACCCATTTTGCTCACAGATAGTTCAGACTTGTGGCACGTCCCCGGCAGCTGTTTTGTGAAGAGGATCCACACAAGGCTCTGGTGGAAGGCGGAGGCCATGTTTAAACAGCCACAAGAGCGTCACATGGTACCCAGTGTTGATGCTCCCCACTGGGCTGATCTCCGCTGCCTGAAAAGGAGGCTGTGGGGCTCCTAATGAATCCACTGGTCCAGTGGGAAAAAGCCACTCACAGCCAGCCAGTCTATTAACGGCCCATTGTGCGACACTGAGGCAGCGAGACTCGCAATTATGCACGTTCGCAAACAATCTTAGGACAATAATGTCAGCGTCCTTGAGAATTTTTGACAAAGATTATGTTTTTCCTTTGGCAGTGTATTCGTTGTCAGCAAGGATGTCAGAATTAAACCAAGTGAAGGCAAAAGTCTCAAGATGAGATCGAATTATATTTATCTCACATTCGGCAACTGCACTTGGACTTTAGCTTTTAATAATAATTCATGAAAAAAAGTGTTTATTCACATTAGTAACAAAAAGAGAAGGGTAAAATAGCATGACTGTGGTATCGTACAGATTTAAGAAATACGGTTTATTGTTTGATAATTAAAATTATGTCATAAAATAAGAATGCGTGTGCATGATTTAATGATTTTAAAGTAAAGCACAGTTTGTAGAAATGTTTTGGCTCAACCTAAAACATGGATCTATTATGTTTTTGTCATTGGTCTATTTAATAATAATACTAATAATTAATGTTATTTTGAATTACCTAATTGGACACATACAAATAGTTGTATGTACCAATTTACAGTCCTTAAAGGTCCCATAACATGCAAAATCGACTTTTCAGAGCTTTTAACCTTCTTACATTGCTATTTGTGCTTCATATATGTACCCAGAGTGTTTTTTTGATTGATTCCCGCAGTGTTTAGCTATATTACAGACTATCTCCTTTCCTCGAATCTCCAAACTGACGGGCGGTGGTTGCAAGACCGCGTCATAACCACAGGCATGCGTCATCATCCCCCCTCACCCTCCCCCCTCTCCACCCCCCTCCCCCTCCCGTCTGCCGCCTCCCGCCCCCTTCCCCCCGGCTCCGCGCTGGCTCCAGGCTCGTCTCCCCATACAAGCCCCGGAGTTTTTCTGCTTCGATTTACGACAAAACACGGTTCAAAGAGGCCCAAAACGTCATTAATGATATCGCACTCTTTACTATTATCACAATGGTGAAGGTTTATGTGGCAGTTGATGCAGCAACCAGGAAAATAAACGGAGAGAAGTTCTATCCGATACCGAAAAACCAGGAAATAAGAGTGCGATGGACATAAGACTTTTATATATATAGATATAAATAGATCTATAGATATATATGTTCTGCGCACGCTGTAGAATAAACACCAGATTTATTTAGGCTCAAAGTAGTGTTGATCTGAAGTTCTATCTTTCTCACTCACTCGCGTGGAGCGGCGCAGCGCGGAGCAGACAGCTGTGGGGCACACACTACGTCACGGGTGGGCGGGGCACACACACGCTCTGAGACTACGTCACGGGTTGGGCGGGGGAGCCAGATCGCTCTTCGCAAGGGTGGGGGCGACTATCAAACCAAGCCGTCTGCATTTCCGGGTTGGTGAGGGGGTCCAAGGTCTGGGTGATATTTCTTAACTATTATGTTAAGGGTGTTGCACAACCCTTATTATTATCAATTATACACTTAGGATAGACTACGAAATGTGAAAAAAAGCATGTTATGGCACCTTTAACTTTTTAAAATAGTACTATTGGTTTTGTCTGTAAATTTGTTTGAAATAAGAATATCGTTCTAAATGTCTGTTGTTTTCACACATATCATTTAGTAAAAAATCCCCTATTCCATTTGGTAAACAAATAACACTATGTTAGGCTGAGCAAAATAATATGTCTGTTTGTCGTAACCCGACCGACCCGGTATAAAACTAGCCGACTGAAAAAAAATATCAGCATTTTGTTAAAAAAACCACCAAATTCTTTTATTTTTCAAATATTTTGCCGACTCACCGACCAATCTTTCCTAAAGCGCCGTATAGAATAATTTTATACCGCTGGTGATCCTTTCTTTCATCCCAAGGGACAAATAACGCATTGCGCAACGCATATAAACAGACCTGCAGGAGGGAATCTAGATTGTCTTTTACTTGTTGATTTGGCTCTGTCAGCGCCACTGTCCTGGCCACCGCACATATCGTTCTGCGTCATGGTGTGGCTTCATTTAAATTTGACTTGCATTCTGGGTGGGAAACATGCCCAGCAGCGTCATCACAACAAACATGGTGGCGCCCGTGTCCACCGCATGTTCCCCCCGCTCGCCTTCGCTACCAAAATAAAGGACAACGACGTACAAAAGTTCGATTGAAATATCTTAAAATCGAGACGTTTTCCGTCATTGACTGTTAAAGCCTGACCCCTGGCGGTCACTCCGAGTCAAAAAATGACCAAATTTGGATATTTTTTTTTGCCTTCAAAGTAAAAAAAATAAGAATTTACCTACCGACCGACACACTTGAAAAATGTTGGGTCGGGTTACAGCAAACAGACAATTTATTTGGGGTAGGGTTATAAATCACCTTTTACCATGTTATTTATCCAGTCATATCAACGCCATTTCTTAACTTGTATAAAATGTTTGACTGATTTCCTGTTTTGACACCGAGTTCCCAGTCAGCCACCTCAGACAGGAGCTTATTGTCGATTGAAGCACCGTTCTAGAGTGCTCAATCGAAAGGTGGATCTGTGCTCATTTTCTCCTAATACTGGATTGTTTACCGCAGTTTGCAGTGGCCTTGTCCGCCTCGAGCACGACGCAGCTCACATCCACTGGTATTTAAACAGTCGTATTCACTTAGCCCGGCCAAACCCAGGAGGAGGCCCAGATTATCTGCAGATAGAGATAACCAGGTTGTGCGCGTTCATCACAAGACAGATCTCCAAATGAAATCTATTAAATGACTGGAGGTACCCAACTAACAGAGCTTTAAACGCTTGATGAAATTATGCTGCAATTCAGGCCATTCAAGTTGTCTTTATCGCCACAGCTTGAGGCGTACCAAATGGAATCTAAATGTAAAATCAATAGTAAAGAGGTAGCAAAGACATCTTTTCAGAAAATAGCTCAAGTATTTTCAGAAATTAAATGTGTAATAATTTGGAAAAAGTAAATGGGCACATTTCTATGCTCTTTTCAATAGATTCCAGTCAATGAGGACAAAGGGCAGTTGAAGTTGTGAGCCAGGCTGTGTTAAGAGAGCGGTTGGTCTGACAACAGTGGCCGTCGCCCTCTCCACAAGTGCATTCACAGAAAAGTTTTCACTCTATGATTTAGAAACATCTCAGACTTATAACGGAGTATCAATCACTTTCACTAATGTCTATGTGCAATGCTATTAACCATTCATTTTCATGAGTGTGTATTTATCATTTCATTTTTCACATACTGCTCACTTCACTAAATCAGTCTAAACCAGAGCCTAAACCTGGACTAGATCAGGACCAAACAAGAACTAGAACAGCGCCCTAACTAAGCTGCAGTCACCGTTTACATGCATAACAGGAACTGGAGAACGGCCGAGTCCAATTGAAGTTTTTCAAAATGCACGTAAACCCGGCAACTACGAATTTCAAAGATCCCAATAGCACATGTGGAGAAGTCTGCCACTACGTTGAACTTGGACTGCGCTAAACAACCCAGCTCAATACGTCTTTGCCCCAAAACAGATCTCTCTCTCGTCCCGGGCTACAAAACCAAGTAGGTGCAAACGTTCATGTGTATCTAGTCATTTTTCACTAGTCCCAACATTTTGTGGTTATGATTTCGAATAAAAACGGCTATCATACATTGAACCAGACAGTTAAGCGACTACTCATTTATGTTGAGCATTTAACTGCCAGGCATGCTAGCACGTGTTGTTTGGATTTGGTCCGCTGTGTTAAAAATAAAGTAAAAACTACCAGAGCTTGAGTTAAATTGCACTGAGGAGAGCAATTTACTTGAGCTATGCAGTTCTTGCTCAACTTAAATGAGATGTCGCTCATCTATGTTTGCCAAAAGGGGTAGATGTATGGAAGAATCATTTTGTTTGCAATTATAGCTAAATCACTGGCTGCACCTGAACGTCTCAGCCCCTGTTTGCATGTAGACTGGCACAACATGCTTTAAAAACCAAGTTGAAAGCATTGGAGATGGCATCAAATATGTGCAAATGTTTTTTTTTTTCCAAGTTATTTTAATGTTAATGTTGTTTGCTCTAACTGTGCATATGCTGCCTTTTAATCTCAATGGGAATCCACTGGTTAAATAAAGGTTAAATAAATACAACATCACAAATAAATAAAATGAGTTTGGTTGTTAAGCACACTACAAATTCCACGTGTATGCAGTGACTAGTTTATAGTTTTTGCTTTTGTTTTTCCGAAACAAACCCACAAAATACATCTGGGTCAGAGAGTTGTACAGGGAAGGGCATCTGGGTAAACCTACACCAAATTAATATGCAATTACTGTACACTAAAAGCAGATGATTTTGGCCACTGGAAACAGGTCAAAAGGTTTTTATAGACATCTGTTTAACTCATTTTACAACCACATTATAAACTTTTGCCTGGAGTTAATGAGGGCAATGTCTTTATTTTGAATAGTCCTCCTCAAGGTTTGAACGAGGTCGATCACTTTCCCTCTTACAGAAGTTTGTTTATGTACACACTGTAAGAGCACATTTGGCTCAATACATTGTAAATCAATACGCTCTCGTTTATTGTTACGGCAGGCTGCACTCAGGCAATGTGTAGTTGGACTGGCACAGGCACGTTCAAGCTCATTTGGACCAATCAGAAGCCTCCATCTGACTTCATGTCTGTGGTTAGCTCTCAGTTCTCCCTCCACTTTCCCCCATGTGGCTCCGGCTCCACTCCGGTCAC